>NW_024104987.1:2269098-2696029 GCF_003945595.2 Pipra filicauda | reverse complement strand
GCACCTTCCCAAAAAGAGGTTGTTCTCTTTTTTTTTTGTTTGTTTGTTTTTTTTTGTTTTTTTCTTTTTTACACAGATTATCCCACATTTCTTATGGCTGGTAAAACACAGACAGGTCAGCGTAGCAGTTAATGGATGATGCCACTTCCACTTGAAATACACAGAAATGGTGGTTTGGCTTTCCTTCCAAACCGAAACAGACTTGTTTTGATTTGTCCCCCTGAGTTGCCTAGAGGCGAGAAGATGCATATAGGTGGGGTAAGCAAGCTCGTGTCACCGTGAGCAGGAATCTCTCCTGTTAAGACTAAATGAACAGCTCCTCCGTTGTCTTTTGTCGTTCCCTTCGTGCCATCGAGGTGCACAGGCTCCACTTCGCTTCTCACTGATGTCAGCAGCAAAAAAAAAAAACAATAAACAAAGCCTCTTGCTGCCTTTGGGGGAGCAGGGAGAGCTGGGGAAGGGGGTGCAGCTCGGCCCGGCCACCCCGTGACCCCACAGATGTGGGGAGTGAGGGGCTGGGTGACGTGGGGGTCCCACATTCCATCGGGGATGAGGCAGAGGTTTCCTGGTGCACCTGTGAGCGAGGGTTTTGGGTACATTAAGACACACTGGCCCAAATCCTCCCTGCGGGGTGGGCTGGTTCTGCAGTGGTGCCACGTCCACTGGCACCTGCTGAGCCTTTTTCCGTGGAAAGAGATGCTGGATCTGTAGTTTATTATGTTTTTTTTCCTTTTTAAATAACTGGGTTACTTAAGACTTACCTATTGAAAACAGCTACACTTTATGCTGTAAAAGTAATTTCCCCAACAATTTCACAAGCAATACAAGATAGGCATTGAAGAGAATGATGTAAAGACAGCTTTCCGTTATGCAGAAGATCATTTTTCCTCTCCAGTTATTTAAGCTAACCTCCTTTAACAATCTCAGAATAAATTAATAAATACTAGTTAAATTAGAAACAGTACATCAGATCTGACTATCAATAGAAAACAGTTCTAGGGATCCCAATCAGGAGAAGAAAAATGATCTCAGGAAAATACGTGCAGTAAAAACTGGCCATAAAGAGACACGGAGCCTTTGATTTCCCAGCATTTGTGACATTCAAGTTAAGATCATTAGCAATGGTTTCTAAGTGTCAGCTATCTAGCCTAGCCTCCTCCTCAAAGCTAAAACATGAGTCTGTATCCCTCCAGAAGATTCAGTTGGCTACTGGTGGTGTATGAAATGCTTGTCTCCAGTTCGTATCATCGGTTTCTGGTCTGTGTGGAATTTGTGGTAGGGGATGGGTGACAGTCAGAGGCTGAGCTGCTTCTGCTGTTGCTGTTGTCAGTATTTATGGGATCAGTTGAACCTTTACCTATGCTTGTTATCAGGAAAGCAAGAGTGTGCATCACATCTTCATGCTAGACAGGAGTTATTTTTACGTGGCTATCCGTATTTTCTATGGAGCTTTCCATTGTTGGTTAAAAAAGTTCTGTCTAATATTTAACAAAAAAAAAAAAAAGTTGTTGGTAGCAACTGTTCACATTTAAAATTTCACATTCCCTTTAGAATGTAGTTTTAAAACGTGGAGCAGAGCTGACATTTTCCCCAGCCTTACGCCGAGTACATTAGATGGAGAAAGGAACAGAGTTTTTGGTTTTTTTTATACCACGCTGTCAGAGCCTTTTCCTGAATTTTCTGCTTTTCCAATATCCATGTCTATAAAGTCATCTGGTAATTCTGGTGGGGGCCCTGGTGGGCTCTCCTCCACCTGCTGCTGCTGCTGCTGGTGGTGGCGGTGGCGGCGGCACAGCCCAGTCTTGCACGGCCTCACCAGGGCCAGAAACACGGCCCCCAGGACCATGCCAGCAGCACAGGAGTAGAAGGCTGAGCTGTAGTTCTTTGTCGTATCCACTAAGACACCTACAAAAAACAATCACAGCAGTTAGACCCAGCCAGCTCCCCCTCTCCCCTGCCCAGCCGTCCTTCCTGCAGATTTTTAATCCTGGTGCCTCTGCATCACTTCATCTGCAGGCAGAACTCAGTGATAAACAGATGCCACTTTAAAAAAGTGAACCCACTGTGTTCAGGGGTACGTGGTGTCATCTTCAGGCAAGTCAGAAGCCTCTGGGCACCGCAGGGACTCTAAGCCCGAGATGCATCAAGCATCTGTTTGTTCTGATAGAGACTTCCCCTCTCTGCAGTGTGTGGCACAGACACAGGCACAGCAAGAGGGATTCGCCTCTGCTGGTCGCTAGAGCCTGAAGTGATGCCAGGTTTGGGTTTCTAACAGGATCAGGGTAGCACTGCAGTATTTCCCTTCCCTCTGAGGTTCCTCAGTGGAGACTGCCTCATCCGTGGGACTCTGCAGAGCTGCATTGCAGCAGTCTTCTGGCTCCCAGAGTCTCTAATAGTAGTTGCAGGGCTCTTAGGATAGTGCTGTGATTAGCGCTGCCAGAACCCTTTCTAGGCAGAGATCAGCACCAACAGCTGTCAAACATTTCAAAAAACAAATTAAGATCAAAGTTTGAGAGTTACCTGCAATGGGTGGTCCAGCCAACCCAGCTAAGCTTTGAATGAAGACGTAGACTCCAGCTGCAGAAGACATCTTTTCGATGCCAACCACATCGTCTTCTGCCAGGAGGGGAATATGTGTGCCCGCCACCGTGCCGAGCATGAACCCAAAATAAATGCTACATGTCATCAAGCCCCAGAACTCGGAGGCAAAAGGGAAGGCAAACAATGCTACAGACAGCAGGATGACACAGATGAGTTCGATGTAGATCTTGCGGATGGGCTTCTTGTTGAGAACCCAGCCAGCAAAAATCCTCCCGAAGACCTCGGCGATGGCCATGGCCGACAGGATGTACGCCGAGTGGTCCTTGCCGATGCCCAGGCTGAGACTCAGGGGGATGATGTAGAGGGAGGGAGCGAAGAAGCCCAGGGTTGCAAACAGGCCAAAGAATGCATAACAGATAAAGCTATAGTCTCTCATCACAGAGAAGTCCAGTAGTTTGGTTTTTGGTTCTGGAGGGGTGCTGTTATTTTCAACGGGAATCTGTCCGTGTTGCTTTGGTTCTTCACTTTTCGGCTCTGCTTTGGTTTTTCCAGGCACATTGCTGGGTGAGGTAGTTATATCAACTCCTGAGTCTATGGACTCTATTGAGGTGCATGTTTGCTCATTTTCAAGCATGTACTTTGTCTCGGTGGACTCTTCTGGAGGCTGTGCTTTCACTTCTTCTTGCTCTTTGATGATGATGGGCCGCAGCAGCGACCCGCAGACGGTGATGCCAAGCTGCAGCACCCCGACAGAAAGCAGGCTGTATCTCCAGCCAATCTGCTCCTTCAGAGCTGTGATTGCTGAGGGAAGAGGGCAAGAGGAAGAAGAAAGTGTAACTAGGAAAGCCTGCAGTTACATCAAGGAGTTGAATTTACAGCCAGGGAAGTCACTTGAGTTTTACCACTGGAGGGTTCCAGGCACCTTGGCTCTGCAAAGGCTGAGCAGGGGGTCCCTCCTGCTCAGGGGTCTGGCACCCACCTTCCTCCCCTCAGCTGCGGCAGACAAAAGCTAGAAGCTGTGTTTACCACCTGGCTAGCAGAAGCCACCCTCTAGGCAGCCCCTTCTGAATTTGGGGATGAAGGGGGTGTTATTTTTAGTGAAGGAGCGCAAACTCGAGTTTCCTCTCTCAGCTGACCCCACCCTGAAACCAGCCACCAGAGGAAGTCCCTGAGCCCTACTCAGAGGTGCATGTCACTGCTGAATTACCAGCCTTCACGTGCAACCAAAGCAGCTTTGCACTGGGGATTAGCTGAAAGCACACATGCACAGCAGGACCACCTGAGCAGCCAAGGACAGGCGGGGACAGGGACGTGCTGCCTGGGGACAGGTCCCCAAAAGGCTGGAGCAGCTCGGCAGCCCGTGCTAAGCACAAGCCCACTAACCTTTAGGGGCAGTTATGTGTGCACTGTGTGTGTTTTAAATAGCTGAAGTTTCTCTGTCTTATTTTTAGCCTGCCAGATCTATATAGGGAGCCCATCGGGCTGTGTATCAGCCAGGCATGTCCTGTGCTGGCAGATCCCGCTGGGGACGGCTCGGGCAGCGTTAGAGGCAGTGTTAGACCCGGCTCTAGGATTATTTGTCACCCTGCCTGCAGGGCACGAGTGCCATGGGCACGTGAGCAACAACCTGTGGGCTTTAGCAGGTCCCCGGGCACCAACTCCCTCGGTCCCCTCTGGCTCCCATTTGCTTGGGGAAAGGAGAGGGGAGCAGTGCTGAGCTTTAGGCGTGCACATGTGAACTCCCAGCACGTGGGCAACTGTACCTGGTGCGAAGGAGAAGACGGCGAAACATTCCCCTGTAGATGCCACTGCTGTGACCAGCGAGCGCCTTTTGTCAAAATACTGTGATAAAATGGTGACAGTCGGGAGGAAGGAGAGGCAGTATCCAAGGCCTGTGAATAAATGCCAAAAATTGCCATAACAACAAGTAAAGGAGGGGGAAACACCGATGCAAGAACACCTTAAGTCGGCTTTCCCGGTGGTGATTACACAGTATCATTTCGGCCAACTCAGCAAGTCACCCTGGAAGAAAATCATTGGGGAAACCAGAATGTTATTTTTTTTTGTAAATTGGAGGGGGGAGGAAAGAAAAAGAAAAGAGGAAAGTAAAAACCCAAGAGACCCAGCCTCCCAAACCTGCCAGATAATGCCTTCTGCTACAAAGCAGCCAGGGGGGTCCACTTTCAGGACCTCATCTGCCTAAAGAGTTTGAGGCTGTAGCAACTGTTCCCCTAAGCAAGGCAAGCTCCTGGACATAGATGGGAGCAGGACACCCGGACCAGGCTGGAGAGGGGGAAAAGTATCAGGAAAAGAAAAAAAAGAGACAGAGGCAGAGGTTAAGAGGATCTGACCCCACAAGCAGTTTGGTCTCCCCAGCGATCCCAGTCCATGAGAAGCGTCCACTACGACTGCACGAGCACAGGACCACGTCCCAGGGTGGTCCCCAGGGTGAGAGGGTAGAAAGCCAAGCCCAGAGCCCAGCTTAACCCCCCTCCCAGGAGGGCGAGGTCAGCTCCGGAGGGGCAGCAGCGTTAAGCACTCCCCCTGTCCCGGGGGGTAAAACCCCTGTGGTTTGCGGGAAGCTGCGGGAGAGCACGGGGAGCGTTGGGCAGGTAGAGCAGAGGATGACTCACCGGAGATGATGCCGATGGTGACATACATGTCCACGACAGAGCGGGCGAAGGCGGCGATGACCATCCCGGTGCTGATGAGCAGCCCCCCGGCCATCACCACCAAGCGGTGACCGAAGCGGTTGCTGAGCACCGTCGACAGAGGAGCTGGGGAGGGAGAGAGCCCTGGTCAACACCCAACGCAGCAGCTTCACCAGCCACGTCTCCTCCAGAGGCTCTTCTCACACTCCTGCCCAGGTCCCCCTGTTGTGCCACCTCCCCGCACAGCACCGTGTCACCCCGGGGCCATCCTTGGGGCGCTGCACAGCTCTCGTGGCACTTAGGACGTGCTAAAAAAATCATCACAAGAGACTTAAAGACGAGTGCGTGGGAGCCTGGGACAAACCTGCAGCCACATCCCCAGACACCAGCGGATTTCAGCAAGGCTCCAGCTGCTTCTAATCCTTTTCACTGCAGAGTTTGGTTTCAAAACTCCGGTTTTTGCCCCTTGCTGGCGAGACCTGAACAGCCGGGCCAAGGCCAGTGACATGGACCATGTCCCTGCACCATGCAAGGACATGAGTCAGGGCTCAAAGGGTGAGACAGACATTTCTTAGCATTTCATGCAGCCTCTGAGCTTTATGGCTGTTATTTAATTTATAGTGGAGCCATTAGAGGCACGAAAGTCACAGGTGCCGGGTCCTTGTTTGCTGAGTCAGCAGTACGGCTGCCCCTTGCACCTGCTCCTCTTACCTGTGAAGGTCTGCACAAACACACATATGGATATTATCCATGATATCCTGCTGTTGGTTTCGTCAAAGCTTTCCATCAGATCATTGAAGAAGACTCCAAATGATTTTATGATGCCGTATGTCAGGGCTTCCACAACAAAGAATGCAAAAGCAACTGTCCAGCCCCATCCTCCGTCAGGCACTTTAGTATAAACGTTTGCAGAGGTGCACGGCATTTTTACAGCTTTGACCGTCATTTTGGACCTGGAAAAGAGGGGACAGGGAGCCAGGCATGAGTTTAAGCTGAATTTTGCTGAAAGAGGCACAGTCTAGGAGCTGCAGCATTCCCGAAGGCACCATGAGCCAGTCCCTGTGCTGCTGAGGGATTAAACAGAGGAGCTGGGCTGATATTTCTTCCTCTGCCACCCCACAGGCTCCTCCCTGATGGTGCCCTGCGAGCCCAGGACCAGAAAGTCTCAGCTCAGCACCCGGGCAGGCTGTTCCCAGCAGCCAAGCCCAGGAGCTGTCATCTGTCTGTCGGTGTGAGGGGGTGGGTGGGTGCAGTTCGTGAAAGATCCACCGCAGAACCCAGTGTGGGCTGGTGGAGCTGCAGGAACTCCCCGAGGCACCCGTCCTCCCCCCTGCACCCCCTGCCTGCCCGGTGACACCTCGGTGACACCCATTTGCCGCAGGATCAGTCAGTGACAGAACCCACTGTCACATGTTGTGGTGTCCAGAATCCCGCAGCTGCTGGCTCTGGGATGACAGGAACTCCTGGGGAGCTTGTCTGCCCCCAAAGAGGCAGCTCAGAGCTGCCCACACCTCAAAACAGGGGGTGGGGGCAACCCCCTGCTGCCACCAGCTCTCCTGCAGCCCTTGGGGCCACTTACACCCCCCAGGGCACTGGGGGCTGGAGGGGATCGCCCCATATGCCAGGGGGGTCTCTTCAGCCCTTCTCCGTGTCACCAGGGGCTGTGGGTGTGCAGGGGCAGCTTTTGTCCCACACGGAGCTCCTTGTGGAACTCCAGCGCTGCCACAAGTCTGCAGGGGGACAGTGCCAGGGTCAGTGCCATGCCTGCATGGGGGGGAGGACGGCGCCAGGGTCACAGTCCTGGGGTCACTGCTACACCTGCCCGGGGAGGGGGACAGTGCCACGGTCACCGTGCCGGGGTCACCGTGCCGGGGTCACTGCCACACCCGTGCGGGGAGTGCCAGTGTCACCGTGTCACCTGCGTGGGGGGGACACGGCAGTGCCGGGGTCACGCCCCAGCGCTGGCTCCCAGCAGCCACCCCAGGGCAGGGACCGAGGGGCGGCCGCGGGGGTCCCTCCCGGGGGCTGCCCCGGGCACCGCGCGGACCCGGCGGCTCTTTGCGCGTTCTCCCCCTGCGCCGCCGGCCCCGGCAGCCACCAGGCATTTCCCTCCTCCATTTTCTGCTCAGATCTCCTCGGCACCGCGTTCTCGGCGCACGGAGCCCGAGCGGCTCCGGCCACGCCGCCCCAGCCCCCGCCCCGGGCAACTTCTCTCGGCGGACCAGGCGAGTGCGAGACACCGGCGCCCACCGGGAGCTCGGCGGGGGTGGGAGCCCACGCGAGGGGTCCCTGAGCGGGGCAGGGGGGTCCCCGCAGCCCGCAGACCCCCCGTGCGGTGCTGCATGGCGGGTGCGCGGCTCCCTTGGGATCCTTTCTCCCAGGGATGCAGCGAGGCGTGGGCTCCTGCATCCCTGCGGTGCTGCTCTGCTGCAGCCCCGCGCCGGGGCGAGGGGCACGGGCGGGACCCCCGGCGGCGGCCCGAAGTTTTGTGGGAAGTGCCTGGAGACCCCCGAGAAGGGGGACGGGGCTGCCGTGAATTTCTGTGTCACCGCACGAGGAACTGGGGGGAGAGTAGGTTTAGGAGGAAGCACGCTTAGGAACAGAAAGGAGGGGGGAAAAAAAAAAAAAAAAAGGAAAGGAAAGGAAAGAAAAAACAACCCCGAAACCGCAAACCTGGGGCGTGTGTTTTGTACGTTTAAAGATTAAAAGAAATGGCGATGGAGGGGGAAAAATAGCTGAAAATTAAGAAGCCGGAGCGCGCAGGGGCCCGGCGTGGCCCCCCCTTCCCTGCATCACTTTCCCAACATTTCAGCCCTGATTCCTGCATCGCCGGGGCCGCGGGCTAAAAATACAGGGATGCGGACGAGGGGAGAGGGGAATAATGTTTAAAAGAGGTCAAAAATGAGAAAGGGGGTGGGGGGAAAAAAAAAAAGAGAGAGAGATAGAAACAAAGAGAACCCCGATAAACAAAGCCCCCCCACCCCGATCCCCCGGGAGGGAGGGAGCCCCACTCACCCGGCGCTGCGGCGGGGTCAGGGGCTGCCCATGGCCCGGGGAGGGCGAGCGGGCGGGCGACCCTCGGCGAGGAGGCGGCCCCCGCTGCCCCGCCGGCCGCTGCTGCTCCCGCTGCCCGCGGCGGCGGCTGCTGCTGCTGCTCGGTGCTCGCTCCCAGCCCTTATATACCGGCTGGAGCCGGTCTCCGCCGGCGGCTCCGCAGCGCCCATGTGCGCGGCGCCGGGCCCGGCTCGCCCCAGCGGCGGCACCGCGTGTGCGGGGAGGGGCGGTGCAGGCGGCGGGAGCGGCTCCCCCCGCTCCTCCGGGGACACAGAGAGAGAGACAGAGAGAGAGAGAGAGACAGAGAGAGGTCCCCCAGCCAGCCCCGCACCTGCCGCAGGGACCCGCGCCCCGCGGGGAGCAGGTGCCCGAGCGGGTCCCCGGGATGCGCCGCTGGAGCATCCCCGCGGATGGGGATGCGGGTGGGGGTGAGCGCATATGGAAGTACCCCCGCCCTGAGGGTTCCAGAGTGTCCTTGTCCCCTTTGGGTGCAGGGCATGATGCGTTTTTAGGGGAAACATGTCCTTCAGTTTGTGTTTTTAGGGAAAACGTCTCCCTTCATTGCGTTTGTAGAGGGAACACGTTTCTTAGCTGTGTTTTTAGGGAAAACGTTTCCCTTCGTTGCGTTTTTAGGGAAAAACGTCTCCCTGCCTTGAATTTTTTAGGGGAAACTGCCTCCCTTAGTTGTACTTTTAGGGGAAAGCATCTCCCTTGGTTGAACTTTTAGGGGAAACCAGTCGCCTTCAGTTGTATTTTTAGGGAAAAACGTTCTTTAGTAGCATTTTTGAGGGAGAACATCTCCCTTGGTTGAATTTTTTAGGGGAAACCATCTCCCTTAGCTGCACTTTTAGGAGAAAACATCACCCTTGGTTGAATTTTTAGGGAAAAAGGACTCCCTGGGTTGAATGTTTAGGGAAAGGCATCTCCCTTGGTTGAATTTTTAGAGAAAAAGGACTCCCTGAGTTGAGTTTTTAGGGAAAAAGGTCTACCTTGGTTGGATTTTTAGGGAAAAACATCTCCCTGTGTTGAATTTTTAGGAGGAAACCATCTCCATTAGTTGCATTTTTTTCAAGGAGAAAACATGTCCTTTAATTGCATTTTTTTAGAGGAAACCACCTCCTTTAGTTGCATTTTTAGGGAAAAACATGTTCTTTAGTTGCATTTTTTAAAGGAAAACATCTCCCTTAGTTGTACTTTTAGGGAAAGACATTTCCCTGGGTTGAATTTTTAGGGGAAACCGTCTCTGTTAGTTGCACATTTAGGAGAAAACATGTCCTTTAATTGCATTTTTTAGAGGAAACCATCTCCTTTAGTTGTATTTTTAGGGACAAACATGTTCTTTAGCTGCATTTTTAAGGGAAAACACCTCCTTTTGTTGCGTTTTTAGGAGAAAACATCTCCCTTGGCTGTACTTTTAGGGGAAAGCATCTCCCTTGCTCGACTTTTTAGGGGAAAGCATCTTCCTTAGTTGCATTTTTTTAGGGAAAAACATCTCCCTTGGTTGACTTTTTAGGGGAAACCATCTCCTTTAGTTATATTTTTCTTCCCGTGCCCAGCAGTGCTTGGCAAAGAGGGATGGAACTAAAGCAACTAATTGAAGTCCTCTAAATTTCCTTGAAATCGGTAAAAAGGAGGAAAAAACCTGACAGCACTGGGGCTTGCTGTGCCACAGCCACTGCTGCTGCTGCATCCCAGTGCAGCAGATGGATGCTGCCAAGGGGTTTTGGAGCCTTGCACCATTCCTTGTGGCTTGTGGGCCAGTGACTTTTACCTGCAGGGAATAGCAGAGGGCTCAGATTGGGACAGTGAGCAGACCCCTCCTCACCTGCCCTCCTGGGGTCTGCCCACTGTGCTGGCCCGGGACCCCACCACAAATTGCTGTGGGTTAATGTGGAACCCGGGGATCCTGGTTCACACCCCTGGAAACAGTATCCAGGTTAAAATGTTCCTTCAGTGCAAGGGCTGCTGTGTTTGGTTTGGCTGGAGTCCCTTCTCCTGCTTTTCCCTTCTTTTGTCACAATGGGATGGCTAGTGGGGTGGCACAGTGAAGGGCAGGGGGGGCAAAATTCTGCAAATCTCCCAAAATGAGGCAAACTAGCTACTGCTTTCGTTTGGGAACTTTGGAAAAGCTGCTGCTGGTTTCTCACAGCAATGCTGGTTCAAGAGCCACTGCCTCCAGCAAGTGCTGGAGGGATGTTCCAGCAGCTTCACTCCTCACAGTCCCTAAACAGTCCTAAACAGGCTGAAATCCATCTGAAATCCAAATACTCGGCCATGAGACTGTGTCCTGTGTGTCCTTGGGAACCTCGTATCACCCTGTCCCACAGGAAAACCCCTTCTTCCAAGGAAACCCGAGGTTCCTCTGAGGTGGTTGCACTTTATCCCTATCTTGCCTTTCAGGGGCACAGATAAAGGGTGACCACCCCTCTGGCCTCAAAGAGCTGGTATCCCCGTTACACAGGCTTTTCCTTGGAAATGGGTCACCCTCCCCATGCTGAAATTCTTCCTGGCATCGACAGTGCAAGTGGTTATGGGACAACAAAAGAGGTTTGTGCCTCCAGGGGAGAAATAAGAATGCAAATATCTTTGGCATGAAAAACCCAAAGCGATTTACTCCTTGGTATTTCTTGTCAGTCCTTTGCATCTGTCTCTGCCTCACCTTCTCATTCCTTTCCTCTTGCCCTTCCAAGAGCAACAAGGCTTCGGGGAGCGATGGGGACTGGAGGGGCCCTGTGGGGGGAAGGGGGATGGTGGCTGCAGACACTCCAGCTCAGGGCTTCCCAGCCCTGCTGTAAAATCCTTTTCCCCCTGAGTTGCTCGCCCACTTTGGAGGGATTTCCCTGCTGCTTGGCTTGGCTGTGTCTTGCCAGGGTTCTTTGCCCCGGCACATCCCTTGTGGGTCCGTCCCATCCCTGGCAGCGCTGGCACCGGGACGTGCTTCTCCATCATCCCGGGGACTTTTGCAGCCCGGGAGCGTGGCTGGTGTTGGAGAGCTCTGTAATCCCCAGGGAAGCAGAGCGAGCCTCCTGTCGGTGGGCATAAATCAGGCGGGAGCTGGAAAGCAGGGCGGGCTGCGGAGGGAAGGGGAGCGCGGGCCCCTGAGCTGCGCCGCCGGATGGCTCCGGGACTTCCAGTTCATTTATTCTGCCGGGGTTTGCCCGGCCCTGCTCGGCATGTGAAATGTTTTCTCTGAAAGACCCAGCAGCGAGATGGGTGAAAAACATTCTCCTGTCCCAGGAGCTGGCAGAAATCCTGGTAAATCTGCAGAAGTATGTTTTTGTCGGTGCTGCTTTATTCTGTTAGGGGAACTAGTATAAACTATTCCAGCAGAAAACCTCTTCCTGGAATAAAGTCCTGACTCTGTTCAGAGCATTGTCAGGACAGTTGTACCAGGAATGGAGCTTAGCTGGTAAACATGTTAGGACTGAGGAGGCCCAATGGGGCAGGCACAGAGCTCCTGTACCCTCTGCCCCATGGATAAACCCCTCACAAGGCACCTGCTGCCCTTCTCTGTGCTTGAATCAAGCATAAAATCTGTGCAAGTTTAATTTGCAAAGAAAACATGGATTTTTTGTTTTGTTTGTTTATTTTCTCCCCTTTGAAAGCCTGTCTGTCTCAATATCCATCCCCTCCAGGCTGTGGTTGGGCATTGTCAGCGGGGTCAGGGTCAGTGTCAGGAGCCACACCATGGGGATGTGTCCCCATCCTGCATCACTTTGCAGCCATGGGGTCAGTGCACAACCTAAGCCATCACTTCTACTCTCCTACCTCAGTTTCCCTGACCCTGGCTAGCTCAAGGGGCGATGCTGGGAGCCCCTGGAGTGGTCCTGGATAACAGCGGGTGCCCGCTCCAGTTTGAATTTCTCATCCCCTGATGTGTCCTTATCTCGCTGCTCCTTGCAGCCAGGATGGGGATGCCTGCTGGGACTTCCAGCAGGAGAACGGGGCTATCAGTGTGGGTTTGGGCAGGAGATCAGAGCTGTGACACCCCGGGTGGGGTGCGAGCCCCGGGTGCCAGCGGGGGACGGCACAGCTGGACGTGCTTCAAAGGGCGTCAGGTTTTTCTGGGCTCCGGCCACTGCTTTGCTCTCCAGGCAGGCGTGAAAATGTGAAAGAATGTGAAAAATGTGAAAATGATCTTGCTGGCCCCAAGATTTGTAAACTTTCTGGTTAATGTGTAATAAATACATGACAGATACTGCCAGTGCCGGGTGGGTGACCGCGGTGGCACCACCAGCGGTGACATCCCGGAGAGGCATCTCCCCTCCTCTGCCCCCAGGGCCAACCCCAGGGTGTCCTGATTGGAGAGGGTTTGGGGCTTTTCTAAACTGGTTTGTCTGGTTTGGACTTATCCCGAGTTTCTGTGAACCGCCTTGTCTGGCTTGCAAAATGCTCTTTACTTATTTGTTTAATCCTGCCCTGGGACACGGTGCGTGCTGTGACGCCCAGGTGTGCCCTGTGCACTCAGAGCGATGCCCAGCACGGTGCTTATGCCATTTATCCTGAGGCCTTGGATCCTTGGAGTGATTCCTCCCAGGTGGCTCATCCAGCTGTAACCACCTGTGCAGTATTTCCTGCTTGGCATGAGGTGAGGTGCCTCCACAGCTGCGTTCACGCCATAGTCAGCCCGGGGGAATCTCTTCTGAGTCAGTGGTTTTTTTGCAAAAATAGCTAAAAAGTTGGTCCTTCAGCTCTGGGTGGGTCTGGCTGTAGCAAAGCTGGAGGGGGACAGAGATGCTGCAGGTCCTGGTGTGGCAGTGAACGGGCACCAGGGCTTATCCCAGGGAAGTTCCTGCATCCACCTGGGCACTGCCAGGGCACTGCACAGCACGGGGGCAGAGCTGGCACAGCGTGGACTCATCTGGGAATTCCAACCAAAAAAGGTCAGAGAGGAGACCCTGCCAAAGGGCTTGGAGGAGAGGGCAATGGATTTGATGCCTCCTGCATCAAAGGGGTGGCCTCCTGCCCTGCCAGGGTTGGGATGTGGTCTGGATGTGGACGGTTCCACCTCTCCTTCAAACGGCCTCTGAGCGTCGGGGATCAAGATGTTTTGTCTGATGCTAATGCATAAATTTCAGCCCTGGATGACTTTCCCTGTAATTTAGGGAGAAGAGACTATCCTTTGAAAATTGTTAGCCCTGGCATCCCTCCCCAAAGTAAAGGGAAGGGACGGAGGTTTGTGGGTGGACATGGGTTTGGCTCCCTTGGGGTTTGCTCAGCTTTTCCAGTGGCTGCAGGTGCACATTGTGGGATGCAGGGCCACCCCTCATGAATGGGATGGGGTTCAGGATGGTGCTGCATGGAGGATGCTTTGAGAGGTTTGGTGCAGAGACAGGGTTGGGCTCACCCTGGCTGTGCCCAGGTTAGTCCATGATGTTCCTATGGAGTTGGTGGCTCAATTCTGTGCTGTTCTTGGCCCAGCTGGTCTCAGACCCTGGGCAGGGGGTGTTGGACCAAAGCAGGGCTGCTCCCTTCAGGTGCCCATCTATGAAGAAATCCCAGTGACTTTCCACAGAAATTGTAAAGGGAATTTTTTTTGCAAAACAAAAGCGATTTAGTACCATCAAACATGTCCAGATACCTAATCTTGATTCTTGGAGCAGGGGGGACAAGCTGTGGGGTTGCAGGAGGGTGCAGAACAGGAACTGGGTTCATGGGCTTTGTTGGAGCAGGGCTGGGCAGCCTCTCCCATGGCTCAGCCCCACAACCCACCACATCCCACCTCCATTAGCTGATGTACCAAGAGCCTCCAGGCTTCATAAATTAACACTGTGAGCTATGAATTATGAATGGAGTCACATCCCTGATCACTTCAGTGCTACACTGACAGCCCTGGAGCTGCTGATCCGAGAGACAGCCTAAAGCTTTTAAAGATGTGAACAGCAAAACCTGGGAATGATTTGCTTTGCAAGCCACAAACCTCTCGGCCTATGGATGGGGCTCATCCTATTCCCTCTCCTGCCTCCTCTTGTCACCTTCTCTTTTGTTTCCCACTCTCTTTTGTTTCTCTACTCACTCTCATGGTTTGTCTTAATGGATGTTGTCTTGCTTGGCTGTGTTGACCATCCCATGGGAGCTGCATCCTTCATGGCATGTTCCTTTCCCAAGCTTGTTGGTACCAACTGGGGACAGCTGCTGCAGTGCTGGCCTCAGCTGAGTCCTAGTTGTCCCCAGCCCAGGCACAGGTCCCCACACCATCCCCATGGGCTGGTGCAGAGCTCCTGGCACAGGACTCGGTGGGGTTTTGGCAGATCTCTGCCACTTCATCTCCCTTTGGCCATAACTTTGTGCTCAAGAGGTAGTGTTGCACAGCTCCAGCTCTGCCATCGGTCTTTGGGGGGTTTATCCTTGAACCTCTCCACCACTGGAGGCCAAATCCTGCCCTAAGCAGCCAGATGCGCTTAATCCTGTAAACCTGGGTATTCCTGGGGTTTGTTGCCTCTGGGTTTGTCTGGATTCCTGCATCCCTGCCTCCGGGAGCAGCTCCCTCTGGCAGCTGGGCTGCACTGCCTATTCCGGTGCACTGGCAGCAGTGGGGCAGCAGCAGCAGAACTAAATTTGGAAAATGAGCTTCAGACACTTGTCAGTTGTCACAAATGAAGGCAGTGCCCTGCATGTCCCCCACTGTAGTGCTGTGCACCCTGCAGTGCTCGGGAGACAGCCCTTGGCAGGGCGGGAGGGAGCAGCGCTGCTCCCGGGGATGGCAGGCGCACGGGAAACCATCCCAGCCCCAGCCATGGATGTGGGAAAGGGGCCCTCATTATTCCCAGCCCTTTCCAGCTGAGCCATCATGAGCCAGGCAGCAAAAAATACAACTTCAAAGGCAAAGCCTCGGCGTGTGGAGAAGGCGTCCTGCCCCGGGCCGGGGTGCAGGAGCACTGGGCACGTCCTGACTGCAGCTGGTTTCTCTTGCACAGGGGATGCTGTAGCCATGTGAGGAGAAGGATGGACTGACACAGCCCCAGCAGTTGTTTCTCCACCTGAAGGCCAGGCTGAGGGGCTCAGTCTTCAGGGAAGGAGCCATTTGTTGGACACAAACACCCCCCTGGGCTGTGGTGAGGGGAGAGGAGCTGCCGCCGCAGATCAATCCGCTCCTGGAGGGGAAAATACCGCTTTGGTTTGGTGTCTAATTAGATATTTACCAGGAAGGAAGGAAAGATATAAATAGGGTGACAGTGACTTCAAAGGGTGTTTTTGACTTCTAAGAATAACACCTTTGCTGGCGCCGATTTCGGGAATATCAGCTGTGCTTGGGTGTGAAAGACGGAGGAGGTGTCGCAGCTCGGTCGGCAGCCAAGGGAGCAAACCCAGACCCCCGGCCCCACGGGACCAGCTGAGGAGGGGACATTGGCATCGCTGCAGGGGCCTGTGGAGAGCTCAGCTGGATCCACAGGGACTCAGGGGAGGGAGTCTGGGGAAGAGGAAGCCGCCAGTGCTGCAGTGTGGGTGGGAGGGGACGTGTGGCACCATGGGGACCCCGTCCCCACAGGCAGTGCTGGTGCTCGCCGTGGTGCTGGTGGGACTCTGGGCTCCCCGTGGGGTGTATGGGCAGCCCAACTTCATCGTCATCCTGGCAGATGATGTGGGCTGGGGGGACCTCGGGGCCAACTGGGCAGAGACCAAGGAGACCCCGCACTTGGATCAATTGGCTGCCGAAGGGACAAGGTAATGTCTGTCCCCCTTCCCTGCCCTCTCCTAGCATCCCTGGTTACTCTGTCCTGCAACAAAGGGGAATTCACTCCCATGGGACTGGCAGGGATTTAATGGATGTGGGTTTGAGTGCACGGGGAGGGCTGCCAGAGACCAGTGCAGGTCCATCCATCCCTGTGAGACCTGCGAGCTTCATCCCCCACTCCCAACCCTCCTCCCTGGGGCAGAAGGGGACGCATGCAGGGGAGCAGGGAAGGATGGGGCAGCGTTAGAACATGCAGAGCCTTGTGAGCAAAGGGTCCTTTAACCTTCCAGGTTCGTGGATTTCCACTCAGCCGCATCCACTTGCTCCCCGTCCCGCGCCTCGCTGCTCACGGGGCGCCTCGGGGCGCGCAACGGGGTCACCCACAACTTCGCCATCACGTCGGTCGGCGGCCTCCCCCTGAACGAGACCACCCTGGCTGAGGTCCTGCGGGAGGCTGGGTACAGCACAGGGGCTATAGGTAATCCCCAAAATGCCAAGGGGGCAGCCGGGGCTGGGGGGGGGTGACAAGGGGTGGCAAAGACACCCGTGTCCATCCCTTGCAGGGGGGTGGCTGCAGGTACTTAAGTGGAGCGCTGGCAGTGAAAGGAGAGTCTAAAGGATCACATGAGAGGGATTTCACACATCTCCCTTGGATTACGTAATCCCAAGATTAAAATCTTCCTTTTCAAACACATGATGCTGCCTGAAAATCCAGACTTCTCCATTTAAGCTCTAATTGCTTCACCTCACAAGGAATGTGCTGGGTTTTCCTGAGCAAACACGACTGTGCTCAGCAGCTCTGCCATCCTGCATCCCATGCAAGTGTTGGTGCTGCTGGCCCTGTGACTTTGGGCACCTTTCTGTCACCGTGGGTCCCCCCAGCCAGCACAAGTCCTTTGCACCTGCAGCTCCTGCTGGTGCACACGTCGTGCTGGCAGAAAATCCCTCGGTTTCACCATTGCCCCACAGTTTTTGGAGTTCTCCCTCTTGGATCGGTGCATTCGGTGGGAGCAAGCGCGTGCCGGAGGTCAGAGGGTGAAGCTGGCTGTTTAGGGGGGGTTAGAAAGCCGTCTGCTCAGAACACAAACACATGAAAGAGCCTTTTAAGGCTGGAAACACTCGCTTTGCACAGGCATGGGATACCTTATGCATTTTTTCTGGGTTTCTGCAAAAATAGACGGCATTCTGGAAACGTGGCCAGCACAAACAAGGAGCCTTTCTTGTAGCAAGATTAAAGCCCCCAGCGCTGTGGGCACCTCGTGGGTGATGGCTGGTGGTGGCTGTGGCTGTGTAACCTCTGAAATGATGTTCTGTGGCTTCCACGCAGGCAAGTGGCACCTGGGACACCACGGCCGCCATCACCCCAACTCCCGCGGTAAGAGCTGTGCCAGCGGGGACGAGCTGAGGGCCCTGCGGTCACCTTGACCCCACTGACACCCTCGCTCGCCTCTCAGGCTTCGACTACTACTTTGGGATCCCCTACAGCCACGACATGGGCTGCACGGACACCCCTGGGTACAACCTGCCACCCTGCCCGCCCTGCCCGCGGCACGGCACGGCTGCCAGGTACGGGGCCGTGAGGGATTCGGGTGCTGCCACAGGGAGGTGGGGATTCGCATCAGTGTCCCCAGCCCCGAGAGCTGCCCTTTGCTGTGGTCACCTCCCCTCATACTCCATGCACCCAGTTTGACCCCTGTGCACCCCACAGCAGGGTGCAGGTTGGGAAGGCCAGGAAAACCTCCAGGCTCCGTGCCTGCTCCCACACCGGTCCCCGCTCCGTTTACAAGTGTTTGGTGACTCTTCCCAGCAGGGTGGCGAGGAAGGACTGTTACACCGAGGTCGCTCTTCCTCTCTTTGAGAACGTCACCATCGTCCAGCAGCCCGTGGCCCTCGGCAGCCTGGCCACGCGCTACGCGGAGGAGGCGGCGCGGTTCATCCGGCGGGCCAGGTGAGGGGACACGGTGTTTGTAAAACCACCATTTATGAGGAAGGTCAGAGCATTTGAGCTGGGCTGTGCCTCCTTCCTGGGGGGAATGTACAGCAGGGTCCTGGCTAGCGGGCATCGGAGGGAGGGAAATGTTGTCATCCCTCTCCTCCGTCTGTCTGTCCTCCTTCCATCCATCCTCCATCCCTCCATCTCTGCAGTGGCAGCGGGGCAGTGGAGGTGCCTCCCTGGGTATGAAGTGCTTGCAGGGGTTTGGGAGAGATGCTGAAATGGGTGCCCATGGCAGCTCTGGCAGTGGGACCAGAACAGCACCCAGAGGGGTTTGAACCTGCCCTGTGTGAGGAGTTCAATCTATTTTGAGGATAAAGCACTCCAAGATCCCTGGGCTTCAAGCTCTGCCTCCCCCTGGCTCACAGGACACGAGGTGCCCGGGTGTGCTGGTCCCTCAGGAGCAAAGTGGCTCCTCCAAATGACGGCCGAGCCCTGGGGATGGGTTGTGTAACTTTAATCCCCATTATTGGAGGATTACGAGCTGTGACTTTGCAAAATGCCTCCCTGCAGTGCGAGGAGAGGAAGCGCTGCCGGGCAGCCGAGTCCCAGCCCATCCCATGTCTGCATCCAGGGATAGCACAGACCCGCAGAAGGGCCACAGTAGTGGGGGCCTGGGGGTTAGGTTTGTGTGATGGGGATGAAGAAAAGGCTGGGCAGAGAGCAGCCTGTGGGAAATGGCTCCTTATAAATCTGGGTGTGGTTTTGTTGCACAATATCTATAGTGGTCAGGGTGCTGAGGGTACTCAGGCTCTGGGCTGTGGGACAGCAGCAATCCCCCCTCCTGTCCAAGCCCTCTGGGCTTCCAGGATGCTGTTTGGCTGTGAAACCAAGTGTGTGAGCTCCAGTTTGATAGGAAAAACCTTTAAACTCCCAGAAGTGTTCTGGGGTTATCTGCGTTCACGGAGAACAGGATTAAGCAGGTGCCTGCCTTTTCTCTCCTTCCCTTTGATGGCTTATTCCAGTTTTCCCCTGCCTGACTCATTCATTACAGGGCAACAAAAGAACACCGGATTTGCCATCTCGGTGTTTTTTTAACCAGTCGTGTCAAGGTTGAGCAATTTGTGACGGTGAGAGGTGGCACTGCTCGAGCACAGTGAGCGTGGGAGCAAAAGTCAGGGACTCCTGTCCTCAGCTATCTCCATCTGGGACAATTCTGAGGTGTCCTTGTGATAAGCAAGTGGGATGTTCAGCTGAACACCGCAGCCATGAGTTCATCTGGATGCTGGAGTGGTGGGATGCAAGCTGGGGAAAGCGGCTTTCCCTGCTCCAGAGTCTCTGGCAGCCCGTGGGAAAAGGTCTCTCACGGCTTTTGCAAGGGGCTGGGCACAGCCCTTTGCAGGGCTCCAGTGCCATGGGGGAGGACGAGGCAGCTCCAGGTGGGATGGGTTTTACTCATTTTCCATCCCAGGTGACGGGTAAAGGAAGGAAATGCCGAAACACACGTCAGAGGGGCCCCGAAAGCTTTCTGGAGGCAGTGATGGGGCGGCCGGAGCCGGGCGCGTGCGCGGGCTGGGACACGTCCCCGGGATCCGGCCCCTCCCCGCTGCTGGCCATCCCACCCTTCCCCTCGGAGGTCCCTGAGGAAGAGCAGGACTCATTGGAGGAGATAAATATAGCTGTAAACAAGCAAACAGGACATGTCCTCTGATGATTTAGGAGTGAGCAGGCAGTGGGGCAGCGCACGGCGGGCGAACGTGCCGCGCTCCCTGTCCTGGGCTGCTTGGCAGTGCCAAGGCCGTGCCTGGGGTTGGTGTGGGTGTCCTGCTGTGGCTCATCCTCTGCCCATCACTGTCAGATCTCCAGGCACTTGCTGGAGAGGGGAACAAAGGGCCAAAATGGGCCCCTGAAGGAGGGGAGGGGAGTGGGTGGGTGCCTGGGATGCACCAGTGCGGGGTGTTTGGCCACTGGAGATGGAGGAAGGGGCGAGTCTGTCCCAAACAGGAGGACGGTTGACAATGAGGGGGGCCACGGGGAGAGGTTTAAGCAGGAGCAGAGGCCAAGCATCCCCCCAACAAGGATTTGCAGCCAGCTGAATGCACATAGGGTGTTTTTCTCCCAGGAGCTGTGGAAGGGCCACCGGTCTGTGTCCCCAGGCTTGGCAGTGCCACCACCCCAATGACCTCCTGCCACTGCCTTGCCCTGAAGGCTAAACACTCTCCCTCTCTCTCCTGTGCAGCGAGAGTGGACGCCCCTTCTTCCTCTACCTGGCTCTGGCCCACATGCACGTCCCGCTGTGGGACCCCCAGCCAGGCCTCCCCTCGGGCAGGGGCATTTATGGAGCCTCCCTGAGCGAGATGGATGCCCTGGTGGGACGGATAAAGGAGGTGGCCGACAGCCACGGGAAGGGCAAGACGCTGCTGTGGTTCACAGGTACGGCAGGAAAAGCGGCTGCAGGGCTGGGGGTGACACTGGTGACTGCTCCCGGCGTGGAGGTGGGTCGGGGGGCAGGATCTGCCCTTGATGCTCCCGCTGCTCCGCGGACAGGGAGCAGTCCCCTCGCAGGGATGGGGGTCCCAGGGTGCCGCGGCCACTCCGTGGGGTGCCCACCCTGCCACCCCCTTCGGCCCCGGGGCTGAACTGGCCGGGCCGTGCCTAATTAAGCCATAAATCCTCGCTCATTAAGAAGCCCAAATCCGCTCTCTCTGAGCAGCCTCCCTAATGAGGATGTCTTGCTCCTGACGACAGGAACCGCTCCGCCGCTCATTAGCGCCCAAAGCTGGTGGCAGCCGCTCCCCTTCCCTCCCCCCCCAGGACTCATCCCTTGGAAACAAACTGTTAGAAATCAAAATCAATCATCCTGCTGCTCTTGCCCGTGTGGGGAGGCATCACAGGGATGGGAAGGAGGGATGGAAGGGTGACTTGTCCTTGCCCACCGCCCCACTGTGGAGGTGTCCCCTCCCACCCTCTGGGTCCTGGTGTCACTCATGGAGACATTTCTTTCTCTTGCAGGTGACAATGGCCCCTGGGCACAGAAGTGTGAGCTGGCAGGACGCCTGGGGCCGTTCGTGGGGGCCTGGCAGAGGCAGCGAGGTAACCTGGCAGAGTTGGGAGGGGGAGGTCTGCCAGTCCCCAGGGGTGCAGAGGGGGTGCTCCACACATTCCTTCATTGCCCATTGAGGGGGACATGGGGAGCATTCCACCCCCAGCCTTTCCCTGGCTGCTGCCCTAGACTTGAACACAACCCAGAACAGTCAAGTTTTCCCCTAAAACTGCTGCTGGGAGGGTGGGGGGCTGGGGTCCCTGTTACCCCAGAACTTGAGGTGACTGGTGCTGGTTCAGGGACTGGATGTTGCCATCAGCTCCAGCAGGGTCTTGTAGCTCCAAACCCCGTCCTGCCCAGCACCCTCCCTGTGCCCTGGGGACTTTGCTTTTCTTTCTCTCCGCCGTTTTCTTGGGGTGTGTGTTTTTAATTTTTTTTTTTTTTTTCCATCTTTCCTCCTTTTCCGGCCAAGCCATCTGCTCGGTGGGTTTATTTCGGCCAGAAAACATTCATGAGTCAGGCGTTTCCCACTTCTACTTGTGTTACGCAGCGTAACGTGCCAGGCTCGGTTCCCCCCATGCCCCGGGGTCAGCGGGGCGGGAGCGCCTCATCCCTCCTCCGCTTCCTGACACCCAGGCCATGCGACCGTGGCCACTTCCCTGGGCAAGCGCTGCCGGCGGGCTGGCTCGCCTGTTCCCATTCCCATTCCCATTCCCAGAGCCCTTCCTCCTCCGGCTGGCTGGCCGGGCTGGCCCCGGGAATGAAATCCGTAACCTTAATTTTCTAGTAAACAAACCCTGCTGACGGCCCGGGTTGCTCTTGAGCAACCGCCGGTCACAAGCCGGAGCAGATGGTACAGGCAGTGCGGGCGTTCGGGAACAGGGCGAGGAAAACACGGCCCCTTTTCCAGCCCCTCGCCTCCCTGGGAAAACACCCGGATCCTGGCTGTGGCCGAGGCTGGGGAGGAGGTCGGGCTGGCAGGGCACTCCGAGCTGGCTGTAAACACCGGCTGGAAGGATGACTTCGGAAATCCCTGGGCTGGCTGTTGCACGGATGTTTGGAAAGCCGGCCCGGCGTTACGGGGCTGCTGCTGGCAGGGCTGGCACCGCAAACACCTGCCCCTGGGTGCTGCTGGGGTGGGATGCTCGGCCATCCCATCCCAAGGGAATCATCCCCCAGCACAGAAAAGCCCCTGAGGAGTGGGGAGGGCAAGGGAGGACAGGCTGCTCCGAGCTTTCCGTGTTTCACGTAGCTTGGTGTTTCCTTTTAGGCTCCAACCCAAATTCCAGGGGTGTTTTCTATTGATATCAGGTGATAACTGGAGTTGGTCCTCACTGAGAGAAAGCAGCATATCCATATGTGCTGCCCCTTTCTCTGGCTGGGGAGCTTCCCACAGCCCTCAGCCCACCCCAAAAACTTGTTTCCCACCTTGTGGCCAAGAGCCCAGCGAGGGGGGATACTGGGATAGAGATACACATTTTGGGGACGTGATGCTGGGCATGTTTTGAGACAGGTTTGGGAGCCTCTAGACCTGGTGTCCCTGTGCTGAGGACCTGCTGTGTGTGGTGGCACCAAGGTTTTCATCCCGCCACGGGAATGCACAGTTCAGCTTTCCTGGAAAGCCTGGAAAGTCCCCACAGCAACAGGGCTGCATCATCCCCACCCTGGAGAAAATTCCCTGGTTGGGTTTGGGTGTTTCAGCCCCATTTACTGCCCAAAAGTGTTAACGTGAGCTCATTCCTGGGCTGCTCCAATGTCCTGACCAGCCAGAGACACTGGGGTGGCTGGAGGGGGTTCCCCCACTCTGCTCTCCTGCCAGAGACCCCTGACCATGCATGGAAAAGCTGTGGAAATGCATCCAGGAGGACGAGTTATTTAATATGTGTGCAGAGATGGGGATTGATATTAATTGCTGTAATTGCTGTGGTTTCCTGGGTTGTCTGAGGGCAGGGGAGGCACCTCACTTTAGCCATACATGATGTGTGTTAGGAGCACTGTTATGTTTCCAATAGCCACAAGAGATCCCAGTGCCGGCTGTGTCCCACTGTGGAGGCCCCAAGGAGATGTCCTCTGGGGGGAAACACCAAAAGTTTAGGTGGGGAACAGGAGACACTGAGGATGTGCTGGCAGAACGGGCAGCAGGGTCAGAAACTAGGACTAGCCCTTGTGGCACCAGCACCGCAGCATCCGTGCCCTGTGTGTCCCTGTGGGTGCATCAGCATTGCTTGGGAGCGTGGATCAGCCTGTGGGATCAGGGAGTGACTCCCGGAGAGGCTGGGCTGGGCTGGGGACCGGCACAGGGGCTCAGAGGAGTGCGGGGTGGCCGTGCCTCTCTTGGCTGTGCCCGGAGGAAATGGCTTTGGGCGAGCGCCGTTGCCATGTGCACGCTGAAAGGCGCAGGACAAAGGCTGCTCCTGGGAAGTTTGCTCGGTGAATCGCGTTGGGATTTTCTGTTTGCCCCATTCCCAGCCCCTTCCCCCGCCTCAGCTGCCTGGGGCACTTTGGGCTGCAGCCAAGGCAGAGGGAGGCTCTCCAACACACTTCCACCCGTTTAGATGCTCAGTCCTTGCGTTTTGGTGCTCAGCACCCCCATCCCTGTGTGCAGCACTCCAGGTGGAGGAAGGGACTTGGGCAGCTTCCCCGTGCCATGCAGAGCATTTCAAACCCAAGGGCAGAGCAAGGGTGCTTTGGGTGCTGTCAGGGAAACGATGGATCAGGTTCATTAGCTGACAGGAGGGTTATTAGCAGGATGGTATTTTTAATGAGGCAGGTTTCCAGCAGGCAGGGGGGGAGGGGGGGCTGTCAGTGCTGTGCCTCGCTGAGGGCAGCAGTCCCTGGAACAAATTCCTACATTTCCTGCCTGCTCCATTTTCTCACCTGACATCAAAAGTGGATGGAAATGCGACGGCTCCGGCAGCAGCTGCATTTCTCATCACTTGCTGGAGAAACACAAAGCAGTGCCAAACTGAGCCCCTTTCCCCCCTCCCCCCCCCTTTCCCTATTTCTTTGAAAAACTCCTGTAACTCTTCTCCCTCCCCTGACCCAGATTCTCTCCAGCCAAATCACCCTCCTTTTGGGGCAATTTACACCCCTGAACGGTTCCTTTGCCAGGGAAACTCCGGGGTCAGGAGGTTTCCCATCTCAGCAGGGTGCTGAGTGCTGCCCTGTTCTCTTGCAGGTGGGAGCTCAGCAAAGCAAACGACCTGGGAAGGAGGGCACCGTGTGCCAGCAGTGGTGTACTGGCCTGGCCACGTCCCTGCCAAGCGCACGAGCCGTGCTCTGCTCAGGTAAGAGCCTGTCGGGAGCGGGGCAGCCCCTCCACCCCCTCTGGGAGGATCCACCATCCCCAGGTCACCACCTGGGTTTTGGCAGCAGCAACTGCCTGCACTAGTTATTCCGTGCCTCGTGCCAGACTGTACTTTTGTCCTCTCCCAAGACTTAATGCTTCAGCAAAGAGGAGTTTGAAAGGGCTTTTTGTGAGGCTGGTGGGTTGGCGTGAGCGGCCACCGGGCTCCGTGTGCCTCCTGGCCGCGGTGGCCGAGGGCCTCCCGATAATTAAAAGATGACGATGTTCTCTCTCCCCACCAAGGAGCAGGCTCAGGCTTTGTGGTTTGTGAATGGCTTTATGTGGAGGAGGGTGCGGTTGTGGGAAAGGCTGGCCGGGGAGATGGCGCTGGCAATCCCTGCAGGATGCGGCCGGGCCGGGATCCGGCGGGAGCTGCCCCCAAGCCTCGGCTCCCCGGGGAGGGTGGCATGGGGGGGGGTTCTTATTGCAGCAATACTGCACCTCTGCAGGCAGCAACTGCACCCCTCCATGTGGGACTTGTGCCTCTCCTTGAATCCCTCCTTTTCCAGCAGTTGTGGTGGGATGCCCCATCTCCTTTCATCCCTGGAGCACAGCATGGTGGAGGTTGGGGCGGTGGGGCCAGGGTGTGGCTGGGCATTGGGAAAGAACACCCCAGCTGCTGGAAGCAGGTCCTGGCTGGTGGGCCCTGGGGAGGTGTTGGGTGTTTCTAAGGTCCTTGAGATAAGCTGGAGCCACTCACTCCTTACATGGCCCGAGGGCAGCTCTGGGAGCTGGATTTTTGCAGGCACGGGAAGGTTTGAGCCATAAGCTGAGTCATGGGTGTCTGGCAGAGGGGATGGGGTGCACGTAGCACCCCATGGATTCACCTCCAAACCCTTCCCCTCCATGGAACGTGGGGCAGAGCTGCCAACTCCTGCCTGCTCAGGCAGCCAGGGCAGCACCTGCAGGGTCAGTGCCTGTCCCCATCCCCCTGTCCCACCAGCCTCCCTTCCAGCCCTGCCTCCAAGCCCTGGAATTCTCAAGCCCAGGTTATCTCCTCAGAGACCTTATCTCCTGCATTGTGGACCTTATCTCCTGCATTTCCCAGCTCTGGTCTGGCAGGTGGGACAGCTGGAAATCCAGCAGAGGCAGGGGCTGTGCTGCACTGCTTGGAAAGTGACTCTGCAGCTCCCCAGGAGTCAGAGCACAGCCAGGATCCCCCCAGCACAGCCTGGCATTGCCAAGGGGCCGTGCCCAACTGTGTGGGATGAGGCACTCCCTCTTCAGGAGGCAGCACAGAACCAGCCTGGGGGACACGAGCAATGGGTCAAGCTCAGGAAGGTTTCACCCCTGGTCCCAGCCATGGCCTGAGCTCATGGACAGGGAAGGTGTAGGGACGTGGAGGGATGTGGAGGGCAGGAGTTTCTTGGTGCTCACAGTGTGTCAGGACAGGTGGCTTTTCTCTGCACTGAGTCACCCTTGGGGACATCCTCCAAAGATCAGCATGTGCAATAGGAAAGCTGAAATTCCCCCAGTTGATGGGGAAGACCAAAAAGCTGGGGAGGGGATGAAACCTGTGTGCAGGCATGGCTGGGAGCCCTCTGCACACCCAGAGGGACCTCTGCCTGGTGGGATCCCCAGGAAGGTCCAGGGCTGGGCAGGGGCAGGCGTTATCCATCCACATGAGCCTCCTCTGCCCCTGGGGTTATGGAAACACTGACAGCCTTTGCCACCTGGGCAAAGAGTCTGCCAGGACTGGGCAGGACCTCTTGGCTCCACGTCCTCCCCAGAGCAGGGAGCAGGGAGGTGAGTGAGGTGAGTGTGCCCAGGGGCTGGGGAAGCTGGAGCCAGCAGGGCAGTGCTGATGCACCGCCACAGACCTGCACCTGCACGCTGGTTTCTGCAGAAAAACTGCTTTGTCGGCTTTTCTTAATTACGTTTAATTGTCAGAGCCACCCGCTGTGCCTCTGCCCTTCCCTGCCCCAGCCCAAAGTAGGGCACAGAAGAAGTAGGTCAGGAGGGTGGTGAAGAAGCAGATTGCACCATCCTGGCTGTGCCAGCGGCGTGGGGCTGGGCGGGCTGGGCGAGCTGGCAGAGTGCAAGGAGAGCTGGTTCAGCTGCCTGCAGCTGCCTGCACCCCCTCATCTCTGGGCAGGGCAGCCTTCCCTGCCACATTGTGCCCAGGATGCTGGGATGCTCATCACCGTGGCAGGGCAGTGCTCCCAGCACATCTTGCCCGGGATGTTGGGATGTCCATCACCCTGCACAGCTCTGCCCTGTGGGGCACAGGCAGGGAGCTGCTGATGCCTGGGCCCTTTTCCCTGGTGTTCAGGCAGCAGCAGGGTGCTGGGGTGACTTTATTTGTTAAACCTCTCTTGGCCAGGACAGGGGCTGGCAGTGTGGCTTTCACTTTCCCTTAAGCATGGCTTCCCCAGCTTGGCTTCTGGGATGTGCCTGCTAGTGGGGCCTTTGCTTTGATGCCAAGTTTGACCAAAATCCTACTTTTTCGTGCCTTTTTCTTTGGGTTACATTTACCTATGACTGGGGGGATCTTCAGCTGCTTCTGTCCTCAGTCACATTGTCCTTTGACCTCATGAGGTGACGATTTCCAGAGGTCCCATCAGCTGTGCTGGGGCTGCTTGGTCCAGCCCTGGAAGCATCCACATGCACCGTGCCGGGGGCCAGATCCTGAGGGTGCTGAGCACCCACGGGACCCGGGGCACGCTGCCCAGGTGAGCTGCCATTCTGGGGGGACCTGGTGTGACCCCGGCGAGGTGCTGCAGGGATGCAGAGGGGAGCCAGGATTTCTTTGGGCGCCTCCCGGCTCCGTGAGCGCGCCGACCGGGGCTGCCTCGCAGTGTTTGTTCTTATTTGTTCTCTCCGTCTCTTAGCAGCTAAATTAAAACTTGTTGAATGGGAGAACCGGGGGCTGTTAAGCCCAGGGCTCTTTTCTCTCCACTTGGCTGCCATCAGCTCTGGGCAGGAGACACACGGTGACAGATCATAGTGGGGGCAGGACTGCCATGGCAGGACCATGGTGCTCTCCTGGTGCCCCCAGGTTGGGGACCTGGTGCTTTCTCCTCCTCCAGGAATTTCCTTGCCCAAACTGACCCCCCTGGAGCTGCCATCATGGGTTTTGTAGCCAGAGGGGTGTGAGTTGAGTCCCCGTCGCCACTCAGCACTGCCAGCTCCTCAGCTCCTGTGTCACAGCCCTGTTCCCAGGAAGGGCAGGGCTGAGATGTGTCACTTGGCCACTCTGATGTCCTACTGTCCCCTGGGGCCATGGGACACCCTGCTTCGGCTGGTTCCCTTTAGAGGTGTGGGATCACCCCGTGACTGTGTCTGTGAGAGGGAGGGGTGTGCTCCTGGTGATGGGGGGGACGGACACTCGTGTCCTGTAGGATAAGGGAGGTGAGGGTCAGACGTAGGAGCTGCGAGTAGGATGTCCCCATCCCACTGGAGTCGAGTCCAGTCCCCAGTGGGAGGAGGGGGAGTCTGTGCCCAGGCTGTGAAGGGCTGGCAGCAGGGCCAGGTGATCCCTTCCCACTCCAGCAACGAGGGTGCTCGACCTCCACACGGCAGGGATGTGCTGGAAGGTGGGGAATTGCCATAGCCAGGCTCTGCTTTGAGCCACAGGCAGCAGGGGGGGAGGCAGCGACTGTCCCTCTGTGCATCCCCACGGAGCCAGGGGGACTGTGGGTCACCTTCCCCGTGTCCCCCCACACCGGGGGAGCCCCGAGTGGTCCGTTGTGTCTGAGGCCCTGCAGGCGCGGGGGGCTGTCGGTGGGAGCGCCCGTCGGGGTCGGTGGGATTTGCGGAGCAGCCCCGCGCTCCTGTTCCATCCTGGCGCTCCCGCTCGCGCTGCTCCGCGCAAAAGCCAAGACCGCGTTTTCCTGGGGCGACGGGATGTGCTGTCACTGGCCTGAAAACTCCCTGTGCTTGCCCTTTCTCCGCAGGGTGACCCGCTGCCTTGCCCCGTGCCCGGGGGGCTCAGGAGGGGCTGCCCCGCCGTGCCCCTGTCCCTGCCCCGCGGGCGCGGGGGGAGGCACATCCTGGCTGAACCCGCAGCGCCTGGCCAGCAGCCGGCTGGGGGTGGGAGACACGTGAAGCTGAGGCTTGCCAGGGCCTGAGCCGCCGCTGGAAGCCGGGTTTAACCTTTTCAGTTGTTGGGGTGGGTGCTGGGAAGCAACTGCCCCCCCACAAGGCACTTTTGAGGGGTGGCGGGGCACAGGTTGGGCTGGGAGGGACCCTCCAGGGATTCTTGCTCCTTGCACTGATGGCAGCCACCTCTTTCCCCAGCACCCTGGACATCTTCCCCACGCTGGTGGCCCTGGCTGGGGCGGCGCTGCCCCCGAACAGGCGCTTTGATGGCTTGGATGTGTCCCCAGTTCTCTTCGGGTGGTCGGATGAGGGGCACAAGGTAAGGCAGAGCCACCCCCCCAGTGACACCCCACCCCTCTCAGCAGATCCCTGAGCTAAACCAGGTAAGTAGGGAGGGGAAAAAGGCTCAGAGCTGGTGATGTGTGGACTCACAGGACCGTCACCCCCTGACCTGGAGGAGGAGGAGGAGGGCAGCTGGAGTTGACTGGGTGCTGCACCAGGCTGGGCTTGGGATATCAGGGTAAAAGGGCTTTGGGTTAATGAAGACTGTTTTGTGTCTCACTCACAAATCTGGGATTATGTATAGAAATGCCTGTGCCTGCAGTGTGGCACCTTTCTGTGTGCCACAGGGCTGTGCCCCCATCCCAGGGACACCATCCTGGGGACGCTCAGGCCTGTGGCAGCCCGTGGTGCTCTGCATGGTGTGTCTGCTTCCCAGTCACAAAAGGTGCATCAGTGTGGGGAAGAGAAGATCCTGGGGGCTCAAACCTAGTTGTATCCCTTTATTTATCATGCCAGGTGAAGATGTAAGGAAGCCCTCCTTCTCCCAGCTCCGTGGCTGGGGAAGGTGCCTGTTGTTACCATGTTCCATCGGGGCAACCCACCCTGTATCCCACAGCTCTGTCCATACAACCAGCTGCTGCCAGCTCCTCTAAGCCCAAAAAACACAGTTTGCAGGACAAGCAGGATGGCCACACATTTGTCTCAGAGTTCCACGAGATTTTTGCAGAACCAAAAGATAAGGAAAGAAAAAAAAAAAAGCAGCTTTAATAGCAGTCCCATGGATAAATCCTGATTTTGCTTTTAAAGTCCACCCTCCTGCGAGCACCGTGAGCCAGCTCCCAGCGGGATCTTGGATTTGCTTTCTGTGTCCATCAGGGGTTTGGTATTTGCTTTGTATTTATGGAACCCTCTGCTGAACTGGGAGATGAAGCAGGGAAGCGGATGGGATGTGGCCAACGTGCTCTGCTGTGTTCCTTGGGATTAACCCTCCTCTGCACGTGCAGTGCTGGGAGGGGGGGACCAGTGGTTTGCTGGGAGTGGTGGGTTTACTGGGAATGATGGTTTGCTGGGAGTGGTGGGTTTACTGGGAATGATGGTTTGCTGGCAGCAATGGTTTGCTGGAAGTGATGGTTTACTGGGAGCAATAGTTTGCTGGGAGCGATGGCATACTGAGAGTGATGGTTTACTGGGAATGATGGTTTGCTGGGAGCAGTGGTTTGCTGAGAGTGATGGTTTGTTGGGAATGATGGTTTTCTGGGAGCAATGGTTTGCTGGGAGCAGTGGTTTGCTGGGTGTCAGGGCTGAATGGGAGAGGGATGCACAACTGCACCGGGTTCAGGCAATGGGTTTTCTAGGGAGAAAAGGCTTCCCAACCCCCCTTTTCTAGTTTTTTATTTATTATAATAACAAAGTCACAGCTTAATGGAAGAGTTCCAGACCTGGGAATGTTTCTTGAAAGGGCTCAATCGAAACAAGCTCCTTAATTATGCAGCAAATTATAACAGATTTCCTTAGTGAGGGGTTTTAAGAGGTTTAGGAATGTGGTTGTTGGTAGGAAGGGAAGTTTGAGTGCCCCGACACAGGGCTGGCAGTATCCCAGCTGTGCTGCTAAAGGTGTAGGCAAAGGTTTAGAGCTGGAGGCAGATTAATTGGTTCAGTTCCCATTTTTGGCTTCACGGGGCCTTGAATATTTGCTGATTCCTGCTTTGGAGCTGTTTTATCCTGACCAGGGAGTGTCAGCAGAAGGGGACTCTGCTGCAGAGGTTCCTCCTTGCAGCAGCTCACACTGCACCACCTCTTCCACTTTACACCCTTCTATTTTTTCCCCTAAAACATAAATATTAAACCAAGTTCCAAAAGGTGATTTTTTTTTTTTTAAATTTCCCTTGCAATGGAGGGCAATAAAGGAAACTGAGAGCATTTGGAAATCACTCCCTACCCTGAACCCTGGCATTTCTTGGATGAGGTACCAGCTGGGCCCTGAAGACAGTGGCCATATCCAGACCAGGCAGGATGGACATCTCTGGGTGCCCAGGGGGGCTGGAATGCTCTGTGCTGGGCACTGTGGGATGGACATCTGGGTGCTCTGTGCCGGGCACCTGCTAAGGCATTGCCACGCTCATCAGCTGTGAGTGCTGTTACTAAACTTGGCACCACAGCTGCCTACAACTCCAGCAGATGTTTCTAATTTTTTAGCACAGTGGAAATTTCTTGAATCACTTTTAAACTCGAATCCCAGGGAGGAAACCTCAAGTGACTCATCCCTCAGTGAAGCCGTTGGCTCCGCGGCAGATCTGATCTGAGCAGAGGAGCCGCTGGACCGTCCAGCTCACTTGTCTCCTCGCTCCCGTGTGCCAGAGCAGCTGTCCTGTGTGGATCAAGTGTCCTAAATACTGGGGGGGGGGGGAGAGATTCGACCCACCCTTCCCTCCTTCCCTTCCTTCTCAGCCCGTTCCCTGTGCTGTTGTCAGGGAAGGGAGCCCTCGCACAGCGGGGTGAGTCAGCGGCGGAGACGGACACGGGATGATGTTCCAGCACCTCACCTTCCCGTGTGGCCTCTGCATGAGCTCACCCTCAGCTCGGGGCTGGCTCCTGGCTCCAGGCAGGGATTTGGCTCCCTTGGAGCACCCACGGAGTGGGTGACACACAGCACCCAGCTCCCAAATATTACACAGGCATTCAGTGGTAGGACAAGGGGGAATGGTTTTACGTGAAAAGAGGGGAGATTTAGATTAGATGTTAGGAAGGAATTCTTCCCTGGGAGGGTGGGGAGGCCCTGGCACAGGTTGCCCAGAGAAGCTGTGGCTGCCCCTGGATCCCTGGAAATGTCCAAGGCCAGGTTGGATGGGGCTTGGGGCAATCTGGGCTAGTGGAAGGTGTCCCTGCCCAAGGCAGGAGGTTGGAACTAGATGGTCTTTAAGGTCCCTTCCAACTCAAACTATGATCCTCTGATATTCTGTCTGTCCTGCTCTGCTGAAAGCCTCTGCACCTTCGTGATCACTTTCTTGACAGAGTTGGTCTGGGGAGGTAAATTCAGAACCAGGAAGGCAAAGGGAGATGTTGGGGTTTCCTTGGGTTCTTCTGCCACTATCCCACCCTTCAGCAATCAAAACTCTGTTGGTTGCTCAGTCCAGGGGCTGAATGGTGGCTGTAAATGGGTGCACAGGTGGAGCAGGTTTTCCCTGCCATGTTCTGACAGGCACTTTTTTGTCCTTCCTTCAGGTTCTGCTCCACCCTAACAGTGGGGCAGCTGGGAAGGTCGGCGAGATCGAGGCGCTGAGGCTGGCTCAGTACAAGGCCTTTTACACCACAGGTACTGTGTCCCTTCCAGAGATCCTAAAGTCTGGGAAAAAAACTTCTGGAATTCTTGGATCCCTACAGATACAGGTGGAAACTCAGGTTAACCAACTCAGGTTAATTCAAGCAAGAGCCAACCCAGCTCTGCAGCCCAGGGTTGTTGGCCCCAGAAACACTCTTGGACTAGGAGCTGGGACAGGGCGGGCCTGGGCTGTGAGGAACACAGAGGTGATCCCTGGGCAGCCCATAACTCCAGGGTTTTTCCCTCATTTCCTCCCTAGGAGGGGCGATGGCCTGTGATGGGAGCACAGGGCCGGCTGAGCATCACCAACCACCCCTCATCTTCAACCTGGACCGCGACATCCAGGAGCAGGAGCCTTTGGATGTGGCATCCAGGGAGTACCAGGCAGTGCTGCCCGTGATCAGCAGGGCTTACACCCAAGCTCTGGAGGACATTGCAGCCGACAACGTCTCGGTTGCAGATTATTCCAAGGATCCAGCCGTGATTCCCTGCTGCAGCGTGCAGCACGTGGCCTGCCGGTGCCACGGGGCTCACGCAGCCACGCTGGACCTTCCCACGGAGAGAAGAACAGCACGGCTTTGTCTCTAAAGCAAATAATTGCTCAGGCTGCTCCTTTCCCGAGTGTGGTGTCTGTGAATGGGATGTGCTGGCTCCAGGCTGGAGGTTGGCCACGGATGGAGGCTGGGTCACCTTTGCTCCGTGTAGGAAGCAGGGAGGTGAGTTGGTTGTGGCTCTGGGGCAGCACACAGAGGGTCCCCTTTGCTGCAGTACCTTGCTGGTTCTGGGCATGTGGGAAGGCTTTTTGTAGGGCTCTTTAGCTGGGAAAGAGCCAGGTCTTGGATTAAAACTACCTTCTGTGAGAGCTGGCTTTGGGAGAGAATTCCTCTGGGAAATATGCTTGGCTTTCCCTCTAAAATGGGAGTTACAGGAGCTCCCTGTGGGAGTACAGGGCACGGGAGGACGGGGCCTCTGAGCAAACATCCCTTCTGGTGCTGAGAACCTGGAAGTCTGTGGCTGCAGAGAGAAAATTCCCGGCTGGCACGAGGTGAGTGCTCTGGGAAATGGAGCAGCTGCCCCCCCAGCTGCCTGGTGAGGTTTGTTAGTGGGGCCACAGTAAGACCCAACTTTCTGTGGAAGGAAAGGGGTCCTGGGCTGTCCCTGAGAGCTGCTCTCTGTGTGGGCAGGATGCTCAGCTTGTCCTGCACAGCAGAGCTCAGGGACTGTGCTGTGACACCCACCCTAGTCCCAGTGTTTGGGAAAGGCTTTTTCTGGGAAGGTGTGGGGGAAGAGGCGATGCCAGGGGCACAGGTGGGGTGAAACAGTTCTTATAGGGCCATTTCTGGGCAGGTGCAAAGGCCTGGGGAGATGCAAAGGCAGAAATGAAGGTGCAACTGAAACTTAAGAAACCACTGGGATTTCTCAGCAGCTGAGTGAGGGTTTTCTGAAACAATTTTGGATTCTGATTTACACACCCAGATCCTTTTTTGGCCAGGCCTAAGTGAACTTGTGCGGACTTGGCCAGGTGGGTCAGGTCCTATGAGAGCAGCTGTCCTCCCCCCAGCTCCCAAACCCACTCTCCCACTCCCAAAACTTAATGCAGACTGACATCTTTAGGGCCCCACAAAGAACAGCAGAAGCTGCCAGGGACAGACTGTGACTTTATTCTGTCTTTGAACATAGCAAATGGCATCTTCTCTAATATCACTGCAAAAATACTTTGCCTGGGTTAAAATAGTATGTATATACTGTACAAATACATAAGTTTAATATCTCTTCCTATAAGTACATTTATACACATAAAACAGCATAAATTAGAAAAGGGGCAGATGGGTATATAAAATTCTGGTTACATACAAATCTGATTAAATTAGCATTTACACTGTGGTTCTAACATAGAGTCTGTTAAATAGAGTGATGTGCATACAGTACATTGACACCCCACCCAACACAAATTAAAACAGGGGCTATGACAGGGCCAGGTACTCACTCACACAGACGTAGGAGAAAGTGTGGCCCACCTCAGATTTATATATTTTTTTTTTTTGTTCTCATCTTGGGGACTCTCAGATGTGTTCTTGGAAATTCCTGGCTTTTCCCGAGCGCTCCCAGCAGCTGTCCTCCGGGGATGTTTGCTCCTCATCACGACCTCTTCGCCTTGCCCGGCTGACCTCCACGGCACAAGATTATCTACCAAAATCAAAACAGAGCTGCCTTACTTTTCCCAGCAACAGGGTGTGTTTCCAGTTGGTTTTACGCACATGGGAGGAGAAGGGGGAGGGATGTCCCGCAGTGTTTTACTTTCCATTCAAAGGCAGATTTGCGAGAGGTTTATTTATTTACTCTTCCCCCTTCCCCCCCCCCCCCCCAAATTTACAGTCCTGGGAACGGGAACCATCTGGTTTGGTGATAAGTGTGTCTTGCCTCTGGCTGGCATTGGGCTGAGCACAGCCACGTTTGTGGGAGTGAAGCCCATTTGCCTCGCTGAGTCCTCCCAAAAAGCTCAGCTCTGGCATGGCAGGAGGGGACAGGCGTGTGCTGGGCATCACTGCATCCCTCTGGATGGATCTCAGAGTTAAACACCCATGTGTTAGACAGGATTAGGAGAGGGAAAGCCCAGCCTAAGGACCAGCAAAGCCTCTGAGTGAAAGAGTGAAGCAGGAGCAGAGAAGAACATGCAGCAGCAAGGACCCTGATCCAGTTGTGCCATGGAGACCCCAGGGTAAGATGTGCCCCTGCTCCTGGATGAGGCTTGGGCAGCGCTGTGGGGCTGCTGCAGCACCTCAGGCAGGTGCCTGTGGGCACCAACCATGAGTTGTTCACAGATCCCCCCCTTTCCCAGCCCCAGCCTTGCCAGACGTGACCATGAGGGATGTGAACCTGGAGCCCCAGCTGGGCCCTCCCAGCTCCACCTCCCAGGATCTGTCTCTCTTGGAGTTTCAGGACCATCACTCGCTTGGTTTTGAGGCATTGACACAGGATTGCATGATTCCCCAGGGACCTCAGATAAAGTATTGATAAGATGGGCTTAATCCTGCAAGCCCCTGCTGCCCAAAATGCCAGTCTGAGCTACCAGGGCAGGAGCAAGAGGCCATTCAGGCCCTGCCAAACTCGCTCATCCCCCACGAAACATAATTACAAGTAGAGCTTCACTGGAAAAATCTATGGCCTTTCCTCTGCTAACAGCCAGCTGCTCGAAAAAAAATCACTTAAAGTAATTATTGTCCATATCCCTGCAACAGGATGAATGAAACTCCATCCAGCAAGCAGCAAGGAGGAATTTGGGCAACCACGGAGCCAAAGATGTATCTGCAACCTGGTTTCTTGTATTAAGTTCCGTGGTTTGGAGCAGCAGAGGGGTGGGTGGACCCCATGCTGGGGCACTGATTTGTCCCCCTTGCAGACTCCCCCCTGAATTTCTCCTTCGTACAGGCAGCAGAGTCCTTTGGCAGCACAGCAAACTGCCCACACCATTTTGGAGTAGCCAAAAATCAGTGTGAAAGAGATGGTTTTTAAGAGCGACAGAGTATCAGTGAGGGGAAGCTGCCTTTGAAGAGGTGACCACTGTATGTAATGTCACCTGACTTAATGAAATGGCTCTTTGATAAAGCCTTCTCATCACCTCTGGCCCCTGCAGCCAAATGCAGGATGGATCATGTTGGCCTGGAAAAGCACCGAGCAATCTGCTGGAAGAAACTGCCTTTCCTACTGAATCCCAGGATATTTAAGAAGATTCCCTGGCTGCAGTCTTCAGCTGCACACAGGCCATGCTGCTTGCAGAATCCTGCAGGATCTCATCTGCCAAAGCTCACAGCACTACCCCAAAACTGTTCTGACCATGCCTTGGTGGGAGCAGCCACTACACTGGGTCCCAAAAACGGAGCCGGCCAAGTCATGCCCTGCCTGGCCCAACACACACACACCAACAGCTCCCAACGCCACTGGAAACCTCCCTCACTGATACACCCACAGAACAGGGGCAGCTGACCAGAAAAACAGCTGTAATTGCCACAACCATTTGCAGCCAGAGCTGGGTTTGACTCTTCCCACCCCGTGAAACCTTCTGGCCCTGCAGGGCGAGGGCTCCGCAGCCTCCTCCCCACACATCCTGCGTGGCACCTGCTCCTCACCCCGGGCTCCAGCCCACTGTCCACCTCCAAAACACCTCAGTCCTTCCTGCCTCACAGCAACAGTGACTTGGGAGTGTTTAATCCACCCCATCAATGCAGGAGATGTCATTGAACTGGTTTAACCTCTTGCCACGGGATCCTTCTGCAGTCCTGGCACAATCGGCAGCAACATCCACGTTCCCTCCTGTGAGGCCACTTTTTATGAGTCCTCCTTGGGCTTCTTATCTCTTCTCTGATCTGTCCCTCCTTCCATTTAATGAAGAGGCAGTTTTTGACAGACTTCATGTCAGGCTGAAGCTGTTTTTCCTCACTCTCTAAGAGCTGAGCCTCTGAAGTCTTGCTTGAGGTCAAGGGAAGACAAGATGTTTCAAAATGGAGAGGAACTGTGGGGTTTGAGCACTGCTGTTTCTCCAGAACCATGTCTGAGTTCAAAGCCATACCGTGGGCTGCGGGTGAATATTCCATTTTGTCACAAGTTTTGAGGTTTTTAAATGTCTTTTTGTTGCACGCTGGAAAACAAACAAAACCCTTCCCATGTTTCCGCAAAGCAGAACGCTGTCAAAACATTTTTGTTGGATAAGGTCAGGTTTTCTGTCCCTCCTTCTCCACACAGGAGTGGTGACCGATGCCTGAAACCCCCCTTGGACGCGTCATCGAGACCGAATGTCTCAGTGCTGAGAAAACAGCCAAGTTCAGTGAAATTCAGAGCATCAAAACATCCTGCCCAGCTCTCCTTGTGCACTCACCCTGCGAGGGGCAAACCCAAAACCCGAGTGCAGGGCCTTTATCTGGAAGGTCCACTCGCTAAGCCACCGTATCAGGGAGTATTTCTGGAAAGCGCCTTCCCTCCCACGCCTCCTCCTCCCCAGCGTTACACACGTTCACTTGCTCTGTCAGGTCAATGACAGGGTTTTGGGGAGATCAAAGTTCATTTAATGAAGCACCTGCTGTGGTGCAGCAGGGGTTTGGGGCTGCTTTTGTACGGCCCAGCCCCGGCAGGGAGGCTCATTCAGGAGCAGCGTGGTTCCTGCTCGCTGGCAATCGCTCGTCCCTGAACCACAGGTTCAAGAGCAGGAGGAAACAAAGGATTTCTCTCTGGCCCTGCTGCTCCTTCCAGCTTCTCCGTGGCCACACAATTTGACCAGAGGGAGACATTTTAAATTTCCTTCTTGGCTAATGGTGTGGGACAACTAGGAAACTCCTGCTCCCAGTTTGCAGCAGATTAAGTTAGAGGTAATGAAAGAGAAGGAATCTGAAGGTTGTGTGACTGGAGCTGGCTTTAGGTGGTGTTGGTTCAAAGGGAGTTATGAGCCAGTCACCTTTTATCTAAATAACACTTTGCATCAGTTCACAGGAACGTGCCTCGCAGAGGTCAGCTCAGCACATGGAACAAATCCTGGGATAAAATTTTTACTTCCTCCTTTTCAGGCAAAACTCCAACAGCAGGATATTTAAAAACCAAGTACAGGATTCCAGAGCCTGCCAAGGCTGCAACATGAAATCCATTACAATATTCTGCTGTATTAATGCATTACTCTTATGAAGACACCACTGATTACAACCAGATCACAGCACAGGCCAACATCTGTCCAGTTAGGGGTTAGATACTTAACACAATAAATGAGTGTGGAATAGGAAAAAGAAGCCAGAAAGACACTGCCAGGCCTGAGTTAGATTTAAAAATCCAGACTCTCCTTCCAATGGTAACTGAGAAAGTGCCATATAAAAATCATAAAATGGTTTCAAACTCTGTTATTCCTTTCATCTTTGTACTTGGAAAAGGAGTTTCCTTCTCAGTTAGCTTGGAAATGAAGAGACTGGTGAGGTTCAGGTATGTTCCAGTTGCATTCCATAAACTAATACAACTGACTGTAAATGCAACAGGGAGTATTAAGTTTTTATTTCTAAATGATGGTATTGTTCCAGTTAAAACTAGTCCTGGGAATACTAGAAATCTGCTTAAGGCACAAAGGCTAGCTCTGGATCTGGACATAGCAAGTTTGTTCAGATCCATCTCTAATTAGTAGGTTTGATCATCTTTGCCCCATCCCCAGATGCCACTTGGTGGGGGTGTCACTTTCCTGGCACTGTCCCTACAACTAATTTAGTTATTTTAGGCTTCACAGCGAGCTGGGACAAGGAGGGGGCAATGGGATCTCTTCTGTAAGAGGTTACTACTTCCTTCTTAGCATGAGGGCTGAGCTGCAGTTCTAGGGGTCCCGAATGCTCACAGGAGGGAACTCATTCTCATCGTCCAGGCAGACCGGTCCCGTCGCAAACTCGTGCTCTGGGATCACCTCTCCTCGCAGGGCCCCGCCATCCTCCGAGTAGCCTGGCCAAGGAAAACCACAGAATGTTGTGGATGAATGGATGGAAACAAAAAGCAGACACCGTGTCATCACCTCTTTAGCACAGAGCTCTGGGGGACCAAGGGAGAGGAAGGTATCTCCGTTGACACTGTGGATTAGGGATGGACTAATGGCAGCTTTCCTCCTCCTGCCACGAATGTGAGCACCAATTTCAGAGTAAGATCTACCTCTGTTATGTGGACCTTAGACTAGGGAATATAATAAGATAGTCACCCGGTGTTTCCCTGCAGCAGTTTAGAGCTGGCTTTGTGGGTAAGGTATAACAGGTTTGGAGAATCTGTAGCGACGTCGCCACAAAAATAGTACTTGACTTCTACATCCAGGGGTTCAACTCCTGGAAACCACCTGGCAGCAGCTGCTGTCTTACAAACTGGAGCTCAGGTGTGGTTCCTGCTCTGCCATGGGCCCATCTGTGGCATAGCTCTGCACCAGGAGAAGCAGAGCTGGCACAGGCTCCCAGGAAGCAGAGCAGAAAACACCTGGCCCGTTTTTGTCACAGGGGATGAACCAGGTGAGCTCCAAAGTCCTGCTGCCCAAAAGGTGATTCTGGTTGAACCCCTGGAATCTTGCACACTTTCCCAGGTGGCCTTGTGGCTTCTGCCCAAGGCAGGCAGATGTGCTTACCTGGCATGGTCGAAGTTGAAGGCACTGTACTTGGCCTGGCTACAGTTGCTGCATAAGATTGAGGTACTGGAGGCTGAAGGTCATTTTCTTTGTTCTCTTCCATCTTTCCTGAGCCAAGCAGACTAATTGTACAGGAGCAAGAGAGGGAAGAAGAGTTAGTTCTGATCCCAGCTGTTCCTCCCCAGCTCCAGATAAGACAAGTCCATGCATCCACATCTCCTTGAAGAGCATCACCCATCCACACCACCACATCCATGCCCTGCCTGCAGCCCCAGCAGTGCTGCAGACAGGGGAGCATTGTGCTCCACAAGGAAAGCAGAGGGGAAGCAGGAGATAGGGAAAGCACCACTTCGGCTGGAGGACAATGCTGGCACGGGAACAGAAGGGAACAGACTGACCACAAGAGCTTTAGGTTACAAAGGCAAACAGTGTTTCTAATCACAGGGGGGGCTCCGAAGGGCTTCCAACAGGAGAGGACTAGATGGGAAAAGCAGCCCTGGCTAGTTTAGGATGGAGTTTGAGCAGAGATATCGTATGATGTAATGTAACTCATGACCCAAGGGCCCTTTTCAGTCCTCTGATGCTCAGAGGAGCCCACATGACAAAGCTGGGGGCAGGCGGGTGGCCGGCGCGCGCTGGACAGCGCAGCTTTGAAGTGTTTTTGTTTTGTGGCTTTTCAAAAAGCTGCTGGCATTTCCCTGGCTGGCAGCCACCTCCCGGCTCAGAGCACATGTTGCATCGCACCCCACCCCACAGGCTTCACATCTGGAGCCAAGGAGCCCAGATGTGTGCAGGGGAGGGGTTACGTGCTCCATGGAATTTGCATACGAACAAACAGGCTCTGCTTTCACAGAATCACCGGATCACTGGGGTTGGAAAAGACCTCCAAGTTCATTGAGTCCTGATCTCCACCTTGTCAATTAAACCAGAACACTGAGACGTTCCTTGAACACCTCCAGGGATGGAGACTCCACCACTTCCCTGGGCAGCCCTTTCCAATGCCTGACCACCCTTTCTGTGAAGAAACTCCTTCTGCTTTGGCACTGGAGAAGTTCCCAGTGTCACTCCAGATCATCCTACCCCCAAAATCAGCCTTCCAGCTCCCACTCACACCTGGAGAAGATACTCTGCTCTCCTGCCACCATGATGGTCGGTGCTCTCTGCCAGAGGCATCTCCTAAGGCACAGCCTGCCCACTTCTGCTGTCTGGGCTGAGATATCCCACAGCTGCCATGGAATCTGAGATGTCTCTGGTTTCTTCTGCAAGAAGCCCCCTGTCCTTGCCTGCTGATGTGGTTCCCACCCACATCTGTCAGGTCAAGCACTCAAATCACAAAGTCAGTTCTAACGTTCTTGCTCCTACAGCTCCATTTTGTGCTGTCAGGTGAGATTTCCCCTCAGTATGTAAAAGATCAGCCTCTGCATGAGGTCTGACTGGAGGAACAGTTACCTGTGGTTCTTAATTAAGACACACTCCCCTCCATCCTGCGGGTCCAGGTTGTAGATATAGAGATGTCCATCTGATGTAGTCACCAACAGCCGAGGCAGCTTCTGAATCCTGGTGAGAAAAGCATCATGAGCCCCCCAAAAAACCCTCACACACGGACACAGCAGCACCCACACCGTGTGCCCTGCAGGCACAGGGGTGAGATAAGAGGCCAGGGTGGTGGTGTTTGGCAGAGATGGCTGTGCCTGGCACGGGGGTGCAGCGTCAGTACGTACGTGGAGAGGGCACAGATGTTCCTCTGCCCGGAGATGTTCAGGCGGACAGTGGCAAAGGCTCTGTCCTGGCTCATCATGCCCGACACCTGAGCAGGGAGGTAGTTGGTGGCAGCCTGGAACATCTTCCCCATGTAACCACTCCAGGTTGGAGGCTCCTCTGGTCGGCTGAGGGGGTCACAGAGCAGCATCAGTGGGGTCACCACAGTCAGCGTGACAAAGCATCAGGAACAGAGCACATGATCCTGATCTCACACCGGTGAAGGGTTTATTTGGGGGACCTGCACGTTGTGCACCAGACTGGCTGGATACACAGGAAGGAGGGATAGTGGAAGCTGATAAAGCCAGAGCAGGCCCAGAGAGCCTGACAGCAGGGATGCAGGTTGTGGCTTTTCAAGGATTGAGTCCCTCAGGACACAAAGCCAAAGAGTTTGCAGCTGGTATTGCTCATGGAAAGGACATGGAGGCCAGCTGTGGAGAAGCAGACCTTGAAGCAGAGCCAGGCAGGTTAAGCCAGGCTAATCTCCTCACCTGTCTGTGAGATGCTCCAGTTTAAAGATGTGCACGGTCTCCGTGTTGCTGGAAGCACAGAGGAACTGGGAATCCATGCTGAACACCAGGGAGCTGATGTTCACATACCTGCAGCCAAGCAAGGACAGGACTGGTCACTCCGTGGCACATTGCTCAAGGGAACTGTTGGGTTTGGCTCACAGGGAAGAGGATGGGGAGGAAGGAGACCCATCCACCCTGCCCAGCTGCTGCAGAGCCTGTGAGCTCAGTGACCAGCAGTTCCCTAATCCCTTTGCTCAGCAGAGCTGGGGGTTGCCTCGAGCGAGTGACAAACAGCCAGAGAGGTGGAAATGTCCTTGCTCACAGAGCTGCCTGTGGAGGGAACATCTGTGCTGGCCTCATTAAACCTTCTGGTCCTGCAAAGGCCAGGGAGGACATCCAAAGTGCTGGATAGTGGGATACATACAGCATCCCCTGCACAGGTTGAGCAGGGACGGGGGGTCTGATAATTTTGGGGATTTCATTATTTCGAGTGAGAAACAAAAAGCCAGAGTAAATGGATTGACTCCATCTCTGTTCCCTGCCATGCCCTGCTCTGTGACACACAGGGAATCACTGAGCTGGCCTGAGGCTGCCTGGCACAGTGACATTTTGAGCTGATATGTTTGCTCTTGTTTTCCTTCTGCAAAAGATGCCAAAGGCACCAGGATCTGACGTTGCCCTGCCCCTCTGTTTACGTTTGGGCTCCGGGAGCCCTCTGTGTGCTCGTCACCCACAGAAGAATGAACTGACCTTTTCATCCCCCGCCGGAATTCATAGAGCTTTTGCCCCCCAGGAATGGAAAATACACGAATGACTGTGCCCTGCAAAAAATGCAAAGGGAAATATCACGCAGGAGCAGGCCAAGGAGCGAGAGCCCATTCCCTGACACACCCAGGAAACTCAGGATGTGCAAAGGCTCCTCCTGTTTGCCAGCTGGGCTCAATCTGATCCCGACACGCTGGCAGTGTATCCCTCAGTGCCCCTTCTCTCTTGGCTGTGTTTAAGCTCAGAGGTCCTGATACAGCAGAGCTGGCTGGGACCCCCTGCCAGCCCTGGGCAGAGGGAGGGTGCTTGCAGCCACACTCACTCACTTTTTCAGAAGCACTTGCCAACTTGGAGCCGGTGGAGTTGAAGGCGAGAGCAGCCAGAGGCCCGTCGTGGGCAGGGATGGTGCAGGCTGTTTTCTGTAGGGCAGAAAGTAAAGTGAGTGCAAAGGGACACGTTGCTCCTTGGACTGTGTGTGAGGGCAGGGCGTTCCCTGCCTCGCACCCTATCCAGGCCTGCTGATACGGATTCATGGGATAGTATTGTGCTGATGGTATCTCTTCTACATCCTCAGCAGTTTATCTCTGCCCTGCCTTGTGCTCACTCCCCACCTACTGTGGCCACTGTGATTACAGACAGCTCACCTCAGGGGCAGAGAACCTCAGCTCCCCGCCTCTCCAGGTTTCGGGATCACAACTGCGCCCTCCTGGAAGCCTGGCATGTGTTTGTGAGGATCAGAGCTGGCCTCCCTGCATCTCACCGTGCTGCACAGCGAATCCTGCTGCAGCAACACCTCCCTGGTGCCTGCAGGGAGCCCGGGCCCTCCCTGCACCTCTCACAGCAGCAGAGACAGTGTTTTCCCCCTGTGCTCTGCTCCTCCCCTGCTGCAGATCCTCGGCTCCCGTTGCACGTACGGAGCCACAGCCTTACGTAATCCAAAGCCCTGGCATAAACAGCAGATAATCATGACCCTGCATCCAGCCAGGGACAGATTTCCTGAGGGGACTTTGGACACTTTGCCCTCTCCATGACTTTGGGTCCAGCATCCCTTCCAGCCCGTGGCAGAGCCACTGCTCCAGGTTCTGTGCTGTGCCTGGAGCAGCTCCAACGCTTCCTGAGCCACACTGGTAACATCACTCCCATGGGATACGCTGCTGACGCTCCTGCAGGAACCCCAGTGCCAGCCTGGCAGCGGCCCTGGGGCTGCAGGGCAGTGGGTCATGTTTTCCTGAATATCTGTACTGGGAGATGCCCTGATCTCAGATGCTGTCAGCTCCGAGCACACGGGGGATGGGGAATGTGCCTCCCAGGCAATTCCCTTGCAGCCTAGCTCGGTGGAGCGTATTTATTCATCCTTCCCAAGGGCCCCGTTGGCTTTGCTGTGGCTCTGTTTGTTTTCAGTCGGTATCCAAAGGCCGGGCTTCGCACTTACCAAAGTATTTCCGTCGTAAAGCGCGATCTCTCCGCTGGTCGCGCTGCCGGGATAAGCCAAGTAGGAGTTGGCGTGGTTGATCGAGAGAGCACACAGACCTGGCAGGGAGAGAGGGACACGGCTCAGGCTGCGCGCTGCGGGAGGAGGAACGCACATCCACGGCCATGGGCACGGCAGGGGGCTCAGGCTCTGTCTCGTTTGGGACCCGTCCGGCACCGGGTGTGGAGCGCTGGAAATGCCTCGGCCGTGGGGACACCTGGTGGCACGGGACAGAACGGCTGCCTGGGCCCTGCCACCCTCCTGCCAGACACTGCACAGGAGCCCAGGTCCTGTCCATCATCTCCTTGGAGAAGGCAGGAAGATGTGCACAGGGCGTGGGTGCCGGGTTGGAAGCTCAGAGGAGCAGCACGGCGCGGATGCAGCCCCGACACGCAGCCTGGCATGTGAAGGCTGGCAGGGCAAGGCAGTGCCGCTTCCTTCTGCTCTGAATGGAAAAGGGAAGCAGAGGAAGACAAAGGAAGCGCCCCAGCTGTGCAGGGAGTTTCCGGCTGACAAGGAACTTGAACGTAGCTAAATTTCAAGCACGGGGAGAATTCTTCCCCATAAGAGCCATCTGGTTTTGTGCCAACACGAGCATAAAGGTTCCCAAACGCCCCTTTGAAAGGGAGCAGGAACTACAGGATGAGACAGGGATGGATGGATACGTGTGTGGGTACATCCACCCGCTTGTCCCCCAGGTGACCTCGGAAAAGAGCATCCCTTCCTGCCTCTCATTTCTGCTGCTGGCCCAGGATCCATCCCGGTGAATCCTGTCACATACAGAACGTGTCTCACTCGCTTCCTGCGCCACATCCGCGCGCTCACTGTCCTCCCAAACCCGACTCAAGGCTTCGGCACGACCTGAGCTTCCTGACCCGCGCCGGGGGTCCCACCTCGTCCCACGTGCGGAGGAAGCCGCGGGGTTAAAGGCACCGGGGGTGCTGCCACGGCCCCAAACAGGACACCCACACGCTGCACGTACACGGACTGTCCTGCCGTGCAACCCCCCGGGTCAGGACACGGCCCTGGCCCCGGCCCAGCCTCGGGGAAGGATCTCTCGCTTTAGGTCATTGTTTATAACTAAACAAAGAGACCGCGGCGCAGCCAGGAGCTGCAGGATCAGCCAGGGGCCCCAGGGATCCACTCGCCGTCGATCCAGAGGCGTGTGCACCGTGCCAGGGATGGCGCACCGGGGAGAGGCACGAGGAGCGCAGCGGAGGCAAAGTGCAGGCAATTAAAAGGCAATTAAAGAGGGAGGGATGGGAGGAAGGCAAAGACAGCCCAGAGACTTTGCTCGTGAGGAGCATCCTGTCTTTTCCGGATGGTGTTCCCCCAGCTCAGGCAGCACGGGGGGGATCAGCGCAGCCCTTTCTCTCAGAGGAGGGTTTAGGGAAGGCTGGAGCGGAACAAAGCGAGCTCTGAGCGGCTGGTGTGAGTCACCCGCTCCCTCTGCTCCCGCCTGGCCGGGAGAGGCGGGCGGGAAACCAGGCCAGGGGAAAACATAGATGTGAGTGTACTGGGCTGACCTCAGGGACACACAAAGAACAAGGATCACCAGGGCCACGGGCAGCCTTTGAAGGTGCTCCTCTCCTCTCCTCTGGCAGCCCCACAGCCACAATGAAGGTTGGTGCCTGCAGCACCAGGAGGGAGGAGGCAGGCAGGCACTGCTCAGGATGGCACCTCTGGGAGTGCCACATCACAGGTGCCTTCCTCAAGCAGCATGGAAAAACGATACTGTGTCTGGGAAGCCCGGCCTTGCCCCCAAGCCAGCAGGTCCAGGCACATCTGGGGCTTGGGGGGAGCCACATGAGGTGGTTTCCAAATCTGCAGTCATTCCCGAGATGGCACAGGTCACCACAAGCCCTGTGATCTCCTCAGTGCAAATCCTGCCCCTGAGATGAACCACATGAAAAACAACAGACTTGGCCAGCGTGGGCGTTTTCCTCTCCTGCATGGAGAAGGCTGGACTGGGAGCCAGGTGCTGGCCAGGAACAGCCAGAGATCTCACAGGGACTGGCTGGTGTGCTGCAGCAAACCCTGGTCCTCCCTGTGCTGGTGTTACTGTGCTCAGGGCACACACTTTAGGAGTGGTGGCTTTTTTGTGCCCCTACATCCCTTTGGCTCAGACCCCCACTCCAAAAAGGGTTGTACAGAGCAGTGGACTGCCCTGACCTCCTGGACACACCATCCCTGGGGTCAGAGTTGGGACCAAAGCAGATGGCCCCGGGACAACAGGAGCAGGCGTGGCACCACGCTGGTCACTCAGCTCATTTCAGTGACAGCTGCTGCAGTAAAAGGGCTTTAAAGCACTAAGCCCATATGAAGCTTATGATCCTCAGCAGCCCAGTCCTGCCCCAGCTGATTGCTGCTGCTCTAAAACCATGACCTAGTCCTCCAGCCCCACTGCAGAGCAGCTCCAGGCCTGGGTATCCCTGCCCACCCTGCCGCTGCCGGGCCTTCTCGGGAAGGTTTTAAACTTTAATTATATTTGTAGCGTTTAGTATGTTTAATCCTCAGGGAGAGGCCATCTGTTGAGACCTGAAGTAGGTCAGGGGAGCTGCTGGGAGAGCATCCCTTGAAAGCCCAGAAGCCAAGCGTGAGCACATCAGCAACTTCCCGACCAACAGCCCATGAAATGATGCTGCAGCTGCGACGGGCCGGGATGTCACAGCCACGCACGGCAGCGCTGCCGTGGGCACCCGGCCAAGGCTCCCTCTGCACAGCTAAAAATAGCTCCTCTCCCAGCAGCAGGAAAGCTGGATTCACCCTGGGCTGCACAGAGAGGATCTGTCCTGAGGCCACCTGCCCTGTCCCTCGGGTTTGCTGCATCCCTGGAATAATAACAGGTGGCAGCCCAGGGCTCCCGGGAACTCCCCGGCTGGGAATTAGTGCTGTGGGTTCTGGCTGTGGGTTCTGCCCTGGGTGATCTTCACAGCACTGATGGCTCTGGGAGCTGACCTCAAGGGGAGGTCAAACCCTGCTGCCCACCCCTGCTCCCCTTTGATGCTTCTGCTCAGGACAGAGCTGGGTTTTGCTCCAAACAGAGCTGGCTTTTGCTCCAAACAGAGACAGGTTTTGCTCAGGACAGAGCTGGGTTTTGCTCAGGACAGAGCCAGGTTTCTGCTCTCCCAAGCCCATGGACTGCCTCCCTCCATTTCTGGCTCCCCAGTACTGAATTAGGATACACAAGCCACAGCCTGGTTTAAATTCTAACCTGAGTGTTGTGGCCCTACAAAGCTCCCTTTCACACAGTTCTTCCACACTTACCTGTTGTGTTTGGAGGTGTATCCAGAATAGTCTTCAAAAGCTTCATGTCCTTAATGTTATGGATGTAAATTGACTCTTCCAGGCAAACAACCAGCCTCTGCAAGGACACAAGGGACATGCACAGAACCTCACCAGCATGGTCATGGTGCCTCTGTCTGCAGCTCCCACAGTGCACCAACCCAAATCTTTGGTGTCAGAAAAACTCAACAGGAATTTCTCACACACCAAAATGTAACAAAAATGGGATCTTTGCTTCTCTATCCCCTCTCACCGGGGATGCTCCTTTCCCATTTGGAATCAGCCAAGGGGAGGAGAGGCAGAAAGGAGGAGGGAAGCCTGATGCAGTGACCTCAGCACTGGGCCACCATCTCCACGGCCACTCAGCTTTGTGTCTCGGTCTCAGATCTTGGTCCAGATCTCTCCGTTTTACCACAGAGAGGTTTTGCACAGAGGCTTTTTTTGGGACCAGGGCTTTGGGTCTGGCTGAAGGGTTGTGCCTCCCAAGTCCAGCAAGTGCACAGCTTCACCTCTGTTAGTGCCAAGTGTCCAGAAACACTGAAAACCTCCCAATAAACACCAAGGGCCAGACTCCATCCAGGCTCCTCAAGCTGGAGCACCCAAATCCATGTACAGGAAGCCTCCACCTCTTTAGAAATGAGGCCACTTATTTAGTATCTAAATGTGGAGCTTAGTCACTAACTTGAAACACCCACATTAGAAAATCTTTGCCTTGCTCCACCATTACTCTCAGATCAAACTCTTTCCCACTTCTATTCCTGCTAACCACAGCATCTGGGGCTGTGTCAGAGCCATTTTGCATTTCCAGGAAGACTTTGCCTTTTCTCCAGTAACAGCCATCAACTTGCAAGAAGTGTAATATTTATACAGCTGATTTCAGCAAAGCCACCATGTGCTTTCCCAGAACGGGCTGCTATTGATGTCCAGGTGAAGGGAGGTTTCCAGATGATGGCAAAGCAGCAGCCAGAGATGTTGGCACCCGCAGGGACAAAATCCAGGAAAGTGATGGGTTTGGGAGGTGAAGAGGCAAAGGAGGTCTGGACAAGCTCACCGGGAGCTGGAGGGGGCTGCTGCTCTCCTGCCCTCCATGCTAAGGTCAGTGGGATGGGATTTATCCTCTCTGTGGACACAGATGGAGCCTCAGAGGAGGTGTTGGTGCTGTGATTGCTCCCCAGGGTTGAGGCACTGCTAATTGTACAGAAATCTCACCAGATTTTTCTTAGTTTGACACAGATCAGATTGGATAACTGAGCTGTGTTTTCAGGGCTGAAATGGGTCTGGACACACCCAGAAAAACACCTCAAACCTCTCCAAAGAGCTCAGCAGGGTTTCAGCAGTGAATGAAACCCCGGGGAGGTTCCAGCAGCTTCTCACTGGTTGCACAGCACAGATTGCTCTCCACCTTGAGACAAATCACACCTTAACACACTCCAGTTATCATGGAACTTGGAACAAAGAATTCCCGTGGATCAACAACAACGGAGGGACTTGTTTGCACAACAAGGACTTTTTCACAGAGAGATCAAATTGAAATATGCACTGTTTGTTTGAGACCTGTTCCTGGTTTATTTGTTTATTTTCCTGTGTTAATGCTTTGTGTGGGATCTGTTCTTCTGTGGACTTTCAATGGAGTACAGGTTTCCTACAGGAGCCCAGGCAAGGGCTCAGGTGTCACAGCACAGGGTGAACCTGACAGCCACCAGGTTAAACCTTGAATGTAGACTGAAACAGTGACTTCTCTTCAATCTACCCAAATTGCACCAGGGAATGTTTAGATTGGATTTTGGGGAAAATGTCTTCATGGAAAGGGTTACTAAGCATTGGAACAGGCTGCCCAGGGCAGTGGTGGAGTCCCCATCCCTGCAGGGATTTAAGAGACATGTGGATGTGGCGCTTGGGGACGTGGGGGAGTGGTTGGACTCCATGTCTTTACTGGTCTTTTCCAACCCAAATGACTCTCATATTCCATGTTTCTAAGCATCTGTAGCATCTTCAGATCTCTCCAGGTGTGCCTGTGTTACAGCCAGAGGATGAGCTCAGCCCAGGATTTGAACCCAAGCTCATCATGCAGCCAAAGAACATGAATGCAAGGCTGGGACTGTGCATCACCTTCAGGCAAACTCCAGAGCAGCACATGGGGAATAGCCTGAACTTATTTTATTCACACTAATCTCCTAGAGCTGCTAAGCAGAACCTCCCAGTTTATTTTTATACACATACAGCTATCTGCAATTCAAAGGAAGTCCTTCTTTTGCCAGTTCCATTGTAAGTTTAAGTGAAAAAAATCAATTTAGGACAGATTTAATTGTAGTACAGGAACTCTTGGTCAAAGGCAGCTTTACTGGAAGCTCAACCCAGAGAGTCTTACTGCAGGTCTCACTGTTGCTAACTGAGGAGAGCTGATTATATACAATTACCCAGACTGCTTATTTCTTCATTGTAAAATGTCCTCTGCTTCTTAGGGCATATACTTGGAAAATAATTATGGACAAAAAGAAAAGATGACTTAAAAACCTCCAAAAGGGCTCAGGGCTGCATGAGGCTGTGTCAATTCACAGAATAACACCCTAAAAGCCTTCTTCTAAGTGGCCTGGATGGTTTTTATACCCTTAAAAACAAAACAAGGCTGCTAGCAGTACTTGAGAAGCAGCCTTTTGCCTCATCCACAGAGTTCAAGTTACTCCTGGGTTTCGTCACCAACTTTGAAGGTCTTATTTGCAACCAAGAGGGCAGAGGTGGGCCTGGAGTCAGGATGTGGAATCTATGGGAGGGAAGGGAGATGAAAAGGTGTTTTTCTGGCAGAGCTGCATCCTGAATAGGCAAGAAGGCAGATGACAAAAAGCCTTTGTGTCACTGCTACGAAAACAAGGACTTGGCTTCACTCAACTGAAGGAAAGACTTGTGGCAGATGATATGCACAGCTCCTGCTCCTGTCACTGAGTCTGGAGTGGAGCTGGTGGGAGAGGACAGGCACCCACCCCTCCAGTGCCACTTATAGTGTCCCTGCAAACCTCCCCAGGCTGGTCCCAGCTGGAAAGGCAGCGCCAGCAAAGAGCCAGAGCGGGATAACTCTGGATAACCCCCTTCCCTCCCAAGTGCCTCTCACCTGACGGTTCAGCCGGATGGACAGGATGTTACTGGAATAGCTGTAGTTGCAGATCTCTGTCCCTTTCTTGAAGTGGTAGACATTCATTTGCTGTGGCTTGGCATGACTGACCACAACCACAAGGCTGCTGGAGAACAGACGCTCCACGATGTAAACATCTGGGATTTCATCTGGGCACACAAGGAAAGCACAGCAGGGCCTTTAGCCTGGCTGGTGGTTGGTTTGAGGGCAGCAACAAGAGGGAGTGGGGTTGGAAGGCTCAGTGCTAAGGTGTTCAACACCTGCCTTTGTGATAAATGTCTCATACCTGGCACAAAGGAATTAGGTCAGAGCAGGAGGGGGTTAATGAATATTCCCCTGAAGGTTAAAATTAAGACAGTGCTGTTGTGCCTCTCCAGCTGAAGGTGCCTTGGGCCCTCCAGCTGCAGTTAATCCTTGGGAATGGGATATAAAAAGAGGAGCTCGCTCAGTCTGGTCAGGGATTTTCCTGGAGGGAGTGTGCAGACCATGGCTGCTGAGGTAAGGAATGAGCTGTGTGTGGCTCCCTGTTTATTCTGGGTGGTGTCTGGTTTCTCTCAGCCTCCTTAGGGGAGCAAACAGTGGCTTGGTGAGTCTTGCAGAGGTTGTTTGGGATAACTCCTGTTGTGTTGAGAAGGCACCATTGCAGTGGTCCTGGTGGACCTGCACCCAAATCCTCAGGGACTGTGATGTCCGGTGTAGGGGGCCCTGAATGATGCTCAGTTTGGGCTGTGCTGAGGTCCAAAGGCTGCCCCACAGCTGTGATGTGGTACTGCTTGTGCCTCAGCCCATCACCCTGAGTGTGACACCAGCAGGGATGTTTCTCTTTGGCCTGACTGGGGACAATCCAAACTCCTAAATAGTTTTTGACATAAATCTACAGTTTGCTGCTGTACAGCAGCTTAGTCAGCCTGTGAGGCAAAGACCTGGACTCTGCTGAGATGATGCAGCTCTGTCTGGTTGCTGAGGCTCCTTCTATAGCCACTGGAGAGAGATGAGCCTATCCCAGCTGGGGAATGTTATCTTTAGAGCATCTCAGCTGAAACACTTCTGGCCTGAACCAGACTGGAGTCCGTGCTCCACGAGGCCAGACTCGTTTGGGGCTGTTAAGTGCATTGCATGCTGCTCTGAGCACAGCTAATAACTGCAGGCCTGCTGTGAGTGACCTTCTTACACGGGAAACCTGTTAAAAACATCTTGCTTGTAAATACCACACTGGATTAAAAGCCTGTGAGTTGTCCAGCAGCTGTGCTGGGAGCCTGTGGTCTCCTGTCCGTGTATCTCAAACATGCTAGTGGGAAGCTACCTCTGCATGCTGGTTTTCAGGACAAAGTGCTGCTGCCAGACTGACAGCAGTGGAAAAGAAGTTGAATTCTAACAATGGTGAAGGAGTCCCACAAGTTTAAAGTGCTGCTGGTCAATACTCCTCCACAGTGAAACAGGACACTTACTGCTTTCATGGACCTGGTCCAGTTGTTCCACAGAGCTTAAGGAGAAAAGTCTGTATCCAGTTGTGGTTCCAATTGCCAGGGAGCTGCAAAGACAAAGCAAAAACCTGCTAGTTCAGATCTTAAGGTGACAGGAGGAGTCCCTGCAGGGATGATGTGCTGGTTTTGACTGGAATACAGTCTTTTTTTTCCATATTAGTTTGTGTGGGGCTGTGTTTTTGGTTTGTGCTCAGCACAGTGTTGATAACAGGGGGATGTTTTCATTGTTGCTGAGCTGTGCTTGAACAGAGTCAAGGCCTTTTCTGCTCCTCACCCCACCAGTGAGGAGGCTGAGGGGGCACAAGGAGCTGGGAGGGGACACAGCCAGGACAGCTGACCCCAACTGACCCCAGGGATATCCCAGATCATATGGAGTCATGCTCAGTGTATAAAGGTGGGGGTGAAAGGGAGGAAAGGAGGAAGTTTGGAGTGATGGCATTTGTTTTCCCTCTTATCCATGATGGAGCCCTGCTGACCTGGGGATGGCTGAGAACCTGCCTGCCATGGGAAGTGGGAATGAATTCCTTGGTTTGCTTTGCTTTGCTTGTGTGTGGGTTTTGCTTTAAACTAGCTTTATCTCAGCCCATAAGTTTTCTCACTTTTACCCTTTTGTGTCTCTCTCCACCTCACTGGGAGTGAGGAGCTGGCTGGGGTTAGACCCTGACACAGGGGAAGTGGGTCATTCCTGGCACAGTGGTTGGTCCGTGAAGGCACAACTTCAGTTCCCCCTCTCAATTTAAATCACACAAATTAACAAACCCAAGAACCCAGTTTTCCATCTGAGGCTGTTGTAGCCTACAGAAGGCAGGTATCCCTGTGAGACAGCAAACTCCTCCATTGCCATGGTCCTGTGGCTGCTGGAGGAACAAACAGTTTCATATCTACCTGGGAGGCTGCAGACAGGACCACTGGGACACAAAAAGGGCTGATCCACCTATACTGACACAGCGACTTGCCAGGGCTGTGGAAGCTTTGCTCTCACTGTTAAGGGTGTTAGAGGTGCTGTCTCTGCTCAGTTCCAGATGCAGAAAGCAGCAACATCCAAGTCTCAAAACAGCCGGCCCATAATACTCATGCACAGCATTTGTGCTGGTGGCAGTGACCAGCAGGTTCACGTCAGCAGCACCTCGACATCCCTCAAAGCACCCTTTGTTTGCACACACCAATGCAAAGCAGGGCTGCGAAGGAAACAATATTTCCAGGTGCCGGCTCGGTTATCTCTGATCCTTATCGCGCTGCCCAGGACCTGGGCTGGTCCCGGCTCTGGGCTGGGACTGCCAGGGCCGTGTGTGGCTTCACTGCCACGGGAGCTTCGTTGTCCCTGTGGGAAAGGGTTCTTAAGCTTGGAGCGGGTGGACCACAGGTTAGCGACGGTTTGGGGATGGGAGGCTCCCGGGAAACCCGCCGCGCCCCGGCACGGGATGCTCGCCAAGAGCCGGCTTTTGGTGGCCCTGGGCAACCGAAGTGGCCACGCACCGGTGCGCGGACACAGCCCCGGGACAACGTCACTGCTCTGCCCATCCCAAAACGCTTCCCAAACTGCGGGGGGAGAGGGAGAGGAGGGTAAAACCCGGCGATCCCTCTGGGTTTGCGCCTCCCTTGGCACCCGAGCCGGGGGTGCCGGGGGGTGTTCACCGAGAGCCGGGTGGGGCCGGCGGGGGGATGAAGCGCCTCGCCCATCGGGGTTGGGGGTCAATCCTGCCGGGAATGCCATTCCAGGGGGGAGCGCTGGCACCCGCCGCGCTCCGGGGCCGCGGGGGCCGCCCCAGCCGTGCCCGGCTGCCATCTCCCGCCCAGCCCCGCGGCTCCCGCCCCGCTTACGTGCAGTCCTGGTTGTAGGAGAAGCAGCTGAGCGCCGGCGGGGCCTCGGCCGCGGCCTCCATGGAGCGGGCGCGGCGCCTCGGCCGCTCCGGCCCCCGCGGCCGCCGCGCCTGCCCCGCCCCGCGCCGCGCCGCCCATTGGCCCGCGCCGCGCCGATGGACGCGCCGAGCGACCAATGGGAGAGGCGCGGGCGGGGAGGTCCCGCCCCCGGCACTGACGGATCGGGCCGCGATTGGCTGGCGCGGGGGAGCGGCCGCGCGGGGCCACGTGGTGATGTTGTGGTTGCATCAGACGCGCGCGGGCAGGTTTTGGGGAGGGGGGGAACATCTGGGCGGCACATCTGGGGCAAGGGCGGGACAAGGGGGGGTCCTGCCCTGGTGAGAGGGGGGGCCGGGACTGCCATTAGGGGAGTGGTGGGCGAGGAAAACTCGCGGTGACGCCCCTGTGACGCCGCTGCCCGGAAAACAAACAGTCTCCGCTTCCTTGGATAAACAGCGCTTTGGAGAGTTTAGTTTTTTCCCCCCTTTCTACGGCGTTGACATCATAACCCTAATGGCTTTTGTGCATCGTCCCTGTGCTTAACGCCGCTGCTGCCTTGTGGGGTCGAATCTTCCAGGGGAAACACCAAGGAAAACAAACCCCGGGGCCGGTCGCTGAATGACAAATATTCCACAAGCCAGGGCGATGACTTTAACAGCGCACGGAAACGCAGGGGCAGAGCCTGCAAACCCCCTCATTAGATGAGTAACGCTCATGTGAGCGCTGAAGTCATTGGCCCCACATCACTTGATGTGCACCGCAGGACTCTTGGAAAAAGAGCCACAGGCAATACCATCTCCATGAGGCAGATTCCATGTGGACACATCTATCTGCCCGGATTAATCCCCCTTTGCAGCATGTGGGCCTTCAAGTGTGCATAATATTCCCCTGTTATAGCGTTTGAAACCTGCAACTGAGAATATGATTGATTTTTGGGAAGGAAGTATGAAAACACACAGCTTCAAAACACCACTTTAGAGGGAGGTGGATGGTGGATCATCCCTAGGACACAAAGCACAGGAATGACACTGCAGGGGCATAGTTTTAAATACATCATGTTTGGGAGGGAAAACATCTTCTATTCAAAGGGGCCTAGTGGGAAGTTCTAATAAAACCCAAATATGAAACAGAAAAGCTGTTTTTGAATGTGCTGAAACTGTCCCTGTGGAACATCATAGTTTGAAACAGGGATGTCAGACAGAAAACAGGGTTGTGGAGCAGGAAGAAGTTTAAAAACAAACTGAAGCCCCCTCCAACAAACAAAAGCAGGGAGACAGTGCCTTGTGTTTCCAAAAGCAGTTTCTGAGCAATGGCTGCAGTTGGATTTTGCTGCTTGGGCAATCACCATGGTTTTAAAATGAAACCTTGATAAGGCATCTGAGACTTGGGCAACACAGTTTTTGTAGCTTTACTGATGCAACCGTGTTGGTCAATCTTCCTTTGAGCCACTGCAGTGGCTGTTTAACCAGCAGAGGTGGGAGAAACAGAGAGTTCTTTGTCCTCTGCTACAGCATGAAAACCTTTGGTGGCTTTTGGAGCAGGAGCTGCTGTTGGGTGGAGCCGTGTCACCTCCATGGCTGGGACTGTAAGAGCAGGGCCACCATCAGGACAAGCTGCTGGTTTGGCTGGAATAGCTTCTGTGTGCTGGTGAAGCCTCACAGAGCCCTTGGAAGTCTCAGGATCTGTGCTTTGGAAGTTTGGAGCACTTGAGCGTTGGGTGTGAAACAGAAGCTGAGGTTCTCTGTGTGGAAACTGTGAATGTTTCTGGTAAAGAAATGAGGTGTCTCTGCCTCAATCACAAAGAAACAGCTAAAGTGTTTCTTCAGGAATCCAGCTTTGGAGGGAGGTGGTAATTAGGGTAGCAGCTAAATCCCAGGATCTTGCTTGGGATCTGGGTATATGTCACACCTTGGGAAAATGGTCTGGCAAAGGCAGCAGAGAGCCATGCCAGACACCAGAGGGACAGTCCTTGCTCTGGTGCATGTGTTTGCTGGGAAGAACATACCAGGAGCTGGCCTCCCTTTCCTGACAATCCTGTGACTGCAGCAACTATTGACAATAACAACCTCAACTCAGTCATTAACTCTAAACCCAGTCCAGAGTGTGACCTGACTGTGAATGTTTCTCAGTGCTGACAACATGGTGTGACAGATGCTGGTTTGTGATCCCCACCCTGGGTGATTGCACTGAAGCCTTAAAGAGGAAACAGAGGTGAAGGAGCTGGGAAACCAGTGCTGTGCCCAGAAGGGCCTCTCCCAGCCACAGTATCCTGCGTGCTGCCATTCCACGTGGGAAGGCTTTGGTACCTTTTCATGGCTTTTAGGCTTTTCCCTGGCTCACTGTTCAAATTCCAGCTAAGTTCTTCCCTCTCGGGTAGAAAAGTCTGCTCCTACTGATGTTTTTGGTATTTTAAATCTGCTATAAAATAATAATTAAAAAAAGGGTCTTGGCAGAGCTAAATCTGTTAAATATTCACTGATACTCCTGATAACTGGGAGCCCATTGAGGAACTTGAGACTTCCAGGGGAAAAAGAGGCAGGAGGGAACAGGCAAAAGGTGAATGTCTAATAAGGAGAGCAAGTGTTTCTCAGAGCAAGGAAACCACATTTTGCCTGTGGAAAGAGTGGGAAGAGGTGGCACAAAGGCGTTTTCTTTGCTCTTTTCTGTCCCACTTCCTGAGTGAATTGTGATGGGGGAGGTGGAGGAGGAAGAAGGGGCTGCAGCCCGACCTTTAGGGGCTTTGATAGCACGAACCGTGGAGCACTAAACTGCCAGTCCCGGCTGTTTTAGGATCTCCAGACTGTCAATAAATGCTGCCATCTGGTGCCCCGAGCCCGGCTGCACAAGGGGTTTGTTCCGGGCCGGCATCGGGGCACGGTGATGCTTCCACACGGGGCTCGTTACATCCTGCTCTTGGGATTATCCCATGGATTACCTGCACCTCCACTAGCAGGAGAAAACACTGACATCAGAGAGAATCGAGCAGTTCTGCTAATAGAATGCTATAGAAAAGAAAGTGAAATTTATACCTTGCACTCCCCTCTTGCTTTGATGAGTTACTTCTTGTTTATGTCAGGACAGATTAGGTTGGGGGTTTTTTTCCTCTTATGTGGTGGAAATGTGAGAAGAAAACAGAGATATGGATTGATATGTCAGAGGCCAATCTGAGTTTGGCAGAACAAGATCTAGACACTGAAGAAGTCATCACTTCAAAGACTTTTTGGGAGGATATCATGATTGCTGTATCAAATATAAAAATGTAGGAAAGAAAATAGCAATGGACAGAACATATTCGTGACAGTCACCAGCAGACTGGCTTGTCTTGCTAAATTGTCTGGACAGAAGGTTACTTGGTGTGGGGAGGGGAAGGGGTGCACAGGGGAGGTGTGTGTGCCATGTGCACACAAGAAGTCTGTTTAAGGTACAGAAACTGGGAAAGATTCAGGGAGACCTTGAGAGCCACGTGCTGGCACTGACACCAGCGGGGTCAGGGAAGGACAGGAGCAGTCAGTCTGGATGTCACCAAGGTTCTGAGAGCTTTGCTTCTGGTAGTTTTTTCCTTTTGGTTTTAGATTCCAGCCCTGTCCCAGATCCTGCCATGGAGGGAGCTGTGTTTGAGCAGCCCTTTCAGACGTGCTTGACAAGGTCAAGGCAGAGCTTGCAACCTAATGCTGCGTTTCCTTGTGAGTTGGATTAATGCTCCTTATCTTGTCCTGGCTCTGGTAAATACTCCATTTCCCTAAGTAGCATTAGGACATCACACTTGCCCTGGTCATGGATTATCTCAGGGGCTTGACACACTGCTCACAGGAGGGGAACACACTGAGGGGGGCTTGTCTTCCTGTCTCTTGAGGCTGCAAACTGAGCTCTTCAAAGCCTTGGAGCGTTTTCAGCTGAGAATCATAAGACCTGTACCACAGGGAGCAAAGGGGTTAAAACTGGAAAGGGGAGAGAGAAATTTTTGCCTTCCTTTTAACTCTTGGATATAGTACTAAGTGTAATTCCTCTGTAATTATCTAAAGATCAAAAAATGTTCTGACGTGAGAGCTCAGAACGAGTAACATTGCAGGGGGGAGATGGGGAGCACCAGGAGGTCCTGACAGACAGAGGAACATCAGATTCCTGCACAGCCTGGTGTGACCAGACCAAGGAGCAGCTGTGGAGGGATAACTCACTGCCCAAGCTCCTCACACGAAAGATTCATGACCTGGGGGGACTTTCTCCTCTCTAGAGGATGCAAGGAGGGGTTTGGAGGAGAAATGTCACAAAACATTCTGTGGATTCGTAGCAGGAACAACTTGGTTCTTGTTCAGAGAATGCAGGGAGTCATCTACATGTCCATGGGACTGTGGTGTCCACAGAGCCAAGGTATCCATAGCCAGGGCCAGCCATATCCTCCCAGTTCATGTGGATGCAGCTTCCTGACTTCTTTTGCAAACCACAGTGGAATCAGTTCTCCTGTGAATGGCCCAAAGCCTGTTCAAGTAATTCAGTTACTGATCCCCATTATTGGAGCAGGCAAACCTCTCATGAGCTTGGATTCATCCTCAGCTCAGAGGGTGTTTTTATCCTCGTTCTGCTGGAGATGGAGCAAGGCTCAGTGACTTCCACGGGAGAGGCTGGAAATCAGTAGCAGAGCAGGAAACTAGAGCTACATCTCTCAATCTTCTTGCTGCTTCAGACGTAAGTGTTACAGCTGGAGAATGAAGAAAGGCTCTATCGTATTCCTGTGGGCACACAGCACAGGCCAAGCAAGCCTGAGCTGACATTTCAAAGACCTTTTGTTTTTCAAGTGGGTTCCTTCCATCTGGGAAAATGTTCTATTATCTTGGGGGGAGGGAAGCAGCAACTTGCATCAGAAATGGCTTGATTCTGTAGCCAGTTTGTCAGATGTCGGTCCAGACATTGTTTGGATGTCAGTCCAGACCAAGGAGAGTGGATCTGACCCGTGTGTTTACTTTGCCACCTGCTTTCAGGGAAAAGCACATAAGCAAATGAGTGTTTTGAATGCTTTTATGTGCCTTTATCTTGCAAGAGAACTGTGTCACAGATGATGCTCAGAGAGGGAGCTCTCCCCGGGCTGTGTTAAAAGCACGGGAACTGAGGGTTCTTTTCGGTGGGGATATTTACATTCTGTTACAAAAGAAACACTGGTAGGATTTCACATGCATTCCCAGAAAAGAAGTCAACAGTAGCTGCACACTGTCTCATTGCTCTTTAACTTGGTTTGCGTCAGAGAGATCCCGAAGTCAAGAATCACATTTGCAGATGCTTGGGCAGTTCATGAACTGCTGAAGCTGCCCAGAGGTTGTGTAAAGTAAACGATGCAGAACAAAGACTGTTCACATCCAAACTGCAGGAGGCACAGACCTGATCTTCCCTCTCTCTGGAGACATGAGCCTCGCAGGGGCTTTTTCTGCCCCGCTTCAGATGCTGTTTTCTATCTCCCAGTTCTTGTGGAGCTGGAACTGCCTCCCACTGTGCTAATCCCTGTCCTCACTTGGAGCTGAGGAGAGGGAGAGCCCTTGAAGTCCTTCAGCTCGTGCACAGACATCTAAGCAAGTAGTTCCCAATGAATATTGCCAGGAGGGTGCTCAGAAACTTCTTGCCCCTCCGTTGAGGTGCAGGTTAAACACTGGCTTAGACACAGCTCCTGAGGTGAGAAGAGAGAACGCTGAGTTCGAGTTCAGCACGGCTGGGTGGCAGGAAGGGCACCATTATCAGTGTCGGGATTTAATCAGTGGCTTTTTCCAAATGTCACTGAGCCCATTGTTAAGCAAACACAGGAGAACTGTGTGACATATTGCAGATAATGATGACACCCCTCCCTCACAATGAGCTCTTCAGCACTGACTCAGGAGGTAAAATGTTCCCAACGTTGCCCCCTGGGTGTTGGGATCATTCCAGCTGGGAAGCACGCTGGGTGTCTGCAGGGCTGTGTTGCAGCAGGCACGTCTGGCACATGGAAATGGATTCCCCAGACTGGTCTATCTTTAAGATCTGGGCACTTCAGGGCATTTTTTTCCTTGGCTCTTGGTTCCTCTGTTTTGAGTCTTACCAGTCATTTTCTTCTTCAAAGTAACATATGGAAACGATTTGGGATCTGCTCACAGCAAATGTTCTGCGCTGTGGGGACCATTTCACACAACTGGCTGCCCAGCTGATGCCACCAAAGCTTCCCCACACCATCTTTTGGGGCCCAGAGAGGTTTTCAGCCCACAGGTCACAGTGGGGTTAGGGCAGGAAGCTCAAGTACTGCATGTTTTTGGATCATATCAGTTCCTTGCTCTGTTGCTCTATCACCTTTCATGTGGCAAAATTACAGATATTGATACCAGATTATTTACACTGTAACTCATCCAGAGGCTTGGGCTCCCTGACAAAACACTGTGCATTGCTTGGTACAGGGTGGCAAGTGCCCTTCTTTTGTGCTTGCATGCAGGTACACTGAGGTGTCAAGTTCCTACAGCATCCAGAGTTTGGCCTGGAATCCAGAAGCCCTTGAACAGTCTATTGTTAAACAGGAATACATTTTTTTTGTCTGTTGGCTCCTAATCTATGGGTCTTCCTAAGAATCAGACTGTCACGTTGCAGTGAGACAAGGGGTGCAGCAGCAATGGATGGTTATTTTCTGTGCTAGTTAAAGCTTAAACAAAATACATGGAGACATGCCCAAAGGACACAGTGTGAACTCTGCCTCTGACATGTCACAGTCCACAGACAGCCCACAGGTTTTAATTCCACAGACTTTCTGATGTGGGTTTTAGGGCTGTTGGGGCTAAATGCAGCTTCTGTTGGCAGAAGAAACCTTTCTGTACCACTAAAACTTCTGCATTCCCCATTCACCCCACCCCAAGACAGTGCACATGCAACAGTCACCCCGGCCAGGAATGTTCCACATTGTGCTGTGCCTCTTTGGAGCCACAGTTGTACATCAAGGGTGGTAGATGGGCATGATTTAATGTGTAAAACTGTGTGACACAAACATTGGCTGCTTCAAACTTGTTCAGTTCATCTCCTTTCAACCCCAGTGGTCTGAGATGATGATTCCTCCCAGAACATGGTACTAAGCTGGGGTGGTACCTTCAGCACAAGCCCCTGGTACTCCAGCTCCTACCTAGCATTCCAGTTCCCCACAAACACTGTTAATTTTGCTGCCACTAACATACCTTTCAAGCAGTTTTTTCGGTTCCATGCACACGGTGGGGGTAGATGACGTCTGTCATCCTATTTCCCATCTTGACTCACACAGCTCTTTCCCCCTGAGCTCCCCAGTCACTGCCCTGCTGTTATTCCTGGCAGTGCTGTTGCTCATGGAGGTGTTTTTTCTGGCCCGGTGATCTATGATTTTTATTTTTTTTTTTTAACTCATTTTCCTTTCAGATTCACTTCCTCTGTGGATGCTGCCATGTTTATGCTTGCAGGGTAACACTGAGTCAGGATCTCTGTGGGGTTTTACGTCACTGCATGGTGGGGAGCAGAATGTAAAGCCTTTACTTTTAGGGAGGTGATTCTCCCCCTCTACTCTGCTCTTGTGACATCCCACCTGGAACACTGTGTCCAGGTCTGGTGCCCCCAACATAAGGACATGGAACTGTTGGAGCAAGTCCAGAGGAGGCCATGACATTGATAATGGGACCAGAGCACCTCCCCTGTGGAGACAGGCTGGGAGAGCTGGGGCTGCTCAGCCTGGAGAAGAGAAGGTTTGTGGAGACCCCACAGCACCTTCCAGTGCCTGAAGGGGCTACAAGGAAGCTGGAGAGTGACTGTTCATCAGGAACTGGAGTGACAGGACAAGGGGGATTGAGTTCAAACTGGAAGAAGGGAAATTTAGGTCAGATATCGGGAAGGAATTCCTCCCTGTGAGGGTGATGAGGCCCTGGCACAGGTTGCCCAGAGAAGCTGTGGCTGCCCCCAGATCCCTGGAAGTGTCCAAGGCCAGACTGGACGGGGCTTGGAGCAACCTGGGCTAGTGGAAGGTGTCCCTGCCCACGGCAGGGGGTTGAAACAAGATGATCTTCAAGGTCCCTTCCAAGGCAAACCATGCCATGATTCTGCTTCTTTCCTTCCCAGAGACCATTCTTAGCTTCTATTAATGTTGATCCCCAGGTTGATAAATAGCACTATAAAAATTAGAGTAATAAATCCAGTCTTTGTAAGAACTTCTGGGAAGCTTTGTTAAAAAGCAAACAAATTATCTTCCCGCTTGGGATATTTCAGATGCTTTTTACAGACAGATTTATGGCTCTTTTATATGAGACCAGGAATATGTATCCTACATGACTTAATGCAAAATGGAGAGGAGCCAAATGCCTAAGAATGATGAGGTGGCATTATCACTCAGCTGGTGAAGGAATTGTCATGATCTCGAAGAGGGCTGATGGTTTTAATCATGAAAAAAGTGCTTTTGACTCCTTACAGGGCTGAAGCAGAAATGGCTAAGTACATAAACTTGACAGGACTTAACAAAAAATGAGAAGACATGCTGGTGCAGAATCTCCAAGGCACTTTGGTAGCCAACTCCTCTTAACTTGCAGGGCCCTAAGTGTCTCTGGACACTTTCATCCAGAACCTGCCTAGAAATACCATTCTTCAGGCAGTGTTGCTTGGCTTAAAAAGGAGAGCAATCAGGTTGATAAAATCTAGGAAATCCTACCTGCAAGTCCATGCTGTGACATGTGGGGAATCACAGCCCCTGCCTGGGGACTCATCTCCTCTCACCCAGTGTCAAACTGGATGTCCCACCAGGATGGAGATGTGGTGGGCACTGTCACTGGAACCACTCCATGCCAACCCACAGTGCTTCCCATTGGGAACTGGATTTTGCCACCAGGAACCAAATTTGTCTAAAAAACTGATACAATGGTGCTTTAGCTACAGGATAAGGAAAAAACTGAATTATAAAAATGGTTCTATGGATCTGCTGCTGAATGGAACCAGAAGCAGCCAGTACAGTCCTCACCTTACCCCTCTTCGTGGGCTGTATCACACCATGTCTCTCATGCCTGTTGTACGTTCCCTGGCAGCCTGGGCACCTCTCCTCTGCTCTCCAGCAGCCACAGCCCCGGGCAGTGGATTGCTCCATGAAAAACTGATGCATGGAGTTGTTTGAAATGAAAGTTGTGGGAATAGCGCTGACGGCAACGCGAGTTATTCACTCGGGAATGTTTAATTAGACGGTTAAGAGCAGGGTCTGACTGTAATTCAGACCAGACCAAATGGAACAGGGCTTTGTTTGGTTTTGAATTTCTCTTAACGTCTTCAGCAGTGTGAGAATTATCACATGGAAATGCAGGAACACAAACTTATGGAAGCAGGATTTAACTTGGAAAGATCAATCAGTGCTGACTCGCGGGGAAGTTGTGCCCAGTGAACGGGAGGGACCTCGGGTTGGCATCACAAGGCTCCTCCTGAAAGCTGGTCCTGTTCCCTTCTTTCTTCTCCTGCCTCACTGGCTCCAGAGCTCGGGATTGCACCACTGCTGCCCAACGGAATGCTTGTTTTCCTCATAAAGAGAACTTTGCAGAACAGGTTTTACACACAGGTCTGAGCTTTGTTCCAGATGGGATCTATCCCCAAACAGCACCGGGGCTTGCCCAGACAAGGAGGAGCGAGATGTGACAATAGCAGGCAGCTTGTGGGAAAAAAAAAAAGGGAAGATAAAAAGCCAAAAAAGAAACGTGTAGGTGGGAACACAGAAAACTTTTTCTAGTGTTCAGAAACTTCTGGTAGTTTCCACTTACAGACATATTGTAACCAGGTGAGCAAGACTTGGTGTTTACTGACACTGTACTCTGACAGTATTTCACAAATATTAATGATCCCTATTTGTATTTTCTGTAAAAGTACCAGCTTTTGGCTTAGTGTCAGAAAACCCTGGACCCTGGCTTCAAATTAACAGGAATTATCAAAGATTTGAGGGATGTGAGCTCAGGGGCTGGATTGGGTCTGTCAGAAATGCAGATCCAAGATCTACACCCAAGCTATTACCCTTTATTTCTTTAATATGAGAGCTAATAAATAAAACCCACAACAGCAGGTAGTTCCTGATGGCTTACATGTCATTGCACAAGCACCTATTTCTCCTCATATCAAAACATAACCCTGGCTATTGGAATTATTTCAGTTGTACACTCCATGATTACCCCAAATGAGCTCAGCACTGCTGAATGTTGGTCAAAATGTTGTAACACTGACTTATAAAGTTGAGTTTTATTCTCAGTTATAAGTTCAGCAGATGCAGGGTTCATTTTAGGGATCATTTCTCCTTCCCAAGCCCAGGAATGGGCTGCATCCCTGCCAGCACAGCCCAGACGTTCTGTGACTTCTTACTTTAAGTAAATAAGTTAAGTGACTTCTTAAGCTTTAAGTACATGAAGTGAGGGGACTCAAAGGGCTCATCTCAGCCGTAAACACACGTGAAATAATTCCACATGCGGATTTAAAGCAATTATAGTGAAATCTTGGCCAAACTTGAATATGAATTTATTTCCTTCCATCCTCAGCAGTCTCTGATCCCTTAACCGGGCCCTTTCCAGGCCAGGGTTCACCAGCGCCTGTGGCCGTGTCGGTGTTGAATTGATGCCTCAGCAGGTCCCACTCCCCTTCAGGGGGTCCTGCTCCTCTCAGGGGATCCCACTCCCTCCATCCCATCCTGCTCCCCTCAGCCATTCCTGCTCCCCCCAGGGGATCCCGCTTGCCCCATCCCGTCCCATCCTGCTCCTCTCAGACCTTCCCGCTCTCCCTCAGGGGGTCCCCCCCCATCCCACCCCATCCCATCCCATCTCACCCCACCCCACCCCACCCTACCCCATCCCATCCCACCTCACCCCACTCTACCCCACTCTACCCCATCCCATCCCATCCCACCTCACCCCACCCCATCCCATCCCATCCCATCCCATCCCATCCCATCCCATCCCATCCCATCCCATCCATCTCCGAGCATCCCCCCCGCTCCCCTCCATCGCCGCGCGCCTTAAAGCGGCCAGCACCTCCCTCGCCTCTCCCGCATCCCATCCCCGCCCCTCTCCCTCCGTTGCCCCTTTAAGGTTACCGCGGCGACCGTGCCGGGGCCGAGAGCGAGGCGCATTGACGTCAGCGCGGGCGGGGCCCGAGCGGCCGGTGGGTTTCCGGTGCCGCGGCTGCAGCGAGGCCGGGCCGGGCCGTGAGGGCGGGGGGGCCCCGCGGAGCCGCCGCCGGTGAGGGCCGGGAGAGGCCGGGAGGGGTCCCGGGGGGCGGCGGGGCTGGGCCGGGGGGGGGACGCGAACTGGGCGGGGAGGGCGCGGAGAGCGCGGCTGCGGCCTTGGGGCGGGGCGGGAGCGGCCCCGGGGGCTTCGCGGGGGCAGCGGCGGCTTCGCGGCCCCGCGGCCGAGGGGCCTCCCCGGGGCTGTGGGGAGGCGCGGGGCCGGTTGTGTTCCCCTTTTCTGCGTCCCCTCGCCCCGGGGGGGCCGTGTCGGGGCTTTCCTGGAGGCCCCGGGTCTTGGGCTGGGCTGGGCAGCCGCGCCATTGGGGTGGGGTGGGAGGGGTCGGGAAGGCTTTGGGAATAAGCAGGGGAAAAAAAAATGCCTCGTAGAAACACTGAAGGTTTCGTCCTGTCCGTGATACTTTGTTTTCTGTGCCGGGGTTGCCCGGCTCGTGTGCCGCTCGCAGGGTGTGATTTGCAGGCGGTCACCGGGTGTCCCCGGGGCTGTTTAATTAGCGCTGACCTTCAGTGCGAGCCTGCGAAACAAAGGGAGCCGCTGGAGAAGTTTTCGGCGCTTTCTCAGCCCCTGAGAAGGCCACGCTTTTAGTGTTTATGCAACGCAAAATACACGTGTGTATGTGCTTGAGCAGGGATTAAGTGTGACAGGAATGAAACCTGTCCAAAGCGTTGGCAATTCTGGGTTAACTCCATAATCTCCAGCAGCAGAATTCGCAGGGGCACAGTGTTGTGTTGCCTCTGTGCCCTGAGTTTCTCTGCTGCTGCCTCAGCAGGATAAAACCCGTGATGTGCCTTCGGTGACTTGTCATTTCTGAAAGATGTTTTGACTAGATCCCTTTTTTTCCCCCTTTCCAAAGCTGATCCCGGGATCAACATATCTTACTGCATATTAATAAGCTGCTGCCACGGTCCCTGTACCAGGTAACTTTCTTTGTATTTCATCAAAAATGCCCTGAGAAGTTCTTTCCTGTTTCTTTAGATCTCACAGTGTTAATTTCCTTACGAAAAAAAAATTATATGAAATGCCTGTATGTGTATATATGTGTATTAACACATATATGTATGTTTATATATATATATGTAAATATATGTTTAAAAATGGTTCTATAACCTTGTGGTTGGTTGATCTGGGCTAGACACTAAGTGCCCACCAAAGCTGCTCCATCACTCCCCTCCTCATTTAAGGGAAGGAAAATATAAGGAAAGGCTCATGGATTGAGATAAGTCACCAGTTGCCATCACAGGCAAAACAGACTTGACTTGAGGAGGTTGGTGATAAATTAAACCAATCAAATTGGAGTAGGATAATGAGAAATAAAGCCAAATCTTACTAACACCTTCCTGCCCTCCTCCCTTCTGGGGGCTGCAGGTGGATCTCTGCTCCCCCATGGACCTCCACAGGCTGCAAGTGGATCTCTGTACCCTGGACTTCCACAGGCTGCAGGCGGATCTTTGTCCCTGTGGACCTCCATGGGCTTCAGGGGAATCCCTTCTCCAGCTTCTGGAGCACCTCCTGCACTGACCTTGGGGTCTGTAGTGCTGTTTCTCTCACATATTCCCACTCCTTTCTCCAGCTGGAGCATCCATTTCCCCCTGTCTCCCTAAATACATTATCTCAGAGGCTCTACCACTGTCCCTGGTGGGTTCATCCTTGGTCAGTGGCAGTTTCATCTTGGAGATATCAGGAATTGGCTCCATTGGACACGGGGGAAACATCCAACAGCTTCTCACAGAAGTCTCCCAGTAGCCCCCCCACTATCAAACCCAATACAAACCTGAAAGGGGGAAAAAACCTGCCTACAAACATTTTTGGAAGTGTCTCGGCTGCCTCTATAACGTCTTTTAAAAACCTGGCACCATCACAGTTGTGTTCAAAGCTGTACTCTTCATTATTTATAGTTGAAAAAGTATTTTTGGGTTTGCAGTGTAGCCATGAAATAAGTTATGAAGGAGGGACCAGTTTAAACCAGAGAGGGGGTTTTTAGGAGTGATGCTTCTAATTCCATAACTTCCGTTAGCAGGCTCTGCCTTGGCATTTGGAGAACTGGCTCTGGCTTCAACCTTAACATGTTTCACTTCCGAATACTTCCCATTCTGGCCTCTCAGATTTCCAGCTTCCACCCACCTCTCTCCTGGCCACCATCCCCCTGACCCCACACAGACCTCTCTGATGGGATCTTCCAGCCCTACAAAATACTCAGTTTAAGCAGCAGAAACTTCAGATGGATTCTTCCCTGACTTGGAGTGCTCACAGGGCTTGGGTTGTTGAAGCTTTTTCAGCTGAACCAAATGCTTTTCCTGCTGTGGCTGTAGAGCCCCCAGATTTTTTGATTTCTCTCCAGGTGCTAAATAAGTTCCCAGCCTTTCACAGTTTATCTTAGTTACTGCTCTGGCAGGTAAAGGTGGTTTTATGCTGTGATATCAGCAAGATAAAGCAGCATAACTTTCTTTTAGGCAGCTGCATCTTTGTTTCCACTCTTTATTTAACCTTCTCTTTCTCTTCCCTTCAGCAATGGCAGCTTCCAGCAGCAGCAGCAGCGAGGAGGAGCGTAGCCTTCGGGAATGTGAACTTTACATCCAAAAACACAACATCCAGCAGCTTCTGAAGGATTGCATTGTACAGTTATGCACAGTCAGACCTGAGAGACCCATGGGATTCATCAGAGAGTACTTTGAAAGATTGGAGAAGGTAAAAAATACAGGATGGGAGGGAAGGAGAGTGGAACAACCTGAACTTAAATTTATCCTCGTGATTTAGGGGCTGAGCTGCAGATTTGACCAGTGTCCGTGTGCTGGCTGTTTGAAATTGGAAATGGTGCTTTTTGAAAAGAAATTATGTTTTCCAGTAGCTTGTACACCTCTGTCATACCAAAGCATGTAGGACAGAGCATAAGCTGAGAAGGAGACTTATCCAGCTGGGATGCAGATGTAATGCCAGTCCAGTGCTTACTCATAGGAGCTGATTGTCAGCGTGCACGAGGGTGTCTGTGGCTGGATGACTGTGGAGTCTGACCTTGGATGGACACTGCTGATGTCATTTGGCTTCTTACATTGAGACAACTGGTTTCCAATAATTGGGGTAGAGCACAGAAGTGGTGCCAGTGGCATTATCCAGGCCTAGTGAAGTCAAATAGAAGTATTTGCATTCCAGATCTCTGGAAGAGCGAGCCTGTTCCTGCCTTCTCTAGGGAGTTCAGTGTTCTGCTTTGTTGTTCCTCTTGCATTTGTCCTGAGATCTCTTTGGTGGTTTTGTTGTTGTTGTTGTTGTTGTTGTAAGCATTCTGGGATGTTGGGAATGGGAACCATTCACAGTTGAAATGGTGATTTCCCATTCCTTTGAGCTGTTAAATTTTATATATTGATATCCAGGCAGGTTGGAAAAGAAGCTGCAATGGAAATGGGAAGTTTAAAGTCTTGTGCAGAGAAAAGGTTGGGTACAATGACTGTACTCAGAATATGGGATTTGTAAATAATGCAGCTGTGACCTTGTACAGCAGTGTTTGCAAGTGCTGCTTTCAGTATTTGCTGTACATGGGAGTTATACCTTTTTCATATATTTTTTTTTTTAATTCTAGGTCGCTGCTAATTGCAGATGTGAATAAAAGACATTAACACTAGAGAGCATGAATATATATAGTGGAAATTGTGTTTTAATAGAAGTTTTCAAGGTAAATACTAGAAAATGAACAAAAGGTGCAAACTAACCTGCTATAACCACAATGTATTTGAGGAACGTTTTGCTTATGAAGTGAACAAAAGCTCTCACTTTCTTTTTGTGTGTGTGTGTAGTTGCAGCAGTTAATCATTAGGTTCCTAAAAATCCATTGCCTCCTTCCTCATCTTGGATACTAGGGTTTGGAAGTACTGACAGGTTAATAATTTGTAACACATCACCACAGGTATTGATATACAAAGTTTTACAAAGTAAACTGCATTACTGTGCTTAGAATAAATTGTAAACCAATTCATACATGGGGTATAAAATGTAGTGGATTTATAATCAACATACAATATTTAAGATTGAAGGAAATTTAATTTTTCTTTTAGCAAGACAAGTCCAGCTCTGAATTTAATGACATATATGCTGGAATTGAGTAAGTTGATGATTTTATTCTGGTGCAAACTGGCTGTCTGTGTACTCCATCAGCCTACAAGGAAGCTGAAAATTAAACTGGTTAGGTCATGTTTTTTCCCCTGAAATCACTCTTACAATTTTGGTCAGGGTCTGTTGTCATGGGCTGTACAACCCACCAGTGCAGCTGGAGCTACAAGTGAAAGTGGAGCATTTCTCTTCTTGAATTTAAAAATTGCTGCAGCTTTCTGTGGGTGATTTCCTCACCCAGCCTGATGTGCTGCTGTGAGTTTACCCAGGTAAAATGTTCCTTCACAGCTGTCAAGTAACGGAACTGAACATCCTGTGCTGGCTCCAAACTCCCTGACATCCGTGTCTGGAAAGCACAAATGCTCAGTGCTCTCATTAACCAGCTCCAACCCAGTAATTAGCTCTGGTAGAGCAAAAATGATTGAAACTGAATCTGCCTCACCTTCCAGAAGTCATGTCTGTCACATCTTTATTAAAGCAGAGCAACTTTTCAATGTGCTTTCTGAATCTGTTCAGCTGTTTGACTGTGTCTCCACCTCAGTTTCACCCAGTCTGTTTTTTCAAGATTGACTTTTGAGGGAACACCATTGAAAGCTGAAGTGAGGCTGCTATTTTCCCCTCTGTTCTCCTGACAAGTCATCTCTCCCACTGCACACAAACAGAGCTGATTCATTGGCATGTTATTAAAATACGTCGCAGACATTTAAACACACTTTAGAATTTCTGTTCAGAAACATTAAAATTGCTGCCTCCAAGGTTGTTACAGCTACTACAGGAATTCAAATATCCTCTTATGGCTTATGAGAGCTGTTAGGTGAATCCAGTTACTACACATTGATTGTATAAATGGTTTTGTTTTATCTGGTTTGGTGGACTAAGGCCTCTGGTTTTTTTGCTGTGCCAATGTCTGGTAATACCAATACATGCTAAAAGCTCTAATAGCTCCCCAGTGCTGGGCTTGGCTGTGTGATGTAGCTTCAGCTATGGACATTTAATGTAGAGATCAATAGTGCAGCCTGGCAGATGAATCCTGGATATTGGACATGATTGTTCTCTGAAATAAGTGCATATGTGCAGTACAGTTATGTGCACGTTAGGCTTTAGAGAACGCTGGAATTAGGAAATGTGATTGACATGGAGTCACTGTACCTGTTCCCCACCACCTGCTGTGCCTCCACAGATACAGAGCTGAGTATTTTCCCATTTTCCTAAGTGTTTCTTTTGCAAAACATGATAATTAAGAAGGATGTACTGTGCAGTTGTGAATTAATTTTTTTTCCAAATGCTTTTTTAGCTTCTGAATGTTTGAAGTTTTTTAAATATGTGGAGAGCTGATATAAATTAAATATTAATTAGCCAGAAGAAGTTGAGACTGTGTGTGGTGTGATGACAACTTGCAGGTTATACAGGGTATAATTCTAAAGGTAATTCTAAAGTTGTGAAGCTCTTCTTCAGTAGTTGATAGGCTTAAATATGAGTATGTGAAGTGTCACTTTCTTGTAATATTTTAAATAAACTTGATGCATATTTGTTACTTGTCAGGAAAAATAAAATTTTCATTTAGTGATCACTGACACTAAAACTTTGAACTGCTTCATGATCTGAAAGGCCAGGATCTAAACTTGGATGTAATAAATAGGCTAACTTTATTACTAAATCTTCCTCAAGTCCTGGGAATGGTTATACTGGTCAGTGCAGAGCAAACTGAGTGCCTTTGTCCACTTTGTGTTTAATTTGAGGAGCTTCTAAACCTGAACAAACATATTTTTCTCATAAACACTGGCTGAATTTGAAGGTAACTGAGAGTAACAACTGCCACTCTTTCACCAGGTTCTATTGCCATTTTTCTCTGATCTGGTGGTGTGATAAATGTGGTTTAGTATCAGAAATTATAGAAGGTGTATTTTCAAAAGACGAAAACAAAGAGATTTTAGAGTGTCACTCCATGGCACAGAGTAGTCTTGCAATGTGTGATGTGAATATCTGGAGATTTACAGTTTAGTTGACTTAGTGGTGTTTGGACTTGATGATCTTGGAGATCTTTTTCATCATATTTTCTGGTTCTGTTCTATGATTTGTCTCATCCAGGGAAAACCTTCCTCTTGGTCAGTGTGTAAATAGACTGCTTAGAATAGCAGGTATATTCTAAATGAATACATTCTTACCCACCTCTAGCTTGTTTCTGTGTCCATGCCCTACCTTAATATACTAAAAGGAAGTATGTTAATGTTAAATTTTGTATCAGGCAGAAGTTACCAGTTGTATTTTTTCTGTCAGTGCAGTTTTCTTGCCCCTGAGTGGGACGTTGCCCTGGTGAGCCTCTTGAGCAGTGTTTGGATACACAGCTCCCTCACTAAATGCTGCTGAAGTGCTTCAATCTCTGATCACAATAGTTAATATTTTATGTGATACTGGGAAAAACACAGCAGCTGGTGTTCACTTTTTAAGTAAGTGTCCTTTTTTGTGTATGTGAACAAACATGTTTCTGTGGTCGATGGTGTTTTCCACTCTGGAGAGGCAGTTTAAACCAAACACTTATTACTGCTCAGGCTATTTTTAATTTCATCTCTGTCGAGACTTGTTCCTCTAAAACCAGAGGATAGAAACAAGTTCTAAAATACCTTTTGCTCCCACCGTGCTGCAATGTGGCACCATTTTATCAATGGGCAGAAAGCAGGAAGTGAAACGTGAGTCGGTGGAGCAGCACTTGCTCCTTGGCTCCGGGAGAGGTGGAATGTAAATCCGGGAATGGTTTCCTGATGGCCCTTCCCTCAGTGGTGTTGTTATCCGTGGCCTCCCTGCACCTCCGGAGCCAGGCAGCTCTGCCCAGCTGGGATCAAGGACGCTGGGACAAACCCAGCTTTTACAAGGGCTGGAGCTCTTGGAGAACAGAAGACTCCTTGTTCTTTTACAGAATGTCCCAAAACTCTGTTTCCTAATGCTGGGAGTGTCATCTGAGCTGTTATGGTGCAAATGCTCTGACTGCAGGGTTGGCTGATTTTGTTTTTAATCTGATTTTAGTTGATTAGGGTGAATCTTCTGAAGAATCAAATTTCTGTGTGTCAAGTTAGACTTTCTTTTATTGTAAGTACCCTGGTCTTCTACAGTATCACTACAACAGGACAGGTAACTGAGGGAAATAAGGAAAACATATAATGTTGTGCAAAGTTGACAAATCTGTGGCTTCCATAAAAAAAAATCCAAGGCTGGCCTTCAGCATCCTTCCTCCAGCTCTTCTGTAAGTGCTGTTCGTGTTTCTTTCTCCTAAAATAAACATTGGTTAATGAGTATCAAGTTGGTCCATGACTCAACCTGTTTCAAAAGCTTCTCATGTAACGTGGATTTCTGAGGAATTGCTCCTCTGTCTTTCAAATCCCAAAAGGCTTCAACACCTCTCAGCTGAGGGAGGAACTGTGGGGTTTGCAGCTGGGGAGGTGCCTCCAGCATTTGGGGAATGTCTTCATCAGAAAGATGATGCCAATGTCTTGGCAGAAAGTAGAATCGACTTGTTTACACTGATAGTTTAATAAATTAAGTATGACTGACTGAAAGAAGCACCATTGTGACATGACTGTTATGAATGAGAGGCATATCCACCATCTATTTTGAAAGGCCTTTGATCTTGGATGCTGCAGTCTCCTGTTTGCCTTAATGTGGGAATAATAGTACACAGGAAGCTCCCTCGGGTTGGCAGGAGAAACTGGAACATGATATATGACTGCCTTTTTTTTTTCTTTTTTTTTTTTCTTTGCTGGATTAAGTGACACAAACATGTCTCCCTTCCTGTTTAGGAGGAAACAAAACAGTTGTTGAATCAGCTGAAGTCTGGTTCTCGCTCAGACTCCCGGGAGGATGAAATCTCTCCTCCTCCTCCTCTGAACCCTGTGGTGAAGTATCGATCACGACGTGGGGCCATCAGTGCAGAAGTCTACACAGAAGAGGATGCTGCATCTTATGTTAGAAAGGTACCTAAAAGGCTTTTAAACGTTGCTAGGAATTACATCTGCAGGCCAAGGGTTTATCTGAACCCACCTTCTACCCAGAGTATTAAATAAGTAAATAAAAAGCAGACCTCTGTAGGTAGAATAAATTGTCTACAGTTAAAACATTTATGCATTGCTTAGACCTGTTGCCTTTGAAGTGATATATAATTAGATGTACATATATATATATTATATATAAACAAAGTGTTTCAACAGCTGCACTGACATAAATTTGGCCTAATGGCAGAGCAGACTTGCTGCTATTCACAGGAAAACACTGGTTGAACAGATACTTGTCCTCTTGCAAAAAAACTTATAAACTGAGAATGGGATGATGATTTTACAGATGCATAACATAATAGAAGATTCTATTTATGTGGTCAAACTGACTGTAAACATTGACTGTGTTTGGGTTTATATCTATAGTGCTTGGAAGAAACTGGAAGTATTCAACCAGTGTTTTGTAGCTGTTGAAATAATTTATTTACCTTGTGAAATGCACAAATTTGTCATGAAAAAACGAATCAGTTGCTTTTTTCTGACGATGTCCTAGGTTATTCCAAAAGATTATAAGACTATGGCTGCTTTGGCAAAAGCTATTGAGAAGAATGTGCTGTTCACCCATCTCGACGATAACGAAAGAAGGTAGGAGGGAATCTTTGGAGTGTTAAAAAGTTTCTGGAAGGGCAAACTTCAGAATGGATGTGTCACAGTGTCCAAAACTGCACAGCCAATGGTCAGTGTAACCATACAGAGGCTACAGGAGCAGTTTTGGTGGGTGGGGGGTACAGGTGGAGGATGTGAATGCGTGGAGTTGTCCAGGCTTTTGTCTAATTTTGGTGTCCTCTTCTTCAGTGACATCTTTGATGCCATGTTCCCTGTCACTTACATCGCAGGAGAGACTGTCATACAGCAAGGTAAGTCAGTGTTTGCACTGGAGAATGATTTGAGGATGGGGAGCAGACTCTGGCCCGGTGCTCTTGTTAGTTTTTGGGGTTTTTTGAAATACAAAAACATTGTCTGGCTGCAGTGACCCTTTCTTGTTGTGTTCCCTGAAGCACAGCTCATGCTGAAGCGAATGGAGCAAGGATGTGGTTTCATTGCATTTATTATCTGTTGGGAATACCATTTGATGACTCTGTAGAGCATGTTATGTCAGTTTATGGATCCAGTACTCCTGGAATTGCTGCTGATCTCCCAGATACCAGTAGATGTCCCCTTTCACAGGACTGTGAGGAGTGTGAAAGCAGCAAAATGTGAAATTTCACCCCGCAAGCTCTGCAAAAATGTGTCATCCTTATTGGAGTCTAAACATCACAGTTGTCAGAGATGACAGTTCTGTGAGATGTGAATGTTTGCAGAGATTTACTCCTTTTAGTGTGTATTCAATTTTTTTTCTTCTTTAGGTGATGAAGGTGATAACTTCTACGTTGTCGATCAAGGAGAAATGGATGTAAGCATTATTGGTAGTTTATTAATGATATGTTCATTCCTAGCAGAAGAATACTCTGATATTTGCAGACCTTTTCTACAGGCACTGCCTTTAGCAGCTTCTCTCATACTTGTAGAAGCTTATTTTGCTCCTTAATGGCTCAGTCTGGCTGCACAGACTGTGAGTTGGGTTGGGTTTGAAAATGAGTGATTTGGATACGGACACAATAGAAATGTTTTACAAGTGCAGGGTGGAGTCTGGTTGACGTGTGGGACAGGCTTTTTATTTTCCAGTCCAGCTAATTCGTAGCTCTCTCTGACAGAGACCTTGTTGGGATTTTATTTCCTGTCAAAGGGTCTCAGGAGTTCACGTGGGTAGAGTCTGTGCATGTGATGTAGGAGAGACAATGAAAGTAAAAATGGTGCTGGGGCTGGGAGTGCTGATAAAGCCCTGGAATGGTCAAGGGTACAGATGTGGGAATTTCCCTGTACTATAAATAGAGGGCAGCAGGGACATGGGGTGTCTCTGACCACAGGATGCTCTGCCTTTCAGGTTTATGTGAACAGTGAGTGGGCCACCAGTGTTGGTGAGGGTGGGAGCTTTGGAGAACTTGCCCTCATTTATGGAACCCCTCGTGCTGCAACCGTCAAAGCCAAGACGAACGTGAAGTTGTGGGGCATCGACAGAGACAGCTACAGGAGGATCCTGATGGCAAGTACCCTTCAGAACCTGGAATTATGCTTTTTGGGTTGACTTACGCTGGTCATCTGACCTTCTGCCTGTGCCTGTCCTTTGCTGGAATTATTTATTCCAAATCCTGCTATCTCTTTTGTAATCAGAAAGCTGATTACTCAACATGCATCCCTCAGGCACAGGGCAAGGGAGAATCTTGCATTAATGAGCAAAACAATACCAGTGCAGTATTAAGTGAGAATGTAACAAGGCTGCAGTAAATGCTGGGTACTTTATCAGTGTTGCTCAACTGAAACATTACTGAAATAACTTAATTTCAAAACACTTGATCTTGTGGGTTTGGGGGTCTGTGAGACAGGATGCAGTATGTCTGGTTAAATTTATTTTTGTCCTGAGTTTTATTTGAAGCAGAAAGAAAACTTACTTTGTGTGCTTGGTTTTTTCTTTTTTTTTTTTTTTTAGGGAAATACTTTGAGAAAGAGAAATATGTATGAGAAATTCCTTAGTAAAGTATCTATATTGGGTAAGTGAGAAGATTTTTGTTCTGAAGTGGAATAAATTGTAATGAAGCTGTTACCCAACATTATGATGATTACAGGCTGTTGTGATTATTCATTACAAGTGGCTGCAAACCCTGCACTGCTTTTCTGCGTCAATCCAAAATGACACTTAATTCAGATCTTGATATCTGATGCACAAATGTAGCCAGAAATACCTTGACCTCTGTATAAATACAGAGCAAAAAGTGTGATTTGTGCCTTGAGAAGACACTCTGTTAATGAACTGTTAACTCTGTAGAATCTCTGGACAAGTGGGAGCGTCTCACTGTAGCTGATGCTTTGGAACCGGTACAGTTTGAGGATGGGCAGAAGATTGTGGTCCAGGGAGAGCCAGGAGATGAGTTCTTCATTATCTTGGAGGTAAGTGAGGTCAAAATTAAAAGCTCAGAACTTGACTTTTTTTTTTTTTTTTTTTAATTCTGTCCCTAAACAAACACTTGGAGAAGAACAAAACACAAGAATGTCCTTACAGAGGATCCCTAAAGAAATATCTTCTTGCTGGACATGCAAAAGCTTATATTTAGTTTTGCTATTTTTACAAATGGCACTTCCAGGAAAAAAGTAACAAGTTTCTGGCTGAAACCAGTTTTAATTTTTCAGCATAGTAGAGACCTGTTCTGGATAGTCATTAATATCTTGCTAGACGTTTCATTGTCTTCTGTCTGGTGTTTTTCGGGAGTTTTTTGCTAGTCATAATATTCTTACTGTTATGAGGAAAACCAGGAAGAAATTGGTGCTGTGGACATATAAACACCCAAGACATTTTATACTTAGAGAGGAGGAAGGAGCAGCTGCTCTTATAGAGCAGTTGAGTAAACTGTGCAAGGACTATGAAGTGGTTTTTTAACTGAGGCATTTGTAACAGTTATTTCTGCAAAGCAACTGATTCTGGGTGGATTTCAGTGTTTTGAGTTGATTGGAATTAAACAGTTTATCGAAGTTGATGTTGGAATTTATTGGAATGAAACAGTTCCAGCTGTTTGACTGCTGTGATTTGGTTGTTGCAGGGCACAGCTGCAGTGTTACAGCGTCGGTCAGAAAACGAAGAGTTTGTGGAAGTGGGCAGGCTGGGACCTTCTGATTACTTTGGTGAGTCCCATAGTGACAGCTGTGGTTACATCATTTTACCTGTGCTGTGTGGATGGTAGAGATGAGATGGATTTGCTTAATTACCTCTTAGGACTCTTGTGGTTTCTCCCAGTGTCAGGTGAGTACCAGAGTCACTTGGCGTTCAGGTGTGCACACAGATCAGAGGATGTGATTGTTCCAGAGTACTTTTCTGTAGCAGAGGCCTGGTGGTGATTTGGTCTGACCTCCCTGCCATGAGCAGAGCTAAATTTGAAATTGCATCATTCTCCTCAGGGCTGTGTCCAGTTGAGTCTCTTGTGTCTCCAGGGATGGAGATCCCACAACCTCTCTGGGCAATTTCTTTTGCTGTTTAACCAGTCGTGTTGTGAAGAGTTCTTTTCTCTTTATGCCTGGCAAGAATTTCCTGTTCTGCAGCTTGTTGCTTTCTCTCTGCCTTTCACTGTGCAGGGAGCAGTGTGGGTTTGTCTTTGTAGTCACTCATTATGTAGCAGAGCACAGCAATAAGATAATCAGATTCCCTCCTTAGCCTTCTCTCCTCCAGGTCAGAAAACAACCTGGTCAGAACCTACAATTTAATGGTTAAATACTGCCCTCTGCCCCCCTCTCTCAAAACCCCTAACTTTTTGTCTCATGTTTAAGGTAGTTCCTCTCTCCTTAGTACTCTTTCCCCTTGCTAAAACCTTTTGATTGTCCAGGTTTTCAGCTCTTTAGATGATAAAATCAGCAAATTCTCTGTTGCAAGGCCTGAAGTGGGATGGACTCAGGTGCACTGGCTCTGCCCAAAGCTCTGCTTAGCTCAGGATCTAGGACTAGACTTCATTCTGTGTATGTCATTTCAGTATTTTCTGATATTTCCCACGATGTTCTCTTGAGTTTCCCACTCCTGAACTAAATAATATCCCAGCCATCGTGTTCAGGTGCTGCAGAGCTGTCCTCTCAGGGGTTTAACTCTCCCTTAGAACCTCCTTATCCTTTTGCAAGCCTGTTTTTTGGAGGCCAGTGAGTTCAGGAGCTTTAATTGGGCACAGAGGAAAAGTTTTTTTTCTCATTTCTTTTGAGCATCCCTTCTGATAACACAGGCAAACTTATTTTCCAAGGAGCACTGAGTTCTCTCCTCAGTCCTAAACATGAAGAGAAACAGCTCAACTACTTAAATACAAACAATCCAACCCAAAAGTTGCTGCTGTGGTTTCTTCCACTCTGTTGCTGGGAATGTTGGGGGTTGTTATCACCAACAGAAACAGGGGCTTGTTGAAAACTTCATTTCCAAATATGTTGTTTAGCAGTTGAGACAAAGCTTTTGGCATGTTTGTGCAAAACTTATGAAATGGGAATCCAGTGAGATGTCAAGTATCTCGTCTTCCACAGCCCCACGGTGAAGTCCAGTTCTTTATTTTGGCCACCTGTGGGTTAAAGGCTTCTGTCTAGTGCATTAATGGATGTTTTGTTTGTTTGTTTACTTCAATACCATGGTTGTGTTGCCCTAAGTTTCCTAGAAATACCAGGACCGAGCAGTAACATACTTTACCTGTTAGAAAAATAACTACTTGTTGACTAGGAAAATTACGTGGTAAATTGAAACATGACCTTTTCTCAGATAGAACCAGTGCTGAAAATTCTTTAGGCTTTCTTCAGAGAGACTTGAATGTGGACAGGGTTACTAACAACAAAATCATCAAGTAGTTCTTTTAAACAATTGCTTTTAATGTGACTACACAGAGAGTTGTTCTGAGCGGCGTCGAAGCGGGAATTACCTTCCCTGCAGTTTGCAGTGCAGCAGGGGGGTTTCTTTGCCTGCTGCTTTGTAACACTGTCCCCACTTTCTGCTGTCCCAGGTGAGATTGCTCTGCTGATGAACCGTCCTCGTGCTGCCACAGTCGTCGCTCGGGGCCCCTTGAAATGTGTGAAGCTGGACCGGCCCCGCTTCGAGCGTGTCCTGGGCCCCTGCTCGGACATTCTCAAGAGGAACATCCAGCAGTACAACAGTTTTGTATCACTGTCTGTCTGAAACCTTCCTCCCTGTCCAAGCCATGCTTCACGAATGCAGACTGCTTTATTTCCCCTTGTGCAGAGCCACGTTGCCACTGGCATTTGCAGCTTTCCTGTCTGGTTTAAAAAAAAAAAAAAAAAAAAAAAAAAAGAGAGAGAGAGAAAGGAAAAAAAAAAATAAGATAAAAAAATTTACTGCTTATCATGGCACTGTCATTAATTTAGGGCATATTATTTCTGTGCTCTCTGTCCCATTAAATTAATAGCAAAAGTTCTATGGAGACGTTTTGCTTCTCTCTGTGCACCAGTGTCCAACTCAGGCCAGTGCAGCCTTGCTTCAGGGAGGGAGAGACCTCCTGGCACCACGCCATTGCCATAGAGTAAGGAGGTGACAGGAAAGGGAGGGGAAAAGAATCCTTGTAAAGGTGTTTTTCAAATTGTTGGACAGGTTTTAAGGCTGTGGTCATCACCTGCTGTATTTCTTTTCACATGAGAACTTGCCCTTGTAATTGAGCTTCTTGGGGCTTGGGGTTTTCTGGGTTTCTTTTTTTTTTTTTTTTTTTTTCTGTTTTGTTTTTCATTTTCTGGGTACTGTAATCCTGGGTTCAATCGTGAGGCATCAGCTGCTAAGAAAGCCACAGTTGGAATTTACCAGTAGAATTGTACCTGTGTCCACTGGTTTAAGATTGCTTAGTTCTGTTTTTGTCAAGTGTAAATCAAAAGCTTTCGAAGTTAATAGTTCTGGTGAACTACTGCAGTTGTTAATTCATTTGCTGACTTGCTGCACCTGATCTTTTTCTCTTGTTGTTCCTTCAGCCATAGATTTGCCATATAAAACTCTTCCTGTTCCAAGTGGCAAGAACCAAATGTTACATTCAATGCCTGACTGGTCTCTAGTTCATAGATTGGTGTAAGAATGTGCAGCTGTCCAGCTGTTAGTAATGTTTTGAGTGCTTAGATTGGTGTAGAAGTTGAAAGCAAACATTTGATTTTCCCTGTGACTTGTTTTGTTAATCCTCAGTTGACTTTAAAAATAATCATCATCCGTTCAGGTGACCCTTTGTTACCAGGGAAAATAAATGCTGAGTATTTCTGGCCAGGATCAGTTGCAGGTGGCTGGTCTGTAGAGATCCATCATTCTTGGTAGAGAATGTGAGGCAGAAAAACTGAATGTTTTAACTTTCCTGCAACACTCCGTTGTTTTAAGTTTTTAAACCTGTCAATTCATCATTTTTTTTTAAATGGTTCATTATAAACCTAGTTTGAATCCAAGAGGTGTTTGGATTTCTTTTCTTGCTTATGGAATTTCCACCACATATGTTTCATACTCCCTTTTTTTTTCTCTTTTTTCTTTCCCCAAGTTCAATCTGTTGCAGAGTCTTAAATGTATTTCAGTATTTCCCAGCTTCGTGTTCCATTACTCTGTGTGCACCAAGACTTCCCAAAAGTTTTTACTGAATTCCACGGTTCAATAACTGTAGGCAATTTTTAAGGTTTCCTTTAAACTGTAATTTATATAAAGTAGCATAGGTTTGTATTTGGGAGTGACAGCAAGCAGTTTGGCATTTGTTATGCAACTACTCTAATGATGGAGCCCTAGTTTTATTTCCTTTCTGAGGTGATAGGGATTCAAATCCAACATTCTCCCAGGCATGTAGGGAATCAGGAAGAGTCTGCTCCTTGATGCAGAATAATACTGAAGGTATCAAGCCTTTACAAAAGGTTTCAGAGCATTTCTGAACCTGAAATCCCAGGAAGGGGATTGAAATGCTTGTGGTTTTGAGTTCTCTATTCAGGAGATGTTGAGTAGAGGATTTCTGCCAGAGTCCTTAAGGAATAAGCAAAAGCTACCTTTTTTTTGGTTCTTTGTTTTCTTTGTTTTTGGTAAAAATTTTTTTCTTTAGTTTTGACTCTCTGCAGGATTTTTCTTCATATGTGTTCTTTGTGTTACATTAAAGCACCAAAAACTGTGTAAACCAGTTAGAGCTCCACAGAAAAAAAAATGCACATTTTTTTTATATAAGGCTTTCTAATCAAGTTTCACTACTGCATCTTTTTAGCTTGCTGTTTACTCCCTTTTGTAGTTTTACCTACAAGATTTTAAGATAAATCAGCTAAGTCTGAGTTAAATATTAAACACAGTTATAGCTTTACCTTTGTGTGCAATTTCAATATGTTGGAAACCACAATTGGCATAGTTTTGCCTTAGCTAACATTCAGGGCTTTAGAAGTAATTTTTTGCTAGTCTATCTTCAGCAAATTGATGAAGTCTATTGCCCTAGGAAGCTATAGTCAACCAGAGGACCATTTTTGTATTGTTACCTGACTCTATAAGTCTGATTTACTGTATGTGCTAATATATTATATTATATTCCTTTTGTTATAGATTGTCCTAATGGCAGGTAAAGCAATAAAATGATTTAAATTCTTAAATGCAATCAGCCTCTTTTATTTTCTTCCCATGCCTGCACTGTGTTTTCCTTTGGCTTTAGAGGATGTGTCATGAATGAGGCAGTAGAAACTAAGCAGCTTAATGGATTAGTTTGGTGTTAACTCCACAGGGTTGAGTCCAGGTCCTGAACCTTCCCCTCGGAGCCTGTGGAGAGCTTGGTCTCCATGTGCCAGCCTGGGAATTCCTCTGGAGCTCTGGCATGACTGAGTTTTGCAGTGAGAAGGCCCCTGTGTCTCGTTTTGAGTGTCTCAGCCACTTGTGCTGCTTTCAGCTCCTCCTGTTGGTGATTCCCAGCCCAGACACAATTACTGGAGCTCAGAAGCTGCCCTAAGTTGGCCACTCCCATCTCTGAAAACCCTTAATGAAGGTTTGGAGCACATGGATGAGTTCTGGTGGGCAGACAGTGGGAAGGGGAAGAGGGGGATTTTCAGCCCTGATGAAGTAGGGAAACATTAAAGAGTGGTGACCTGAGGCAGCTCAGCCTGGATGTGTTTTACATCCAGCTCTGAGAAAGCTGGATCCTGACTGGATCACCTGAGTTTGCAGATACATTAAAAATGTATCTATAATGTAAAAGAGAGTGAAAATGAGAAGAAAGCAACCTTGCAATCCTGTTAGTGTAGCAGCCATTCAAATATCCATGGGTTTGCTTCCTTCACCCTTCCCTATCCCCTTGACTGAAGAAAAACCAGGCTGAAACCAGGATTTTTATTACCTAAAAAACCCAGGCTGAAAGCAGAATATTTATCACCTAAAGTGAAACTTGAAAACCTCCACTTCCAGCCTTATAACTATACACTATATAACTATAATGTTACTTTTAAGCTTATCTTCTGTTTCCACGTTTTTCCTGTTGGAGCAGCCAAGTCACCATCCCCTGACAACAACCGAGTTAATATTGGGCTCGTCCTGTGTGGTGAGAGCACAAAAAGTCACCGGTAGAGGGAGATAAAACTTTGGTAATTCATTGTGCTGTACTGAAAAAAACAACACACTGAACATGCTGAGAGGGAGTTAAATCCTCTTATTTTCATCTGTCCACAGGAGTGGAAAGGTCTGTAAGTCCCCAGTGTCAAGAATTCTGATTGAGACTGTGGAAAAGCTGGAAACTGAAATACCTACGATAACCCTTCACACTTTTTTGGTCTCCAGTTTCTACTGCATCTCCTCAAAATGCATGGGGGGGCAGGACACAGTTTCTATTTTCCAGGGAATTATGACAACTTAAATGATTTTAAAGTTATTATTTAAATGATTTAAAGGGAGATGACTTGACACAGATTCCCCCCCTTTGGCAGAATGTTTTCACCAGGAATGGGTGGGTTCCTGAATTGTAAATACAGTCGTGTGTCTCAGAGCAGTTTGATTTTTGGGGTTGTTTTTGGTTGGCTTGGGTTTTTTTTCCCTTGGGGTCAAAGGCAGCACACACCTGCCTCTCTTTTGTAACCCAGACTGGCTCCTCCACTCATGAGACAGGTAAAAGAAGTGGTTTTACTGCTGTGTGAGGCAATGGGCTTTGTGTGGCAGGCACAGATGGAGGTGGAGGGGGTTGGTCACTGATGAAGAGACCACGAGGTAGCACAGAGCTGATGGTGGGTAAGTGCAAGTGCTCCTTGGTCTGACCAAGCTGAGTGTTGTCTTGTCTCAGTGGCAGGCACTGCCTTTGTGAAATAATATTGCTCTTTTCTCACATACAGTCTTGATTACAGAACAAATAAAAGGAAAATGCTCCTGGCATCTCTTTATTCAACCCCCAGCCTCGGATCTATTTGTGTCCTTCACCAGGACAGGCATCCCCGTGCAGGCTGAGCAAACCAAGGCCATGTGTTCCCCCACCCTCCCAAGGGCAGGACCAACTCCAGAACAGCAGATCACTGCTTTTCCACCACAGAGCTGGTGTTTGGGGTGCAAAGATCTGCTGCAGTCACACCAACACCCTGGCCAAGCACAGCAGCTCTGGTTGAGCACCAGCACAGAAGCCCAGTGCGATTCTTGAGGATCTTCTGAAGAGTTTCCCCTCCCAGTCTCTGCAAGTGTTTGCAGGTGGAAATCACCAGCTGTTAAACCTGCCACTTGCCTTGCAGGGGTTTTCCCTACCTCTGAGCACGAGTTCAGGGCTGTTTAAGTGTCCAGCTTCGCTCTGTCTGACGCAGGAGCCTGGGGCTGAGTGGTGTCGTTGGCCACCACAGTGGCTTCTCCATAGGTGTCTATGCACTTCCTCACAGCTTCCAGGATGAGCTGCAGCCGTCTGTCCAAGGCCAGGAGATGGGGCTCGGTGAGGATGGGGGCCAGGGGGTCCTGCAGGAGGGATTCCCTCATCACGTCGCTGAGCCGATACTTGGGCTCGGCCAAGAGCTGGAGCCGCAGTAACGTCGTCCTCTTTATCCTGGAAAAAAAGGAATTGGACACCTCAGTGCAAACCTCTTGCAGCATCCCAGGAAAAACCAGCCCCTTGGCAGCAGGGGAAGGAGGGAGGGCAGAGATGGGTGAGGAAACTTAAACATTTTTGGAACAATGTCTTTCCCTTTTGGAAGGAAACGAATTTTTTTGCAGAAACCTCTGCTTCTTCCTTTGTTTTTCTGGAGTGTTTGTACTGCTGATTTCTGTCACCAGAGAGGAAAACACGATTGAAGTTCTCAGTAGTGAGTGTTTTTCCTCTGAGACAAACCAGCTCCCCACGTTCCTGCAGGGTGGTGCCATGTCCCCAGAGATGACATTTATGAGATGGGAGCAGAGGAGCAAGTAAATGAAGAGGCATAAATGAGAAAATATCTTCTGTCAAAACCCCGAAGAAACAGAGGAAGTATTTCCTGGAACTGATGTAACTGTCACTTTTCACCTTAAGAGGTACTAAGATTTAAATATGATTTCCTTTTGACAGAAAATGGGATAAAAAGCTACAGTCTTGGAGCACTTCGGGGTACGAAACTAAGTATTCTGAAATAATTTGTTTAATCCTCAGCAAAAGTGTGTTGACTTCAGCATCTCTAATACTGGAATTAATCAGCGGTTTTAATTATAGCCCTTTATATTCTGGAAACAAAGTGGTCCATGTTTGTGGAACCATTTGGATTTAGCCAAGCCAGAATTTTCAGATGGAAAAAAGGTGTAGTCAGATCCATTTTGGGCAGCTCCAGAATTTGCCTCTGTATGGCTGTTGTTTACCCAGGGCATTGATTGGGAATGTTCATCTGGCTCTCTGCAGCTGTAACGGGCCATGTGCTGTTTGGGAAAGGGTTGTGGCTGTGCCCTGGATTGGCAACCACTGGGCTGTACCAAGTGCTGGGGAGAATCATGGAATTGTTAAGGTTGGAAAAGACCTTTAGGATCATCACATCCAACCATCAACCCAGCCACCACCATGTTCACTATTAAACCACATCCTCAGGTGCCACATCCACACGTTCTTTGAACGCTTCCAGGGATGGTGATTCCACCACTTCCCTGGGCAGCTGTTCCATTGCTTTAAAACCCTTTTCACGAAAATGTTTTCCTAATATCTAACCTAAATTGGGAGCAGCAGAGCGAGGTGTGTGTCTGTGGTCAGCGATGCCTCCTGCAAGAGGGAGGGGGGACAGTGCCGTGACCAGCTGCCACGGGGGCAACCCTCATCCTCCTGCATTGATATTCCTGAAAAAAAATGATCAATTGATCAAGTGTGAAGGCTGGCAATGAGGCTTCAAATCCCAGCTGTGAGGTGCTGCTGCTGCCAGAGGAAGCTGTGCGGGGAGCAGATGTGAAGGAGCATCTGTGCGCTGTCCTCCGAGGCAGCGGGTGGCTGAAGAGCTGCTGTGGGTAAACACCAGCTGTGTTTGCTCTGCTCCCAACAGTGACAGGGCTTGGAGGTGGAGAACGGCATAGTCTGACCCCGTGGGGAAAGGCTGATTTAATGCTGCAGCAGTTGCACAACAAACAGAGCACGGAGAGGAGCGTGAGCTGGAAATCCTGCTGCCGGCCCCCCTCTGCTCCCACGGGGTGGCTGTGACCCCGTGGCTGTGCTGAACTGCTGGAGATTTCACCCAGAGCCTTCCAGGGACTTCATTAGGTTAAGTAGGGGCTGTTTTCAAGCCTGTCTGAGCCTCGAGGAGGGTTTTGACCCTTTCAGGGAAAAGACCATCTCATGGCATGGCTGTATTTGTGCCATTCACTGCGCTGGGAGAGGAGACCTGCAGGCACGTGTGGGACAAGGGCTGGGGAGGGAGTTGTGAAAGGCAGCTAAAAATACCAGATAAATCTGCTGGAAGCCAGACTTGGAGAAGAACTCAGCTGGGAAGGAGATGGACGTGTTTAACAGGGAAAGGAGCAGCTGTTCAGCATCCCTGTGGTTCCAGTGCTCCCTCTGTCTGGAGGGGCTGGAGGAGTTTGTTCCTCCTTACATGTACATGGCTTGGCTTTGTGTAGGAGCAAGGAGGTGACTCTGTGGGCTGTGTCCAGGTCAGGGCAGGTTGAAATTTGTGGCCTCTGTGTGCTTACTCAAGTAAACCTCTTGACTTCCCTTCCAAGCAGTTTTGGATGCTCCCCCACTCCAAACAGATTGGTTCTTGTGGGAAATGAGGGGTTTGCGTGTCTCCCTCAGGCAGCTCGAGTTGTTTTTAGGCTGTTCTTGGTCCTGGTTGGTTTATGACAAGGTGCAGCTTGCAGGTTCTCTTACCACTGCCTTTTACAAGGAGAATTAAATTAAGAGCTTGTTTCTGGGAGGTGGATCTGGAAGAATGAGAATGATCTGACCTGTGGATGTTACAGTTTGCAGATCAAATTAAGAGGCAGAGTTAATTTTAAACTGCACAAAATAAGAGCTCAGAAGGAGGATTCACTGCAAGCCTGCAATTATAAATGAAAAGGCTCCTTGGAGCAAATAACAGTTCTTAAAATTAGACCCAGTAATAGAGGTGTGTGGGGATAGAGCAGTTATCACCTCAAGGGTGAGGTGGAGCAGGTACAGCAAGGAAAGAGGTTACACATTTCCTAAAAAGAAACCTTAGGGAAGAGCAGCTTTTTCTGTCTCTTAAATTTCGATTTCAGCTGATTTCAGCTGTGAATTAACAAAGGGGGAAGACAGGGTTTGAATAGTTAAATTTCTGAGCTTCCCCTTAACGCAGTGGGAAGAGGAAACTTGATTAACTGCATCAAACTTCCACCAGGATTTCGGATGGAGATTTCTGTGCTTTCTGACAGCACTTCATGTTGATGGGCTGGGAAATGCTAGGAGACTCTTCTGAAGGGCTTGATCCAACGGGCAGTGTCTCCTGGTTTATCAGTGAATGCTTTTCCACTTGTATTCCCATGCTCCAGCATCCAGCCTGCCCCTTGGCTGGGATTAGCAGGGTCTTCCCTGTGCTGCTGGATGGAGCCAGGCCTGGGTGACTTCCAGCAGTTCCCATTACAGAAGGAACACCAACATTCCTGGGGAGGAGGGCGAAGCTGGCACTTACATGCAACACTGGGACAGCGGAGCCAGGATGGAGGTTTCATCGTGGGAATGCCGCCCAAACCTGGGGGTAAAGCAAAGAGCAGAGAGTTCAGTGCCTGCCCAGCCCCTTCCCCCCTCCCCTCCCTCCTCCTGCAGCCTCACCCTCTGGCATTGTCCAGGTGCAAGAGGAATCCGTCGTCCCCAAACTTGGTGAACATTTCGTAGTGGTGACGGTCCATGTTCCCTGGCAAAGGGCAGACAGAGGAACAGAGTTTCCCTTGCCTGTGACCTGGTGGTTTTCTAAACTATCCTGTGCTTTCTTTCAGGTCTACATGGAATATTTGTTGCCATGCTGGAAGCGTTTAAGATGCTCAGAGCTGCTGCTTTCACCTTGCTGGGGAGTGGGCTGGGGTGAGTCTGGGGGGTGCTGTGGGGAGACAGCAGCCTCCCCAAACTGTCTCTGGAGGAGAAGGGATGGCCTTCAGAAACTCCATGGCATGGGAGAGAGGGCAGGAAGACTGATGCCGAAGGCCTACATGGAAGGAACATCCTTCCCCCTCCATCATACCTGTTAGGAAGTCAAAGATGGCCATGTCCACGATGTTGAGCAGCCGGTTGCCGTTGCTGTAGGGGTAGATCTCCCTCACTGTGTTGCAGTAGAGAGGATTCACTTCCCACCTGCAGGAGATGGAGAAGGGGGAGACTCACTCAGCTGCAGCTGCTGTGTCCCAAGAGCCCCCCCAAAGCCTGGACTTAAACCTCCCTCCCTGTGCTCGCAGGAGGCTGGAATTCAAACCCAGCCAATGCCCAGGCTTTGAGAGTTATTAGATTAATTATGAGCACCCTGAACCTTCCTCTGCCTGCACCGTTTCTGTCCGTGTGTCCGTCCCCACGTGCTCCCTGCAGTGCAGATATTATGGGAAGCAGCATCATTTACCCACTTACTCCTCTTTTCCATCAAACGAGTAGGACCGGATCCAGGGGTTGGGGATGGAGAGCCGTGGTGCCAGGTTGAGGGAGGGCAGGAAGGCAGAGAGGGACCCTTCCAGGAGGTGAGGGTTCCCACACACTGCGTACTCCGTCTTGCACATGTAGGGGCACTTGGCAAAGAAGCAGACGTTGCTGGCTGGGAGGGGAAGAGAAAACAGGGAAAGGAGCTGTGATCTCCAGGAGGCTGTGGGGTGGCCTGGGCTGACCCCTTCCCCACTGGGACAGTGACTGTGTATGGTGTGACACAACCACCTCAGGGATGGGAAACTGCCAAATCAGGGATTTTGTCTGATGGACAGACCTGGTCCCGCACTAAGGGAAAGGTTAGGAAAAGAGGGCAGATGAATAGATCTGGTGGATGATTCCAGTTGCAGGCTGGGAGAGGGACACCTCTGCTGTAACCATGTCTTTGTGCACCTGTTCCACCCAGGAATTTCAGTTCTGCACCACAGCAGGAGTCCTGCGGCCTCTTCTGCCTGCAGGTCCTGCCCTTCCTCCCACCACGGACCAACAGAGGTTTGGTTTAGGTTGGAAGGGACCTTAAAGACCACCTGGATCATAACTTGCCCCACCCCAGCTCGCAGCAGCCGAAGGCTGGCCCACCTGGTGAGACGAAGAACACGCTCTGCAGGACCTCGTTCTTGGTGACCTCCAGGATCTCCTTGGTGACGTTGATCCACCTCCCAACCGTGGGCGGCACCCTCCGGAAATCCAGGATCCTGCACGGAGGGCACAGCGCAAAGGGACATTGCTGCACAGGCTGGCACAATGGGATGGCAGATGCTGCCCTCACCCCTTCTGCCAGGGAACCAGGAGCCTTCAGACCACTGTACCCATGTGGGTTTTTTTTCTCCCAGATTCCCTCTAGCAAAAAGCCATTTTGCCTCTCTGGGCCAAAATGTGGCTGAGTTTGGATTTTGGTATTTTAACAGCTGCTGCCTGGAACAATCTGGATGTTCTCCAGGATTCCTGTCTCTTTCCCTAACAGGTCTTGCCTCAGTTTCTCCCATCCCCTTGCACACAAGTGGGGTCCTTCAGGGGCCAGAACAGCCCTTCAGGCCCTTCTACAGTGTTGGTTTGACACAGAGAAAAGATGTTGATCCTGGTACAATGTGGCTGAGGAGGCACCCCCCCCTCTCAAACCCGGCTGATTCCTCTAAAATATTCTTAAAAACCTCAGGGCCTGGGGCAGGAAGGCATTCCTGGCAGAGAGTGGGAAGCTGCTGCTGATTGCTGAGTCAGTAACACGGGGTGAACCAGCTAATGCTCTGCTTTGCTCCTTGGGTAATGCCCTCTGCTCCTGGGAATCGGGCACAAAACAGGATTTAGCCTGTTACTTATTGAGCAACATTTAAAGGGAAAAAAAAAATATTTGCTTTCATCCAGCATCTTTCAGCTCTAAAAACCACAAAGCACTTCAGCAAAGCAGTCTGGCCTCATTTTTGTGGCAGTGAAGCTGCAGAGGGAGCTGGTGGTAGCTGAGTCAAGCAGAGTCACTGTGGTGATGTAGGGGCAGAATGGGGAAGGGAATTCAGCTCCCTTCTTTCCCTTGCTTGGAGTTTGAGCTACAGGACTTAGCTTAGTCCTGCTTATCCTATAGGAATTAGAGACCCCTATCCACCATCACCATCAGGGATCACCTTCCCTTGATGTTCAGTACTCATCCCACTGAGGGGACAAAGGCTGCTGCCCTCATCTTCTGAGAAGGGTGTATTTGATTTTATTAAACACAAACCCTGCTGGAAAGAGGTGCCAGGTTAATTGCTCATTAGCTGAGGGCTTAAAACTGCATCTCTGCAGTTTATCTCCATCCAAAACACATCCTGATTGCTGATTGAGCGTGTGACTCCCTCACTGGGAGGGCACCCAGGCTGTGCCCAGAGCTCAGCATTGCACTTGGGTGCAGTGGAGGGATGTGTGTGTGTAGCTGTGTGACAGCCAGGTGAGTATCTGACCTGTTCCAACCTGGACTTCACCTGTTCTCGTGCAGTGGCCAAGGCAAAGCTGACTCCTGGGGGGTCAGGTGAGAGCCAGAGCCACCCCATCCCCAAATAACACATCAGCTCCCGGACGGTGCTCCAGAGCAATCCCTTCCCTGAGGCCAAGCAGGGCTCAGCATGGATTTTCCCGTGCCAAAGCTCTCCGTGGGCAGAGGAGCAGGCCCTGGCAGCAGCAGGAGGAGGAGGAGGAGGCCGCTGCTGTGGCAGGTCCTCACCTGTCCAGGTGGAAGGCGGCGATCTCCGCGTTGTGCCGCTGGAAGTCAACGAAGTAGAAAAAGTCCTCGGGAGTCTCTTCCTCGCGTTTCTGCCTGGGAGGGAGCAGGGGGTGAACCTCACCAAGCTGCCAGGCAGCCTGGACACAGACTGGTGGCACACAGGGACAGCAGGTGGGCTCAGGGACAGACACTGTGTGGCCACGGGGCAGAGCTGCAGGTGCCCAGGCCAGGAGCCAAAGTGCCCAGTGCCGAGCTGGAGCCATCGCCTGCTGTGCCAGGGAGCAGCACTTGCACCCTGTCTCAGTGCCAGGTGGGTGAGGGAGGCAGAAGGGCTGACTGTGGGCTTTGAATCTGCTTGTGCCAGAGCTTAGACCCCCTTGGGACAGTCTTTCAGGTGGGTATAGCATCAAGGGGTGCTGGAGGTTGTGCTGTGCCTCTCCTGACCCTGTGAGAGGCAGAGAAAGGCTCAGGTTTTATGCTCTCATATCCCTGAGGTGGGAAACCAGCTCACCTAATTCAGTTTTCTGGCTGCCACAGTGGCCCAATATGTGCAGCATGTGGATTTGATGCTCAGCCTCCCAGCATGGCACAGGAAAGCCCACGGGCACTGTGGAGCCCTCCCGGCTCAGCTGAGTGCAGGGATGCTTTCCTTCCCCTCCAGGACCCGTTGGGCACTGATGGACACAGGGCAGAGGTGGATGGAAAGCAACAGGAGAGGAGTTGGCTGCCCTCTGGATGAGGAAACCACGCTGCCAGGTGCCCTGCCCGTGCATGGACAGTGAAGTGAGGGGGAACAGACATGAAGAGTCTCAAGGGGCTGCAAATAAGTGCAGAAGCAATTTAAAACTGTTTGAGGTGAGCTGGACTGATGGCTGTTTCTTGGAAACACTCTTGGGAATCCAAGGAAAAACAAGGTAAACTCACCAAGTCAGCTGGGGAAAAGGAGGAAATGAGCAGTCCCTAATGGAAAAGCTCTCAGGAGAACAAGTGTCCCGAGGTCCTTTGCAGTCTGGCATTTGTGAACTGAGAAATATCCAACATCAATAGCAGTGTGGGAACACTGGTGTTTACCCTCGTGTGTTCCTGGGATGGTGTGAGCAGCCAAGAATAATTAAACCTGCTCAGCTGTCCAGGTAGCTGAGTGCAGCAGGGGGAAGGTGTGGCAGTGGTGTGGCTGGCCCTGCCAAGGATGCTCACACCCCTCACTCACAGCAGGGTTCTGCCTCTGCAGGGGGCTCAGGGGGCTCTGATGGTGTTCTTACCTCATGGGCTTGAACATGGCTTTCCCAAAATCCTGGAATCTGAGGACCAGCTTCAGGTGGACACCGCTGGGCTTCACGACTTGGGGAGGAAACAGGATGTCAACGGGCTGGACACACCCCAGTTACACACTCCAGCACAGCTCAGCTTTCCACCCCAGCAAGTGCATCCCATCACCCCTTCCAGCTGCTCCTCTCTTTCTAGTTATTTTTCCTCTCCCCCTCTCCCTTGTGCCACAGAGATTTCCTTCCAGCCCCTCTCCCAACAGCCATTTGTTACATCCCCCCTGGGGGCTCTTTCCTCCTCCCCAGTAGAAACCAGTGGTACACCAGTGTCCTGGTACCCACATCAAACAGGCTGCTCATGGAAGTGGTGGAATCATCATTCCTGGAAGTGCTCAGAAACCATCTAAACATGGCACTTGAGGAAATGCTTTAGTGGTGGGCTTTGCAGTGCTGGGCGAACAGTTGGATGGGATGATTTTTTAGAAGTCTTTTCCAACCTTAAGGATTCCATGGTCTACAATCCCAGCCTCTGCTGGGGTGGAGGGGTTTAATGGGAGGGAGAAGGGCCTGCCATTGCCTGGCTTTGCATTTCCTTGGCTGAAGCTGGGATGGAGGAGCTGGGGATGGGGCCAGCTGAAGCAATGGGGTGCAGGGGTGAGCCCCGAGTGTCACACTCACTCTGGCTGCAGTCACAGGCTCCCAGCAGTGCCTTCTCATCCTGGCTGTAATCTGCAAGGGCAGGAGCAGTTGGTGAGACCCTGCTGGGCTCCATCTCCAGCTGCAGACCCCCCCTCCCAGGCTCCAAAGGTTTGCAGAAGGGATCTGTGGGGGCTGGAGCCCTGAAGCCCTAGGCAGCTCCCACCAGGTCCACCCCAGCTCCTGTGGCAGGAAGGTGCTCACCGGCACTGATGGTGGGGAACTCCTGCATGTCCCGGAGGAGCCTGTTAACAACGGGGCTGGAGCGTGGGTAGAGCCCATCCCTGCTGATGCCCAGGTGGAACTGCAGCCAGCTGGCTTCTGGCCGGAGCGGCACCGGCGCTGCCGGAGAGGTCAGGTTGAGCTCCTCCCTGTAGAGCTTGTGTCTCCTGGAAGAGAGCAGTGACAGGGTGATGAGGATGAGCCACGGGATGGGAAACCTGAGTGCTCCGAGCCTGGAGTCTGTTGGGGAGTGGGGAGGGTGCCAGGAGCAGAGCTGGAGGGACATGGGGTGGATAAGGGCTCTGGGTGCCACCCGAGGGGAAACTGAGGCAGGGAGCAATGATTGAGATGGTCAGAGGTCTCACAAACTGTGCCACCTTCTGCCTCTGGAAAGCCCTGGAAAGTGACCTCAGGGAAACACGAGGGACTCTGTTGTCTTTTCCTCATCCCACCAGGACCATGGAGCTCAACTGCATCTCCAGCATCACAAAGAGCTGGTGTGGGATGGATGCAGTGCTTCCCAGAGGAACTACAGGCTCCTGGTTGGGTTTGAGGAGGGGAGGTGATGTGACAGCAGGTAACTTGGGTCTTGACTGCTCAGTGAGGTGTCTGGGAAGCCCAGGAGAACAACAGGGTCTTGTCTGTCCACAGAGGACAGTCTTTATAGTATTACACCTCTGACAGAATTTTTTCCTGAAGCTGGAGGTCCCAGGCAGGGAAAAAAGTCACTGAGAGCCACAAATTGCAATTCCATGGGCAGATTCACAGCCCTCAGCTTGGTGAGCAGGGATGTGACAAGGCCATCCAGCAGCATCCTGCCCATTGTCCCTTAAAATCAAGGTCCTGCCCAGGCCTTTCTTGGCAGGTGGAGCTGAAGGGGCCTCCCAAGTTCAGTAATGATCCAAAACCATCTCTGCAACTAGTCAGCATTTTCCTCAGCCTCAAGACCTCCAAGGCTGGGACCCACACTCTGGAATGGAGAGGTCACTCACTCCACCCAGCAGAGCGACAGTTTCCCATTAACTCCGCCCGGGCCGTGCATGGAGCAGCCACTCCTGACAGAGGGAAAGTTCAGTTTGCACTGGAAGTGCCAGGACACATCTCTGAGAGCAAACAGGAGCTGGGGGCTGAGAAGGAGTGGGACATTAACCCAGGCTGGGATGGAGTGGCTGGAGAGAGGGAAGTACCACACGCCTGGCCAGACCTCAGCCAGAGCCTGAGCTCTGGGAAACGCTGCAGCGAGTGAGTGCTGACCATTCACCAAGGCATTTATCACCAAAGCATTTATCTTATTATTATAAAGGGCTCCTAGGTGGTGGTTGTGTTTTTTTCCATCATCTTTCTCCATCCAAGCAGGTTAAACAGCGTGATTGGTCCAGGCTAACTGCAAGCAAGGGATGAACCTTCCGGAGGTGAGGGACATGTTTCAGTAGTATCCTGGGAAACATCTAGGAACTGGAGAGACAGGTTGCATGTACAGGTCACGGGAGCCTGTTCCCTCTCCCAGTTTGTTTGTCTTTCCATTGGACCAGGTCAGCCACAGCACGAAGTCCACGTGTGTGTGGTCAGAGGGAATGGTGCTGGAGCATTTCCCTCCTGCTCCAGCTCTTTGCTCAGGCTGTCTGCAAAGGAGGCAGAAGCCCCCCTGTGCACAGGCATGTGGCCCTGGAATGCTGTCAGCTCCAGTGGATGTGCCCTGACCCTTCCATGCTGCTGCCCTGCACCAGGTTTCCCGTGGACAGTTCTTTGAGGCACAACCTTAACCCTCACCACAGCCAGGGACATTAAACCCCAGCGTGATGTAGAAGAATGACTCAGGATTTTTCCCTAGGGAAGCTGCCCAAATATTTTACCATATTTGCTCTCCTGCCTCCCATGCACACAGGCTGTTCCCCTGGGGTGGCAGTGAGCAAGGGATTACCAGTGGGGAAAAAAATGCAGTGGTTATGCAAGGGGAGGCAGATCCCAGCCCTGCATCCACATGGGCCCTGCCCTGGGTGAGCTAGCCCCTTCCCAGCCTTTAAACCCAAAATACAGCTCCCTCTGCCTCCCTGTTTCCTTCAGGATTCCTGAAATATTTCCCTGTAAAAACAGATCTCTGCAAAAAGGCATAATGATATAAAAACAGGGTTCATTTTTACCCTGCTATAAATAGCCACAGGGTTGCCCTGACTCTCAGCTGGGCTGGGGGGGTGCTGACAGTGAGGTGACACTGGGCTCAGGCCACCAGTGCGCTGAGTTTGGGGTTTTGAAGCTGCTCCTTCAAGGATAAAAATCATCTCTGGAGTTTTTAAGGGTTCTGGGTTTTTTTTTTTGGTTTTGAAGAGGTGTGGATGGTTTTTTTTGCCATTTCCTTCCTGCATCCCCATCAGTCTCTGCAGCTGGTTCTGCATCCTGCAATCAAACTCCTGGTCCTGATTGAAGTGCTGGGGAACAGCACAGTGATGGGCAGCAGCCAGAGAGCTCCGTGGAGGGGGACAAGCACTGCCGTGCTCCCCTTGGCCACGGGTATCCAAACGGGACGTGTCCTGGGGCCACTCCAGGAGCTGGCAGAGTCCCCGGCCAGATGATGTCCATCTGGCTGCAGAAATGAAGACAGACATGCTGTGCTGGAGGTTAAGCTGCAGCTTGTTCCACTCAAGAGGAGGATCCTGCTGCTCCAAAAGCTGCTCTGCCAACAGCCAGACCTACGGGTGGTGGAGAAACGTGTTGTCACCCCGTCACCTCTTCACGGTGCAGGAGAGGATCCACGTGGACACTCAGCTCTCACCCTCTCCTGCCTGAGTGTGGAGCTGCTGTGGACTTCGCTCTTCAATCCTCAACAGCAGCAGCAGCTTTGCTAAACCCATGGATTGGGAGGGAAAGCCATGGATTCCTGGCTCCCACGAGGACACTGCTCTTGGCTCTCAGCAATTACAGAGATGGCTCCTTCCCTGACCACGCTGGAGAGGACACGGGCTCTGCAGTGCTCCTGGTGAGGGAGGAATTCCTCCATCCCCACAGCAAACTGATGGTCTTCTGAAAAGCACCAGCCCTGGCAAGTGCCACCTGATTCTCTGTTCAATTTGCAGCACCAGTGGTTGCTGGCAGGTTGTTGCAGAGGTCGCTCTGTGTCACCTCGGCCCGTCTGTGCTCTTCAGAGCTTCTACCCCCTTATGAGCACCACATATTTTATTTCAAGGTGACTGAGGAATAATCAATACCCTGCCTCCCTTTCCTTCCTGGAGGAGCAAAGCGAAGTCAGCCAAGGACAAACGGCACCACGACGTTCCTCCCGGCCACGTCACAACCAAAACCTCGGAGCAGGAGGGAAGGTGCAGCCACAGCTTCGTCGCAAACACCACGTTTAGACAAAGTGGTAAATAAAATCAGAGAATGCAGACTTCTACCTGAACAGCCAGGGCTGTCCTGCAGGTGAGGTGTGGACACAATGCCAGCGCTGCAGAAAGAGCTCAGCACCAGGGGCTCAGGGCTTCTGATGGTGCAGCCATCAAGCCTGAGCTGTTTCAGTTTAAATTTCCCGTTCCCACCAGGATTTTTCTTGGGAAATGCCCATCTTGGGAAATGTCCATCTTGGTACCCACATCCTGATGTCTTCAGGAGGCACTGCTCAGCTCTGAGAAGGCGCACCCAAGGCAGGTCTGTGGCACAGCCAGGGATGCCCAAACCCACCATCCACGGACTTCAGGTGATGTGATGAAGGATCCAACGTGCTCCAGACTGACTCGAGCCAGGGAAGAGCCTGGTAGGGGTGATCCTGACTGAGCACACGGGGTAGTTCCAGACCCTGAACCATGGAGGTTGTTCTTTGTTTCCTTCCATTAACACTTCCCATCATCTCCTCCTGCGAATCTCACATGGAACCAGCACTGGGTGAGTCCCACAGAAACAGCAGGGACAGGCACTGAAGTGGAGAAAGTGGGAGCTTGGGAATCCTGCTCACTCAGCTCAGCAGACATCAAAGAGGTGGCAGGAGGAGCAGGGGTCACTCTGGTGCTGGAAACCAAACTTGGCAGTGGGAAATTCCAGGACAGGGATCCTTGAGGTGGTCCCCAGGAGATGCTGCTGTCCCTTTGCAGGTGAGGTGATGCTGTGAGCACTGGGAGCTCCGTGCTCTGTTGTATCCCAGCTTGTGCATGAATGGAAAAGCTGTTGGGGTGCAGGGAGGAGCTGGGGGGTCCTGGGGGATGCTTAATGTTTCCAGCTTGGTCCCAGCCCTCCTGCAAGGGGGGTTAGATCAGGGGTCCAGGGCCTAAAGGTCGGATCATGCTCACGTGGTTGATGTTTGGAGTTGGTGTTGAAGGTCACTGTCACTGTCCCCCCACTTTGTGACAGTCCCACCCCAAGGGTAGGAGATGGGGAAGTTTTCCTGCAGCCATTGCTGGGGCTGGGAGAGGCAGCAGGAGGAGGACTGAGCTGGGGATCCCTTTCCCTGGGAATCTGTCAGCAGAGATGGGCAGGACAAATCCCAGGAAGGTGCCTCCCAGCTCTGCCCAGCTCTGCTTGTCCATGGGGGGCTGGTTGTTGGGGAGGGGGGTGATGGGGAGGGCAGTGGGGCAGAGAGCCAGAAATGGGGTGCAAGCTCGACTGGGGGTGCCAGGGGACACCCAAGGGGTTCTGTTGCCATTCCCAGGTATGGAATGCTTAAGCAGGGGAGGGGTGGCTGGGAGAGCTGAGGTACCTGTACAGGAGGTGCCCATACAGGGAGTGCCTGGCAAGAGTGCACCCAGGACATGCCAGTGCAGGGGCACCTGTAACAGGGAGTGCCCAGGAAGGGGGTGCTCAGGAGATGCAGGAGCAGGGAAGGTGCCCGGGAAGGGGGTTCCCAGAAAATGCCCGTGCAGGAGATGCACTCACAGGGGGTGCCCAAGAAAGGGGTGCCCAGGAGATGCCAGGGAAGTGTATTCCCATGCAAAGGGGGCCTGAGAAGAGGGTGCTCAGGAGATGCCCATGCAGGGATTGCCTGGGAAGGTGGTGCTGGTATAGGGTGTACCCAAGAAAGGGGTGCTCAGAAGATTCCCGGGAAGGAGATGCCCGGAAAAGGGGCACCCAGGAAAGGAGTGCCCAGGAGATGCCCATGCAGGGGGTGCCTGGGAAGGGCATACCCAGGAAATGCCCAGGAAGGGTGTGTCTGGGAAAGGGGTGCCCAGGAGACGCCCGGGAAGGGGATGCCCATGCAAGGGGTGCCTGGTAAGGGAGTGCCCAGGAGGTTCCCAAGAAAACAGTGCCCAGGAGATGTCCGGGAAGGGGGTGCCCATGAAAGGGATGCTCAGGAGATGCCCATGCAGGAGGTGTCCACGAAAGGAGTGCCCGGGAAAGGGGTGCTCAGAAAAGGAGTGCCTGCAAAGGGAGTGACCAGGAGGTGCCTGGAAAGGGGGTGCCCAGGAAAGGGGTGCCCCGGGAGATGCCCGGGAAGGGAGTGTCCATGCAAGGGGTGCCTGCAAAGGGAGTGACCAGGAGATGCCCGCGCAGGAGGTGCCCGGGAAGGGAGTGCCCAGGAAAGAGGTGCCCAGGAGATGCCCGGTGCGGGGGTGCCGCGGCGGCGGGACGCACCTGTTCCAGCGAGCCGCCTTCCGCCGGTAGTAGCGCAGGGCTTCGCGGGCGCCCAGCAGCGGCTCGGCGGGGCCCGGCGGGGCGGTGCGGTACAGCGGGTGGGCGAAGAGGCGGCGCAGCGCGGGGGCGGCGCGGGCGCGGGGCGGCGGGCGCGGATCGGGGGTCCCGGCGGAGGGAGGACGGCGGCGGCAGGGGCAGCCCCACGGGGACGGAACCCTTTGCCCCTGCAGCTCCCGCCGCGCCCGCGGCCAGAGGTGGAAGTAGAGGTCGGCGGCCAGCAGAGCCCCGAGCAGCAGCAGCACGGCCGGGCGGTCCCGGCGCGGCCCCGGCATGGCCGGTGCGGGAGCTGCGGGGCAGGGACGGGGACGGGCACGGGCACGGGGACGGGGACGGGGACAGCGCCGGGCGCGCCGCCGCCGGCTCCCGGGGCAGGGCGCACGGGGGAGCTCGAGCGGCGGAGCCGGGGGGTGCGGGCACCTCGGGGCGGGGACCGGGCTGGGCTGCTCGGGGCCCGGGGCGGGGGATCGGGGGTGGGGGGGACGGGAGCGTGGGAGTCACCCCCGGCGAGGGGTGCGGGTCGCGGTGCTGGCGGGGGGATGCTCCCGAGGCGGTGCGGGGACCGAGCAGAGCCGCCCGCCCCCCCGGAGCACCGCCCGGCCGCCCAGCGCAGCCCCCCGGGCAGGTGGAGGGTCCCCCCCGCCCTCGCCCTCGGCTCCTCGGGGGCTTCGTCCCCTCTCCCGAAAGGTGGGAAGCCTTCCCGGCGGAACCTTTGGCAGGAGCTGGAGGGGGGCGGGTGTCGCTGCTGCGGGGAGGGCTCGCTGTGGGTGCGGGGATGGGGCGCTCGAACAGCTCTGTGTGGCTGCGGGCTGAGCCCCACGGGGGTCTGTGCCCCCACAGCCCTCCTGCCGTGCTCTCTGGTGGACGGTTCAGACACTGCTCGTATTTTCTTAATTCCTAAAAAAAAAACATATAGTTGAGGAAACTCCTCCCTGCAGTTCGCTGGGAGAGGCTGGGCCGTGGGGATGTGCTTGGGCTGGGACCCATCGGGCTCATCCTGGAGGGATGGAGAGCCCGGCTTCAAGCGGGGTGGGGAGCCCAGCAAGGGACAGGTTGGAGAGCACCAGGCCAAGGGAGGGGAACGGAGGAGAAACTGGCTGTAAACAAGGGGAGCGTGACCAGACTAGCCTGGCTCCAGCACCGTGCTGAAGGCAGAACAAAAAATAAACTACAGAAAAAGCCAATTATGTTTTCAGCTGGCTGGAGCAGGGCTCGGATCTGCGTGCAGCACGGCCAGGGGAGGCTCGGGGAAGTGTCCTGGGATCAAGGGGTTGGGACTGTGCAAACAGGGTGAACCTGCTGGCTGAGCATCTGTCCTGGAGCCTGAGAGGGCCCTTTGGTTGAGGAGGGGAGAGAAGACGATCCCGGGCTGAATTGTGGCTGGAGGAAGGTGGAGCACATCTGTCCCCTGGGTCTCTTGATCTTTGGAAGTCAGGGGCTGTCTCAGTTAGAAATGCAATTTCAAAATTCCTTCATCTTTTGATATTCGGGTTTCAGGTTTTTGGGGTTAGCTCTAAACTTTTTTTTCTGTAATACCAAGCTTTATGTGTTTTCCACAGAGTGTCAGAAAAATCATAAGCACAAACTGCTGCTGGTGCTTCTGTGACCAGTGAGGATCGGTGGGAGCAAATGAGGTGCTCCCCACACTGCTTGGCTTTTGGGGGCACTGGCTGTGCCTGTCCTTCTCTGCCCTTTGTGGACAAAACTGGTGTAATGATTGCACTCGGATTCCTTCAGGCTCCAAACCAGACACGAGGTATCAAGAGGGAAAATTTTAGGGTCCTGCCTGTATTGGAAAGGCTTGAGGGGCACTTGGGCAGGCAGGGGCTCTGCTCAGAGGTGCTGAGGGTGCAGGGTTGGGGTCTGCAGGGTTGGGGTCTGCAGGGTGGGAAGCCACAGAGCTGATCCTCCTGGCACTGAAGGAGAGAAGAAACTTTCAGGATATAAAATTGGATGTAAATAAGGGGGGAAATGATCTCTGGCTCTCTGGTGAGGTTGCTTAGGAGAGAGCAAAGCGTGTTGTGCTGCAGCTGCACACTCTGTCCGGGAACACCGAGGTCCTCAGTCCCTCCAGGTGACCTGGCAGCTTCCCCAAACCAGTGTCATCATAAGCCCGATACAAAGCAACAGCCTAAGAGGGACTAACAATAGGATTCTTATTTAAAAAAAAAAAAAAATAAAAAAGATTAACCAGCTGAAGTTAACAAACCTTGGAATTCAGCAAACCCGGATGAATCACCGGGAACAGAGCCTGCTCCGTGGCTGCCAGCCCGCTGAAGGGCACTCACTGCCTCACTCCAAACTCAAAAGAGCAACTTTCGACAAACACTCCATCAAAAAAACTGGCTAATACTTGCTTGGCTCCTAATCCTCCCTGAGCTGTTTCCCCGTTGCTAATCTCTCCCAGGAACCATTAATAAATCTTCCCTGGTTTGCAAGGCTGATTCTGAACAAAGGCACCAGGAACCAGCAGTGCCCGGGCCCGTGGCTCTGCTATTTGCACGCTCCGCAGGAAGATCGTTTCGCTTTTAATGAGCCCACTTAAAAAAGAAACAAAAAGTAATAAATCAATCCCATTAATCTGTAATAAATCGAAGCGCTGAGGTCCTTCCTTCCCAAAGCCTTCAGTGACTGCCAGCTCCCAACGTGCTGGGATGCAAAATCACTGTTATTATTTAGAACAACTCAGCAATGGCAGTGCTTCCCTGCTCATCCATGGCTCGGAGTCCCTTGGGAGCAGGGGGGATCCCTCTGGAGTTTGTCTCCATCCCTCAGCATCTCTCTGTGTCCTGGTTTCTTGGTTGGTGGCTCTGCTGCCAGGCTGTACCTGGTCTGTGCGTAGCCCCGGCAGTCCCTGGGCTGCAGCTGAGCATCACTCCCCACTCTAGGGCTCTGCAGCCTGGAAAGGGTGGATGTGTTCCTAAAATCAACCTGGAAATGCTGCTTTGATAGGCCACTGACAGCTACAGCGGAACCAAATTAGCGTTTGGAACTACCATGAGATAATTGGCCTCATTTACTATTTAAAGATGGGGGAAAAAAACCCCCTCCCTCTTCCACACAACTGCAGTGGAGGAATGTTCAGGCGTAGATGATGTCCCAAAACATATCATTAAAGCTTTAAATAAATGTATGATGACATCTCGTGTTAAAAAAGACTCCCTTTGTGTTTCAGATAGGAACCAGGAATCCTTTTCAAAGTCGTGTTTTAACAAAGGATATTCCTCTTGTTTTTCCAGACACGCAACTTACAATATTTGGGAGTTGTAAGTATGTCATTTGAATTCTTTCACACAGGGTGGATTTAAAAATCATCTTCCTTAGAGATGCCTCTTACTTGCCAAAAGGTAAATTCCTCTGTCTGCTGCTTTTTGTCTTTTTCACTTGAAATGCTGCAGGGCTGCCCTGGTCCCACCCTGCAGATTGTAATGTTTGGAAAAGGGAGGAGATGAGAACTATCCCTTTCTCACTGACATTAATTACAAGTATTAAACACCAAGGCAGCTACACAACATTACAGACAAAATAAAAACACGAGTTGGAGGAGCCAAGTTCTGCATTTGCTGCTCCACAATCAAGATGTGTCTGAGCACATCATGGCACAGACGTGCCAGAAGCACATCCCTCAGTTCCAGTCCTGCTCCTGGTCTGGCTGGTCCAGTCAGGACTCAGAGAACCAGGTCCATCTTTTTCCTGTGTGATGGTGGTGGTGGTGATGGTGGTGATGGTGGTGATGGTTGTGGTGGTGGTGGTTATTTTGTTGGTCATGGTCATTGTGGTCCCCAAAGTGCATCTCCCACCCTCGTGCCAGGGCTGGGATTTATTTCCCAGGGAAGGTGGTGCCTCTTAGAAGGTGTTTGGTGGGGTCCCCTCTGCCTGAACTCCCCAGGACTGAGGGTTTCCCACCACCAGGGTTGTGTGAGATCCCTCCCCAGCCTGTGCTGTGCTGGCTTGGGGGGAGAAGCCTTCACTGCTGCTCTGGGCCGTCTCACGCTCTGCCTCGGCTTGTAATTAAAAATGAAATATTTGGGCTAAGTGCTGAAATTAAGAACACATTTTTGATAGCTAACAATACAGAGGAGAGCCCTGGAGACCCTGATAGGGCAATTAGTGCCTCTCCACTTGCATTGGAGATGAGTCTTTTGAGAAATGAAGCCTCTGTTGACTCCAGGGGATTTTTTGGTACAAAAATGCAATTACAGGGTATAAAAGGGAACATTTAGAAACATGCAAAGCGGGAATGAGTCTGGAGCCTCCTTTGCCACAGGACTAGGAAGGCAGAAGGTGAGAGGTGCCCCAGGCATGACACCCCTAACACTTCCCCTCCAACCTGCCAGCCCTGGCAGCAGCTCCCATCAACTTGTGGTTTCATTTCCCTCCCGTCTACCTCTCCTGGCTGCTGTTCCAGGCTCAGCTGCTGTTCCAGGCTCATCCCTTGGCCTCAGCAAGCTCCCAGCTGCTCCAGGCTCGGGAGGCTGGGTGGTTGCTATCCCAGTTGGCAATGAGCTTTTGCACTGCTCAGCACAAACCGGAGGAATCCACCTCCACGGTCCAAGCGAGCGGCCGTCGTGTGCCGGGGCCGCCTCCTCCAGCACAGCTCTGCTTCCCCCCTCCCTCTCTCCCTCTAAGCATCTCTGGAGCTGGTGTGTTGTTTAGAACAAAGCCTTGAGGGGCTGTGGCAGCTTCCCATGATCAATCCCAACACCATGTTGTCCCGAGAGGATGAGCAAGCCGTGAGCCCTCGCACGGTGCGTGGGGGATGAGGAGGCTCCCACCTGAAATCCAACTGATGGACACCAACCCTGGGGGCCTAAAAAAGTTCTGCAGCAAGCAGAGCTCATGGAGGAAGGTGGTGGTGACCTGCACAGAGCCAGCACAAGGGCAGGGCTGCCTGCACGTCCCTGCAGAGCGGGTGACACGGGGCTGTTTGTCTTGGACGTGCTGGGATGGGCTGGAAAACAGCACTGACCTCTTGAGCAACACTGGGGGGTTTTTGGCCGGCCGGGCAGTGGCTCAGCTTGTGTTGAGTTTATAAGATCTGATTTCCAAGATAGGAAAAACCAAAACAACCCTGTCCAATGGCCAGACTCGCCCTTGGCAAGGAGGAAGGGAACAGTCGGTGTCGTTAAAGGTTAAATAACAGCAAATCACATTTCTCGTGCCGGGCTGTGTGTGCACATTATTTAATCAGTGTTTAGTTTGTTGAATTACTTTTATTGGGAGTTAACTGTGTAGTGGTCTCAGTGGAACATCTGGTCCATGATTTGGAAAGAATATTCTTCGACCCTTGCTGACGGCAATTATTTTTGGAGACAAGTGGAGGCTTTAGAGGCATTAAGAAGATAAAATGCAGATTGTTTGCGGAAGGGTTTTTATTTTATTTTAGTGGCTTTCAGAGAGAGGAACTTTTATTATTTTTTGGTCTATTCTTAGCAGACAGTGCAGTGGAAACCGAGCAGAAGGGCTGGGAAGAGGCACAGATGTTCCCTTTGCCATTGGCTGGGCCAGGCACCCAAACCCAAGGCAGAGGGTTTGAACCTCCCTCCAAAGCTGCTGCAACATTTTCCAAGACTTGCAATAGCTCCTCTGCCCACCAGTTTCCCAGTAAAATCACTGAAGGCTGGTGTGGGACTCTCTGTATAATAATTTGAAAGCGTGACAGTGGATGGGACAAGGATAGTTTACAAAGCAGAGAAAATGAAGGGCTTTGTGCTTCCTTCCATCGATGGGAAAATCACAGATGGATCCCAAACTTCCAGCTCTCAGCCCAGCACCAGTTCACCCAGACCACAAAAGAGAACAGCCAATCTCCCATTTGGAAGCTGTGATGGAAGATGGGACACCTTTATCCCCAAGAGTAAATACTCTGAGAAAAAAAAAAAAAAGCAGCATTAATTTATCAGTAGCTAATAAGTATCTCATGAGTTAATTGTTGTTGTACATCCGTGATCCCTCCGTGGAGGAGGCTGGCTGACTCCTCTGTGTCTGCAAGAACACTGATTTCAATTATTTAGGGGAAAATATACAGTCTTGGTTGCTGTTTGCTCTATGATGGTGCATCTTGTCCCAGGGAAAACCACAGGCAGACAGGCTGGGAAATTATGGCTGTTTTTTCAGCAGGAAGATAAAGTAGAACTGTTAAAGCAGGGAAGGATGGATGCTTTGATATCCTGGGGGCATGCTGTTATGGGCAAGATCATGGATTTGAGAAGGACCTTGGGTGGCTTTGGAAGGGCCAATAATACTAATATTAATACTAATACTAGTAATACTAATAATACAAGTATCACTGGTGTTTTATTCCAGCACCACTATATATACATTGATTTTTTGGAAATGCCCTCATGTTTCAAAACTACGAAGGGAAGAAAAGGAAAGGGAGTGAACTTCTCAATCACAAACTGATTTTCAGTGTTTATTATACTAAGAGGAGGGGGAAAGCCCTTTCATGCTCAATCCACAATTGAAACTGTTCATTAAAAAGCACCAGTAAATTGGGATGGTCTAAAACAAACTGCAGAGCAGCAAGATGTTACTTCTCACTAGTAAAGATGCTGTAGGTGTGTGTATAACCACAATATCAACCAGAGGGGAAGATCCTTCCCCTTCCCAGACAGCTTTTGTGGCACCACATCCCTGCCCAGCTTTTCCGGAGGGTTTTTTTGGTGTGTGTGTGTTTCTATTTGTTTTTCCCCTTCCTGACATATTAATCTCGGGGTCATCTTAACCTTGGCTCTGTGCTGGCTCTGGGAAAGGGCTGCTGGCAATAACCCTGCTGGGGGAGCTCTCTGTGGGCACAGTATTTGGTAATAAAAGCAACGATTTTGGAGCACGGAGCTCGCGCAGGGAGCTGCGCGGCGGGAATTTGTTAAATAGCTTATTCTGCAATAAATACAGCATAAATTAAAAATGAATAAAACAAAAATCAGAACAAATGGAAAGAGCTAGGAGGGACCCTGAGAGGGCTCCATTCCTAGTGTTTCCAGGATGGATGTGCCTGCTGGATCTGGGCAATTGACACCCAGATTGATCACCTGCCTCCTCCTCTGGCTTTTTTACCATCAAATATTGAAATATTTGGGCCTTAGCTGCTTGTCAGCTTTGCTTCCTGGTTTCTCACTTTGTTGGAAGTCAACCCCAGTGTTGAGGGCTTTTTTTCACCAGTAGGATACAAAATCAGGAGGATCAGTTAATGCCTTGCACTGAAGGAGAGCTGCTGAGCCCGGGTGTGTTCTCCCAGGGGTCTTTATCTGTCTGCAGCACAATCGTGTGTGCATATCAAATTAAGATGAAATTATGGCACTGGGACCTCATGTAGATCAATTGTCTCTGTGTAAAATGCCTCCAGCATTTTAAACATGAGTTCCTGCACCAGAGCAATGGTCTTTGACTTAATCTGCCCTCCAGGACTGCTTTGGGGGTCACTTAGAGTCGATTCACCTCTTTCACACCAGAAAACTCACTGTCCTGCTGGAGAACCAGCAGCAAGATATTTTTTGGAGCAAGAAAATAATCAGGGTAGTTTTAATGAGGTTCAGGAGGAGGAGTCTCTTATCAGCAGAAAATTCAGCTGTTTTCCCACTCTGTCCTTCCTTAATAACCCCTTGTCACCAAGGATGAGCACCAGGGCAGGGAATGCTGTGCAGAGCAGAAAGGGAGTTGCTGCCTGAAGGGAAAAGGTTGGTCTGGAGAATCAGGTGAGTACAGAAGGACCTGAATTGCTTGAACTGCTCTGATTTTTCAGTCACATCAACAAATTAGCAGGTTTTCCTAATAGAGTCATGGAATGGTTTGGGTTGGAAGGGGCCTTGAAGCTCATCCAGTCCCACCCTTTGCCAAAGGCAGGGACACCTTCCACTAGCCCAGGTTGCTCCAAGCCCTGTCCAACCTGGCCTTGGACACTTCCAGGGATGGGGCAGCCACAGCTTCTCTGGGCAACCTGTGCCAGGGCCTCCCCATCCTCACAGCCCCTGAGACAAAAAAATCTTGAACAACAGGCTGGAGTGGACTGGAGTGCACAGGAAAGGGCCAGGATGGGTGTTGAGACCTCCAAGAGTGGCAAACATCTTTGACCTTGTTTCTCTCCATATTTTCAAGCCCCTGCAGTCCATGGGAAAGGACACAGGTAGACTTTTCCATCCAAGCCCAGTGTGCTCCGTGGAGAAAACCTTGGAGGGAGCTGATGCCAATTTTAGCCCAAGTTCCTGAAGCAGAAATAGATCTTCCTGAGCACACATTTAAATTCTTAGTAAATTATATCTCAGGTTAAACTCTTTATTAAACTGCCAGGGGGGGCATTTCAGGCTGGCTGTATGTACCTCATCACAGGAGATGGGCTGGAAATTACAGCAATTTGGAAAGAACATGGATTTGAATCTTAGAGCCTGTGGTGAAAGTCAGTGCACAGCGAATTATTCCACTTAATTCGTGTTCACACATGGATTCAGCTGGAGCCAAAGCATTTCTATGGTATCACATTTCTCCAGTGAGCTACTGAGTGTAACACAAGGGCTCTTTTGGGGGGGTTTGTGCTTGTCCTTGGGGTGTTTTGTTCCTTTGCCTTTGTTGCTCATCCAGAGGCAAACGCCAATGAACTGGATTTGTTCATCTGCTGTGTGCAATAACCACAGAGGTGATTATTTTATATATAAGGTTCTTCCTGCCCTTGGCAGTTGGTTTTCTGTGGTGGTGGGAAGCAAAAGGCTGTGGAGCTCTCGTTCCTTGTGTCCTGGCTGGTGGAACTGCAGAGCCACGTTGATGTGTGGGGATGGTTAATCTATATAAGAAACTGCCATGGAAACTGTTTAATTGGCAGTGAGAGAAGCCCCAACTGTTCCTGCAAGCTGCTGAAATTGTCCCTTTGCTTTCTGCTGCTCCAGATGTTCCCCTGGGTCTGTCACCCTACAGCAAACTCACTTCTGAGATGGTACCAATGTCTCAAGCATTTCTAGAGCTGAGTTTGGCTGCAGAGATAACCTGACTTGTTTTGTCAAAAATAAGCCATGGAGCAAACCTGATGTGCAAAAATATGTTGGGTAGCTCGAAGCAACAACCTCCTCCATCAGATCTGGGAGGTACAAGAGGTGTTTGTTTTCCTTCTCCACCCTGGCACTGGTGGAACTCCATCCATTCACTGTGTGGGTAGATGGGGCCACTTGTGGTTTCCAAATCAACTTTTTCAGTATTTTTCCCTGCACAAAACATGAACATTTAGTCCATGTACTCAAAATGAGATCAGAACAGCAAGTTTTCCCCTTGGCCATGGTGTGGGTGCCCTGCTGGCTCTGACTCCCACACTCTGAAGGCTGTTAAAAACATCTGTGAACCAAATGGCTCAAAGAACAGCAAGAGAAAAGCCTCAGTTTTAGTTGTGGTTAAAGATTTTTTTTTTCCCTTTTCCAAATTACCCACCTTTCTTCCCAGCCCTCAGCTCACACTGAGGCTGATGGGTGGTTTTGGGGTGTGTAGACAACAGCTCAGGGAGGCAAGACCCTGCACTCCTTCCCTCCTTTTGTTGTGTGGGGCCTCCACAATAAAAATGTTAAGGGTCTGTTGACCAAAAAGGGTTGAAAAATGAATATTTACACAGGACTCAATTGTTGTCCATCTTCCCCTCCACTTTAGTTCAATGCAAGGAGCAAATAACTGTGTGCAGTGATTGCAGCTATTGCTGAATTACCAACTTATTCATGACATGCAGATTGCAGGGCAATAATTATAGCTGAGCTTGCTGTCATTTTATGAGATCCTCAAGCATCCAGATCTCCTCAGGGCTGGGTTTTTTTTGCTGGTGTGGCAATGTTTAGCTTTACTGGAGGCACAGTTAAGTAGGGGAAGCATAAGTGCAAAATGTCCTTGAAAATAAGGTGACAACCGATTCTTTCTTTTGTCTGGCCTCTGCCTTCTCCTGTTATATTCTGGATGTTATTCTGGGTGCTGGCACAGGCATTAGCAATGCAAAAATAACTCTGGGTTTGGCCACATCCATGTTGTTGTTTAGGAGCCCGTTGGAATTTGGGTGGTGGTGGGGAGGAAGGGCTGAAGACGGCTGGAGTAGGAGGCTGGGAATTCATTAATTTTTGCTCACATCAGCAGGGTATTTTTTGTTATTAATGACAGAAAAGTTACAGTGCAGAAAGGCACATTAGAACGACAGGGTAAGAGGAAATGACCTCAAGCTGCATCAGGGGAGGTTCAGGTTGGACATCAGGGGGAATTTCTTCACTGAAAGGATGGTTAAGCACTGGAAGGGGCTGCCCAGGGAGGTGGTGGAGTCCCCACCCCTGGAGGTGTTCAGGGAATGACTGGACGTGGCACTCGATGCTCTGGACTGGAGGACAAGGTGGGGATTGGTCAAAAGCTGGATTTGATGGTCTTGGAGGTCTTTTCCAACCTAAATATTTCTGTGATTCTATGAAAAAGTAGCTCTATATGCTAAATTACATATATTATACATACATATAAATTATATATATTATATATATGTTAAATTCCGGGGGGAGTTTGGCCCTGAGACGTGGCATGGCTGGCCAGGGAATGTTTGGGCTGCAGGGAGGGGAGCTTGAAAAGCCCTGAGGTCTGACTCAGTGGCACAAACCATCTCCTGGCTCAGCATCTGGGAGGTCTTGGGCAAGCCCTGGTGCTCCTGCACCTCCTGGGGGACAGGGACCCTCAGTGAGCACTTGGGCCACCCCTGGGGCAGGTGGTCCTCACATTTCTCTACCAGCACGGTGGTTTTAGGCTGGTGTGGGTGTGTGTGGGTTCTGCCCAGGGGGGCACTGCTGGTTAATTAGAGCTAATTGCAGGGTGATACTCTCCGGGTTTGGTCTGATACAAGTCAAACCATTTCCTGCTGTTCAGCACTTTGCAGACACGTGGCCAGAGGCACTGGGATGGACGTGGATGTGTTCTCTGCAGGCACCCAGCTGGGCAAACACACACTCCTTCCCCTTTCCTCCCTGTGCGTGGGCCTTGATGGAGCCAACCACCCCAGCACGGCCTCGCTCTGTGCTCTTGGTGATGTTACCCCTTTATTGTTTATTAATAAAGTGTTTATTAAACGGTGTAGAGTCCCTAAACCAGGTGAAATGGTTGGGTTTAGTTAAACTGGGGGTTCCTGTGTGACTTGGCCCTGGGCTTCTGTGACTGGGACCTTTTTGTCCCCCCAAACCAGCACCTTTCTCTGCACAGCCTTGCAGTTGGTGTTGCTGGCAGCACTTTGACTAACCCTTAGGAAAGCTCTATCACAGATCTACCTCCCAAAAAAATAGGAGCCAAAATATCTTAACTGTGTTCCCTGCAAGGGGACTTGGTGCATGAATTGATTAAATATTTACACGAGCTTTTAGAGTCAAATACTGCATATGAACTAAATTTTATCCTAAGTCATTAAATTCGTACTTTAAAGCTCATTTTTAAAGTCCCCTAGTGGGGACATTAAAAGTATATTTGATGGAGTTGATATAGTTGTAATTCTGTGCTAAGATCCCAAGTGGTAGAAGGGGAACTCAGCCCAGGTACTGGGGACACAGAAACAGGAAGATCTCAAACACAAAAGGGTCAAAGTTAAAGGTTTAAGAAGAAAAGCAGCATCTTTTTAAAAGGAATAAAAGGTGAGTTTGACTCCAAATGTAATTTTGTTTTAAAAACTTTGGCTTTCTCACAAGCCAGGATCCAGAATGATTTCATAGCCTTTAAGATGTTTCAAACAAGCAATATTATTCCCCAGGAAAAAAAAAACCATCCCCCCTCTCTCCCAGGTGCCCTCTGCAAATTGAATCCACAGTCCTGAAAACCCGGAGCTGATGCCAAGCATTTTAATCTTACCAGAAGTAAACACTGAGCACCAATTTACATAAAAATCGACTTGTAAAATTATTTCAGTGTTAGCATTGTGACACTCTAAGTATATTGGGTGACTTTGGGGCCGCTCAACGCTTTTTAAATGGATGCTGCCGCTACAACAGATTCTGGTCGTGTTTGTTTTTCAGATGTTTGTAGGAAATTATGTGGATTAAAAAGCTCTGCTTTAGGAAAAGCCCGAAGGAAAATGAAATGAAAAGAAGGAGCATATTCTTCAAGGACCACTGAGTCTGGAGGTCTTTTGGAAGTCTTCCTGGCAAGAGGATTTCAGCAGGGTGGGAGGTTTGGGAGCCTGGAGGATGCTCCAGAGGTGAGCACGTGGTCCCAGGTGGGTGACGTTTGCTGGCACTGAGGGTCCCCCACGTTTGCTCAGACTTTGCTTCATGCTGTTCTCCCTCAGCTCATTTTCTCCATGTTGTCTCCCAGCACATTTTATTCGTGGGAAAGGCAGCAGAGCTGAGCTACATTTAATAGAGGGAAGAAGATAAAAGTAATCCCCAAGCATCTGAAAATGCAGGCTCTGTGTTGGGATAGACTTCAGCACATCCTCATGAAGTAAATGCCAGGGATGTTTCTCTCAGCAGTTCTAGGACTGTTTGGTTTTAAGATCAGAAGCAGCCATTAAAGCATCTCCTGTGAGCTTCTCTTCACCACAAGCCAAAATGTTTCATCCAATAACTGAAGAGGGCTGAAGGTTTGATAACTTAGAGCTGTTTGCAACGAGGACTCTGTATCAGGAGCTGTAGTGGTAAGAATGGGTTCAAATTGAAAGAGAGCAGGGTTAGATGGGATATGAAGAAGAAATTCCTCCCTGTGAGGGTGGGGAGGCCCTGGCACAGGTTGCCCAGAGAAGCTGTGGCTGCTCCATCCCTGGAAGTGTCCAAGACCAGGTTGGATGGGGCTTGGAGCAACCTGGGCTAGTGGAAGGTGTTCCTGCCCATGGCAGGGGGTGGAATGAGATGAGCTTTAAGATCCCTTCCCACCCAAACCATTCCATGATTCCATGATTCTCTTATCTGGAGCTGAGGAGTTTTGCCATGGCTGGAGCATGGAGTGAACAAGATCAGGGAGAGGGAGAAGGTCTCACCTGGTAGTTTCTCAGGCTGGAGATGCTCTTTGATGGTGTGAAGAGTTGATTTTCATGGTTCCCTCTGAAGAATTTTGGCTGGGGGATGCTGATGGAGTTTGGGGGGTCAGCATGTGATCCCTGGTGTCAGCAGAGAAAAAGCAGGATAAGGGGAGCAGCTCCTCATCCCTGCTGGAGGAGGGATGCTCTGCTCATCTCCTCCCGAGGAGAGCCACCACAGGGAGGAGGAATCACACACCTCCAGTGCCAAATGCCATCTGACTCAAGGGAAGGAAAATCACACCTCTTTATTACACAGATTTATCTCGCTGTGGCGGAGCCCCACAACCACCACCAGATGCTCATCTTCTCAGTTGCTTTATTGGATTCTGGGACATCCTCGTAATTGCTGTGAGTGGGAGATGATTCCCCAGCATCTGGCATGTGTTAATACTGATTCAGAGCTCTTGTCAATCCACTTAGGGGAGCGTGGATGTGCTCTCTGTGCAGGCAAGAGGCAGCCTGGAAATTCTAAAGCATCACTGGATCCTATTTTTCTTGCTTTGAATTGCTGCTGAATGACTGAGTCCTTGCCACCAGACCTGCTGCAGGGTGAGCAGTTGGAGGTGGGGAGACATCGCCCAGATTTCATCCCAGTTTCTGACAATGGGTAGGAAAATGCTGCCCAATTTCCCCCAGCCTTCCCCCAGGTTGTCTTGCAGGAGATTCTGGAACGCTCTCCCAGCACAAGTTTCTCCTCAGCCCATGAAAATCCATTTAGCACAACAGAAGTCTTCTGATGAATTAAAATTAATTCTGTTTTAATGTTTGGTTTAGGTTCAAGGGGTCTCCTGCTCCCTCTGAGGGTGGTGGCAGATATCAGTGAGCACAGCTGCTTGGGCACTGCCTGCAGGTCTGTGGGGGCAGAAGAGTCTCAGCAGGTGGGTTTCACTGCTCAGCTCAGTGAAGAAAAAGGAGGAATAAATCCAGCTAAAAGCAGATATTTCAAGAATTGCTCCAAAGCTGCTGTTTTCATTCCAGGTAGGAATAAAAACATGGGGTTTAGGCAGTTTTTAAAATTTTTCTTCTCTTCCTCTGAGCAGCCTGGCAGGGTTTGGTCAAACAAGGGTTCATGCTGGCATGTGCAGCAACACTGGCAACCTCCTGTTCTCCAGGCAGAGCTTTGGAGGAGGAGGTTTTGGAGGAGCACGGTGACACAGAAGAGTCTGTTTGAAGGAGGGAATGAAATACTTCCCTGCATCCCTCCTGCCTGAGGAATGCTGCTGGGTGTTGAATAGCACAGGAGGGCAGGGAAGAGGGATTCTCCAGGCTTGCAGGGCTCTGTCTAGACTCCCTAATGCAGCGGTGCCTTGAACTCCTGCCACGGCATCCTATAAATGGAAGCGGAGGAGCTTCCCACTGCCAAAGCCTCAGTCATGTTAATGAGACCCCAGTTCCTGTCGAATTTGGCAGCCTGTCCCTCTAAACCAGTGAACTTGCAGCAGGTGGTAGCAAAGCTCATTTCCTAAAACCACATCCCCCTGGAAGCAAAAAAGCCCCACCTGAATTCCTGTGTCGAGGCAGCCGCGTCTCCCTCCGGGCTGACGGGGGATTCCAGGTGTGGGGATGGATGTTCCTGCACGGGAAACCTGGACACCACCACTCCACAGAGATGATATTTGGGTTGGCACATCACTCTTGTCATCTTGGAAAGGTGACACTCACTGCCCGAAGCCCCTCCTGTTGGACATGGGAAGCCTGTCCTGCTGGCTGTGTGAGGCTGCAGCCACCACAATCCATCTGGTTTTTGGGTGTTTCTGTTCCCTCTGGCTCCATCAGAGCTCATTCGGCTCACCAACTTGGTTTTGGTTTAGGACCATTTCCTTCTCCACCCTCCTTTCTCCTCTTTCTGGGATCAAGTTTCTCACAGCTGAGCTACTCTTGTCTCTCTGTTTCCCACTGAAGGCTGAAGCAGGGCTTGGTCACCTCTATTTTTCCAAACCCAGCCCAAGCAATGAACATCTGCCAGGAGACAGAGGTTTTCCTAAGCCTGTGGTTTGAATAACTCATTCTTTGCAGCCCTGCTCCTCTCCCAGGCACATGCTGCCCATGAGGAGCAGGAAGGACAACTCTAACCACTGGATGCTGCCTCCTGTGAACCCACAGCCTGGGATGATGGGAATGCAGTGCTGGCCAGGCTCAAAACCTCCTCATTTCACTCTCTCTGGGGTTGTGGTGTGACCTTTCCCATGGCACCTGGAGTGGAGAAATGTCCTCCCTGCTCTTACCACTGGAGGAATAATGAAGTGGTTGAGGCAGAAAATGACCCAGCATCTCCCAGGTGCCAGTGCCTTCCACCCTGACTTGCAGACACTTGGCACAGCCCTGCCCTGAACTCACCTGACCAGTTCTCTTCCTGCAAGCCCAGAGAAGCACCACTGCTCCTCTTAGCAGGCAATCAGAGTCTCAGGTGTATTTTAAGAGCCTGAAGTTTCCCTGAGTGTGTTGTGGTTCATGTGCTGGCAGTTTTGGGTTCCCAGGAAGGCACTCCTTGGGAAGTGTCATTGAGGGCCTTGCATCTCGGATGAGCACTCACTCCTTTATTTACATGCAGGGAAACGGGCCCAGGGAGCTCCTGTGCTAAACTCCATAACAAATGCTGACAAAACCTGCAAAGTCCTGCTCCCGTTTCCTGCTCTAAATCCCTCACAGCAGACCCTGATATCCAGGGCTGGGAGCCAAACTCTCTCAAGTCAATGGAAAGATTCCCCCTGACTTTAATGGTCTTTGCACGAGTGCCTAATTCCTTCCTGTTCACAGGCTCTCTTGGACTTGGTTATGGAAACAACTGCAGCTATAAAGTGCTGCAGTGAACTGTAAACCCTTCAAAGCAGCGCGAGGGCAGATTTCCTCGTCCTCCCAGACAGCTGGAATGGGTTTTGTTTGACAAAAAGCCTGATGTATGTCCTTCCAGCCAGCGCCGTGGCTACAGCGTGAATGAGTGTCTTAACAAATACATTCATGCAGACGGGGTTTGTGGTCAGCCCGCTGGGGCTGGAGCCAAGCTCTTCCCAGCGGGATGGGGAAGGCAAGGGAGCCTTGTCCGTGCGAGGCGAGGCTGAAGCTCCGCGGCTTTGACGTGCCAGCAGCTCTCAGAGCTGTGGTCCCGGGTCTTGCAGCTTCTAGGAACTGTTTCAACTCCCTTCCTGCAAAGGCCATGTCACTGGTAGAGACCAGATGCTGCCCAGTTTTGTCAGCTCTTTGTGAAGTGGAGGGGTTTTGCCCCAGGCTGTGGCACTGTTGGCCACCTTTGTGCCTCGCTCCACAAAACTCTGGCAGAACACTTAAAGAAATGCTTAACTCTAAGGATATAGATGTGCTTCACTGACTTCCACAGGGATTTGGCTGGGGAGGGGTCTCGGTGGGTCTGACCTGTGTGATGCCAGCAAGGGGAACATGGGATTTCCACCCAACACTTGAGACTATTGACTGGCACCTCAAAGCGTGAGATCTACCTGCTCTGGTCTCATCATACAAGGAGCAATAGCAGCAAACAGATTTTTGAGTCTTTATCAAGCCCAGAGACACCAAATGTGACTGTTAGAGGAGCAGTGCCTTTCACAGGAGTTCTGCCTGAGTGTTTTCCAGCATGGAAGGTTGCTCAGCTGGCTCTCAGGGGAGAGGAGGCTGATGTTGATTGCTCGCTCTTTCTTTATGCCCTAAAAACTTTCTGGATGAGGGTTTAGGTTGTTTGACTTGTTTTACTTCGCTGTTCGAGCACTGGATGGGTTTTGCTGTTTTTTTTTAAATCAGGGACAGCTGGGTGTCTGCACCCCCCACCTGCCCATCCCTCCCATCGTGTGCAGCCCGAGCACAAATGTGATCCCAGCGTGGCCTCAACGGCTTGGGCACAAAATCCCCACTCCTGGAGCCACGTCCTGCAAGAGGAACCTCGACCTCACTTTTGCAGCTGTGCATTCCTGAGATGAAAAGGGCAGCTCAGGCCTGGGCTGGTCCTGTAGCAGAAAATCAGACCTGGGCAAATCCAGTCTATGGAAAAGTCTGGCAGCTGCAGGAGCCGCCTGGCTGCTGGAAAAATCCGTAGTGAGCTCCATCAGTGACCCCCTCCTGCCACCCCGATTTGGAGAGATCCCCCCTTTGGCTTTCTGAGTGCTTGCCCAGGGGTCTCACTAGAAATGTGGCTGTATGAAGACTCCCAGTTCAGGGATTCAGGAATTACAGAGTGCTGGCCTGGCTCTTTCAGGAGGATTATTTGCTTTTTAAAGTCCCTGTCTGCAGCCCAGGCTGATCGTTCTGTTGCAGGGGAAAATAGGCAGCAGCCTGAGACATGGATGAAGTAATGAGTTCATCTCTCTGCAGTCTAGCCAGGTATACATTTTTTTCTCCCAGAACTTAATTAAAATGCATACATCTTTCCTCACATTTTTATGAAGCTCAATGGCAAATAATGGTCACTCTCTAATTGCACCAACATTAACTTGTTTTCATGGCTGCAAAGGATGGATCCAAGGGCAGTATCCTTCCTTCCTTCCCCTGCATTTGGCTACTCTGGGATGTGCTATCTCCAGCAAGCAGCCAGAAGCCTGGGTTTTATATCTGTTCCAGCACTCCCATGGGCTGGACTCTGCTGGGGAAAGGAGGAGACTTGTCTACTGGAAAATACATGCATTATTCTGGGATGGCTGATAAATCCTTACGTGGCTCATGCTCTCCCTGTTCTGTTTTCCTAGCATTGCCACTGAATCCAGGGACTTTATCCTGTCTGGGGTCTGGAGCACTCTGACCACAGTTTGCTGCCCTCTCAGAGCCTTCTCCTGCCTGGACCCCTCCTGGTGTCCCCTGGGATCACTGGGGAAAAGGAAAATAAAAATCCAGGCAAGTTTGATTGAATAATGAGTTTAGTTACTTTACCCAGCCACAAAACTGGGCGTATTTATCCAGAGCAAGATGAAACAGGGGCCCTCCTGGTGCAACAAAATCATCTGTCCTACAAAGGAAACCACCAGCTCCATTGTGGGAAGGGTGTAAAGCTGTTGATGGAAACGAGCATTCCATGATCCTATGGCCTTCCACTCCTCTGTGATTTTGGTTACTCCAGACTATGATCAGCACAGCCAGACCAGTCCTCATCCCAGTCCTGCTGGCTACTGGCCCCAGTAGTTGCTGGTGAGCGTGGCTGGCTGACGTGCCTGGTGGCAGGTTTCACAGGGGGCTGGTGCAGTCCCAGAAATGCCTTTGTGCTCCTTTGTAACATCCACCCAGCTTGGTTGCATCCTGCAGGGGTGTTGGTTATGAAACGGCTGGTTTTACTGTCACATTTTTAAAAATTCAGCCCTTTTTTAATATGGAACTGGTTTCTGGTGGCATGAATATTGCAGTGCTGTGTTCTGCTCGAAATGATGCTGCTCAGACGCGCCAAAGCTCGGGGAGGCTTTTTAACATTTCCTCATCTAAACCCGACCAGTCCCACGGAATCAAAATCTAACCTAAAATGCTAAAACTGCTCAGATTGTACTTCATGCATGAGAAATGAGCACATTTCGAGGTGTTGCCAGGGTGGAGGCACTAGGAGAGAGGGTTGTGGACTGTAAGAGAAGGTTATGCACCGTGGGAGAACGTGCAGGTCCAACACGTCTCCACTGGTGGGTGGTTTGGGTCCGGTCCAGGGAGAGGAGGTTGGAAGGAAGGATGTGGCTCTGCTTGGGTGTTTTGTGGCCTGGCCATCTGCAAGGAGAAGGAATAGGCACCATCCCTCCCATCCACCCTCCAATTTAGTGCGTGCCTGGAAAAGGCAGTGGTGGGTGCTGTCGGGATCGTAAGTGGCACGTGGATGACAAATGGTCCATCCCTTGGACTTTCCTTTGAGGCTCGGGAAGTCGTGGCTGGAGTGATGGCAACAACAGAAGAGGTGGCTGCAGGACCAGAGGGCTCAGAGAGCTTAGCTTGGCTGCCTTTTCCAGGAGGAGTTAATCAGCTGGAACACGTGAGGGCTGCAGGGCGCGGTGATGAACGGGAGCATACGGAGGGGGAAGGCTGGCTGGTTAAAAGAGCAGTGGTGATGGCACAAAAGTCCTTCTGGCAGCGTGATTTATTAAGCTGTGATGGTGTCTCTCACATTCAGTGGCAGATGCCTCATCCTACATGACATTTAATGCAGGCTGAGAGAGGTTTCACCGTAGGAAACCATTCTCTGCCTGCAAGGGGGGCGCTGGGCGGGCTGGTTGGTGACTGCCACGCTCACAGCCGGGAAGGGAATTTTCTAAATCACATTTTTATTAGGTGTCTAATTGACTCATCATCCCTGCCCCCCCTCGGTGCACAAACATTTGCTCTGCCCTGAAATGTGAGATGAGCAAGGCTGGCGAGAAATGCTTTCTGAATATAGCTGGGGAGAGAGAGAGAGAGAGAGAGAGAGAGAGAGAGAGAGAGAGAGAGAGAGAGAGAGAGAGAGGGCTGAGCAGGGTAAGGAAGGAGCAAATTCGTGCCATTTTTTAAAACAAGATCGTAAAAGACTGTAAAAAAAAAATCCCCATATAAAAAATAACAACAACAACAACAGAAAGAGGTTGTGGTTTCACAAGCCAGTTTTCATTTCTGGAAGTTGATGACACCCTGGATTGCTGTTGTTTTTTTAGACCTCTTTCAATTTTTTTTTTAGGATGGTTTGTCTGTAGTGTGGGTATGTGTGGGTAGAGAGCTGGGAAATATGCAGAGGGAAAGAAAAAAGCTAAAAATGGGCAGGAACAGGCTGGCTGCATATGGTTTTTTCCCCCCCATATATAAAAAAAATAATTAAGGAAGATCTTGAAGGTGTTAAAGATTTGAGGTTTGTGGGGATGGAGCACAGGCAAAGGAGGGTGATCCTGAAGACCACATCTAATCTAGGATATTTTGTGCTTCATTGAGCACCATGCCCCCCTTCACTGCAGGAGGGCTGTGTCTCAGTTTGCAAAATAATCATCCAAACTTCTGATTTACGTCCCTTGGAAGCTGCCCTGCTCTGCAGGGAGGAGGAGGGATGCAGCCAGGCTGGCCCAGGGAGCTGGATGGTGTGGTGGTCTTGCAGGTCTTGTATCGGTGCCACCAGGAAATTGGGTTCTTTTTGCTGTCCAGTTTGGTGTCACATCTCATTTTGGCATTTTTGCTTAGAAAACAGTCTCGTTCTTCAGAAATATTTCTCTTTTCTTTCTTAATTTTTTATTTCTTCAAGCTGAGCCCCACTGGTCTCCACAGGAACTGGAGACCTGGCTCAGCTAATCCCTGAGTGGGACAGAGGGAAGGTGGGATCTGAGGGCCAAGGTTCATTCTTTGCCCATTGCTCCTTTCTAATAAAATAAAGTTTTACTTGAAAAGTTCAGACTAATTCTCTTCTGTTGTTTTTCTCAGCTGGAAACTTCCCTTTAAAACATTAATATCCACATTTTTTTTTCCCCTGGCAGGTTAATTAATACTTGATTCATCACCTCAAAAGCTAATGGGTATTTATCCAGATTGTGAAGGAAATTAATGCCTGCTATAAATAACTGTGATAACTGACAACCCATCTTTACTTATGCTCCTTCTTCTTCAGGAAACAAACTCTGCTGGGCTCTAGAGGAGTTAATCCTGACCTATTCCCAGGATTGGACTGGCCTGGCTCAGTGTTTTCCTACTTGAGCTTTACTTTGTAAACATGGTGCTTTTTTTATGGGGAAAAATGTCAGCTTTTGTGGAGAGAGACCCAGACAACTCAGCATAATCACTCCAGCCTGGGTCAGCAAAGGCCAGTGGAGACTGTGGGTGTTTTCGTGGGCTGGGAAGGCTCTGGCTCTCTGTGAAATATTAGTTTTGGCTATGGGAGAGCCCTTTCCAAGTTCTTGTCTGCTTCCAATAAATGGTGTTTAGTGCCTTTGTCTGCAGCTCCCCAGCTATTGTCATCGATGACCTTAATTAGGAACACACCAGAAATCATGTCGAGTCTGTCACTCACACACACACAATTAGAAAGTCATTATTTACTTTTCCTGTTAACTCACATGTTCCTCCTGGGTGCTGCTCTGCACCCTGGACAGTCCTCGTTATCCACGGAGGCTTCAAGGGCAGGAATAACTGGATGGGTGCTGGGAAGCTGGATTGGCACAGAGGTGGCACGAGGGGTGAAGTGGATGCTGGAGGCCACCCAGAGCATGACCTGGTGTGATGTAGTGCCTCTGCTTTTCCCACTGCTCAGAGCTGGGTTTGCACCAGGTCCTGCGTCTCTGCTGTAGGTCTGATGCTGCTCTGGTAGCTCTGGGAGTGGCCAAGAGTTCTGTGTGCTGCAAAATACTGCTGACAGCGTTCCCAGGCTCCTGCCCTCGCTGCAGGAACAGCCTGGCCCGGGCTCTGCAGGGTGGGCTCTGTCACTGCAGCAATCACACTGGTTTTGAGGCAGGATAAGAGGAACTGAAAGAGCTCGTCTGTCCCATATGACTCTGTCTTTGGTTTTCCCCATAAGTGAGGCCATTTGTGAGGCTGCCTCTAGGAAGCAGCAGCCTCTGGAATCACCCAGTTGTGTTACAGCCTCATCTTTTGGACATTTCCCCATCCCTCATGAAGGCATCAAGCACAAAGGAGCAGCCAGGCATTTTTTATGATCGTTTTAAAAATCCACGCTGCTCTGGAGAGGATGAACTTACTTCTTTTTTTTTTTTTTTTTTTTTTTTTTTTTTCCTTTTTTCCGGGGACATTGGCTCATCAATTTTTAATTCTTGAGCTTGGCAGCACTGGTTGAATTAGAAAGAGAACAACTGATTTTAATGAGCATAAGATTAATGCAGATGAACTTGGCTGGAACTGCGATCCGGCTGAGGAGAGATGATTGTCTCACTTCACCTGCCAGCTCCTTCCTCGGTGGGCTGTTCTGTCCCCAGCATTAGTGGAGCAGAGCGTGTTCTCATCACAGGTCTTCACCTGCAGGAGAGATGCTCATTAACCAGCCTGGTTCACACAGGATATTTTGCACATTAACCCTTGGCAGCTGCTCTGGACCTTCCACAGTCCTGCAAGGTGGTGAGGAATGAGGAGGGTGAGGATGGATGTGCACTGGTGAAGGAAAAACCTCCCCTGACTCTGGTACCCACTGGATGGGAAGGAGAAGACTTTTGGCTGCTGCATGAGGCCACCACAGCTCCAAGAAAGCTCATGATCTACTCCTGTTGCCTGTCTCTTGGTGGAGAGCTGTTGTTTTATTTATGGGTCATATAAATAATATAAATATGATATGAGAGAGCCCAGAACACCCCTCCCTGGGCAGAGCTCTCCCACTGCCCCACACAACCCCTGAGCTCAATGACTTGCTTTCCTACACACCTGAAATTACATATTTGCATAGTGAGTGGTTTTATTACCAAGGAAAGATGGGGGAGGCTGAGCTGAACTAATTTTATTTGATTCTGTGGGCAACTGGCAGTTTTATATCTCTGTTTTATTTTTTTATGTGCTTTGATCAGGTGGTGCTTACAGAGATCACATTGCTGCAGGTTTAGCCAGCTTGGGATTGTCATAATTAGTCTCCCAGGAGAGCATCAGGGAACTGTGGAGGAAAAGGCCAGACCAGCAGCTGGTGAGATCACCCAGTGACTTGTGCCCAGCTTTACAGGGACCTCCTGCCTGACCCACGACATCATGACCACGGATCAGCCACAGGATCGTGTTCTGCTTCAACATCCCCCCCCAGAGGGGAAGAGGAGCCAGGCAAGGTGTATTAGCAGCCCCAACCCAAGGGGTTTGTGGTGCCTGCATGACCCTTTGCATCCCAGAGGAATAAAAGATGGGACAGAGCAGTGGGACTGTGGAGGCAGGTGGAGAGGACGGCGCTGTGAGTCTGTTTTGCAGCTGCAGTTTTGCAGATCTCAGGGGTCTAGATGGGAAATCTGTGAGGACAAAGGGGTGACAGGGCTAAAAGGCATCCTACATCCCATCGGGGTTTGTGCCACCTCCAGCTCTGCAGGAGCTGCGGCGTCGGAACTGGGAACATCCATCCCAGAGTCAGCAGTTCCTTCTGGGGCTTCTGGAGACCTAATTCCCAAATACCAGCTTCCCTTCTGTGCTCACAGCCCTTGCCACTGGGCCAAGAAACCCAGAGACGACCAGTGCTGGGGGCAGCACCCACCAGGAGTCCTGGCTATGATGCCTTGGGCTTCACCCTTGTCTACCCCAAAAATGCCTGGGCAAGGGGGACAGGGCTTGGCCAGGATGGAATGTGGCAGCTCCAGGGGTGCATGGCATGAGCAGTGCCTGGAAGATTCAGGGGTCTGGAATGATAAAGCACCTCCCACCCCAAACCCACAGGTTTTTCCTCATCAGTGTTACCCACTCACTGTTGCCCCCAGCCTGGCCGGGGTCGGTGCTGTGCTGCTGACCTGGCCAGGTGGAGATGCCAAGGCAAGTAATTTTTTTTTGGCTTTTTCACATTTTCAGCTTGTTAACAACCATTGTTCCCTCCACATCTCTCAGCTCAGGAGAGAACCACTGCTTTAGCTCTGTGTCGCCAGGGAGAGCTTAAATATCGTCATTAAAAAATTCCTGCCTTGCATCATCTCCTCAGACATGCAGGAAGAAACCTTTGCAATTAGATTCCCCGTGCACTGGCAGGAGGGCAGGAGTTCTTCCTTTTTTCCCCTTTCTGTGATGATGATGTTCTGTGATTTTAGGGCAGCAGGGAAAAAAAGAAAACAAAATAAAAAAGAAGCCTGTTTGATTTTCCTCATTATGTTAAGCCTGGTTTTACTTTCTGATTGCCAAAGCATGATAAATGGAACAAAGATTACCTAGAGATTTTCAAAGATTTGCTTTCAATTTGATTTTTCCTGAGCCTCATTAAGCCTGCAGGTTTTATCTACACTTTGTTCTTACAGTGGAGTGACATGGCCATATATTAATAGCCATATTTTTTTCCGTTGAAATTAAAACCAGATAGAGGCTTCTCATGCTTTGCTTTCAAATCCTATTTTAAAAAATATTGATCATGTGTGTGTTGTTTTCCTTTCCCTCTGACACTGCTGGCTCTGTAAAGGACATTCGCCAGGGAAATGCTTTCAGTCCTGGATCTCTGGGCATTACTGGGTGCAGTTTTGTGGATTAAGGAACATATTTTGGAAGGTATAATGTAAAGATAAAAGAAAAACGTGGCTTTCAACAGAGAGGCAGACAAGAAAAATAAGATATTAAAGCAGGAGCTCTACAGTTAGGGGGTACAGAGGAGCTTAGACAAGATAAGATAATCTATGATGTGCCCACGTGCATCTTTCAGGAGAAAAATGCCATTGGAAGAGCTCGTCCTCCACGATTTTAGGAGAAACTCATGGCTGAGAGTCCTGTGTGCTGCTGTCTAGGAGAAGTTTGGAAAAGGGTGGCAGGGGCTGGGCATGAAGGACAATGTGGGACACAAAGCCACCCTGACATTCCTGATGGTGTTCCTTCTGCCGGAGCCGGGAGAACAGACCCACCTCCTGTGTTTTCCAGGTGTGCATCTTCCTCTTTCCGTGCCCATCCGTGAGCCCACAGAGGCTTGGGGGCAGCTTGAAGATGTGATGAAAAGATGTCCTTGTACCTGGTGTGGGAAACACCTTCCTCATGTGCTTGGGGACGGTGTGACAGTGCAGGAGCTGGCTGTGTCCTCCGAGTCCCTGGGGAAGGGGCTGGAGGTAAAAAACACAAGAAAAGTTGCTCTGTTGATGCCCTGCCTTGTTATAGGAATGGGAAACACGGGTGCACAGAGTGGGGTGAGGGCAGACCGTCCTTAGGGTGCCGCTACACCAACCCCAGTGAAGCCCTTTAGTCTGAGACCAACCCAGACCTGTCTCCAAGACTCAAGGTGCTTCTTGTGATGTTCCTGCTCCAGGCACGATCCCAGGGGCTCTGCTTGAACTGGAAAGCAGCTCTTTTGGAAAGGTTTTATGTACTCAACAAGCTATAATAATAATAATAATAATAATAATAATAATAACAATAATAATAATAATAATAATAAACTGCCTTTCTATTTATAAATGAGAACAGCATCGAGGAGCTCGGCTCATGTGGCCACCACGGCCCCGGTGCTCCCTCACCCTCTGCCATGGAGCTGTTCATCTCACAGCCCTGCCAGAGCCCCATCCTGCAAGGGAAAGGGCATTTCCCAGGGTTCTTTCCTTTGGATACACACACATGGTTTTTCTCCTCTTGTTTATAAGGGAATGTTTTCTTTTTAAAAACAGGGATTGTTTTTGTAGCAGCTCCTGCCCTGCTTCGTAAACCAAACATTTCCCAAGCACTCCGTTTCTCAGACAATGTTATGGTTACTGGAATGCCAGTGGGAATATCCAAAATATATTTCTTGGTGGAGCCTGGGGATTTTGTGCTGCCTGGCTCCAGATGTGACTCCAATGGGTCCTTCTGGCTGAGTCAGCTGGACGTGGCCAGTGTTGGGGCTCAGCTGGAGAAGGATTTGTGTTTATGTGCTGTAGCCCAAGGCCAGCTCTCACCACCCTGCAGCAGGGGAGCATCCCCTCTGCTTCCACTGGGACAGCTCAGGCTGAGGCTCAGGGCAGGATGAAGCTGCCTTTACTGGTTCCAGTGTGGCAGGAACTGGACATGTGCTGCTGGTTCTGATTCTACCCAGTGTTGCCTCTGCTCCCCTTCCCACAGCTTTGGACTCTGTACCTGCACTTCTGGGAGAGGCTGAAGAGAGTTTTCCCTCTGGAACACCCTCTCACTATCTCTGCTAGATACAGGATGCCAGATTTGATTAAAATGCTCTGATCTGTTCTGACAAATCCTCTGTTCCTAAGTAGATAATAACCAGAAAATCTTCCTAAATAAATCCTGGGTTCGGATCTGTGCCCACACTTGTTATTCTTCTTGTATCAATTAAATGCTTCCCCTTACCCTGAACTGGGAGCATCCTCAGCCCCTCGAAGGAGAAAGGAGGCACAGACTTATGGCTGCTGAAGGACCAGGTGGAGTGTTAAGACTGTAAAAAAAGAGAGTCTGATTTGGCAGCACTGAGGCACAGGTGACCAGAAACACCTTGGCTCAGCAGGGATTAAATGTTGCAGATGTCTGTCATCCCAAACTGCAGAGAAAAGTGCTGGGCTACCTTTCCATCATACAGAATCATGGAATGGTTTGTGTTGGAAGGGACCTTAAGGGTCACCTAGTTCCAAGTCCCCTGGCATGGCCATGCCAGTTCAATGAAGGTGGCACCTGGAGGAGAGAGAGGAATATATTGGAATAACACCTGTTTACTTTTCCTCTCTCTTTCTTCAGTATCATCAATATACTTGATCCTGAGGTGTCCCTTTGGCAAAGGGGAGTCTCGGGAACCATTTGCTTCCAAACCCGGACCAGGTCTTTGCAGCCACGTCCACATCAGCCATGATCCAGCTTTTTGACCTCTCCTTCCATCCGTGAACCCTCGGCGTGGATCCAACGCCTTTGGACGGCAGCGCTGAGCTGCAGAACAAGGGGTCCGGCTCGTAAAATTTGAGAAAAAACCCAAACAACCAACAAAACAACCCCCAAAACAGTCCTAGAGATGCAAATCTGTGGGGTGGCGGGTTTTTGGGAAGGGATGCAGGGATGCTCGGCGCGTGCACCGCCCGGTGTCACCAGGAGGTGGCACAGCTCGAGCGGGGATGTCGCGCCTGGTCCCGCATCCCGGGCTGGACCCGCATCCCGGCACCCCCCAAAAAGCGAGCGGCGGGATTCGTCGGTTCCAGGAAAGAGGAGAAAAGGGTCTCGCGTTTCCTTTCTCGGAAAGCCATTGTGCAAAACCCGCGCGCACGGAAAACAAACGGACAAAAAAAAAAATAAATAAAATAAAATAAAAAAAAGAGGCACGAACTCCGCGTTTGATTTGGAGAGAAGGCAAAAATGAGCCCTGCTTTGAGAGCACGCAGCTGTCGGGACACCCACTGCCTGTGTCCCCGTGGCCTTCCCGCACGAGCAGAGCCTCCACTGACTCCCTATTCCCCCCCCCGGTGCCCTCATTCCCTGCTCCAAATCCCAGCGGGCTGTTCCTTAAGGGAACTCCATTCGTGGCTTGTAGCACATCAACAGCCAGCAGCTCGCAGAGGTTTGTCCTGCAAAAGCAGATCCAGCAGCAGCACAACACCGGGAGGGCTCCGTGGAGCAGAGAGGACAAGGTGTCTTGTGGCCTCTGAGAATCCCATCCACAGGTCTCCATCTCTGGATTCCTGAATGGGATCAAAAGCATTTTCCCCACAGGACATGTTTAATCCCGGCTCTGTGGGCACCTGAGTCTGAGGTGAGACACCTGGAAATGGCAAATCAGCATTTTTTTCCTCAACAATGGCAATTTTCCTTTCCTAGAAAAGGCAGAACAGAGGCTGCAGAAGAAGGAGATCAGCCATCAACAATTGGACTTGATGATCTCAGAGGCCTTTTCCAGCCTTAATGATTCTATGATTACAGAGCAGAAGTGTTTGTTTTGAATGAAGCATTTGACCTGCAGCCCTCCTGCTGGAAACATTGCACTTCAAGAAAGTTATGGCCTATACTTCACTTGAAATAAAAATTATTTTGAAGTGCATTGCTATTGTTGGTAAAACAGAATCCCAGAATGGTTTGGGTTGGAAAGGACATTAAAGATCATCTTGTTCCAACCCCTGCCATGGGCAGGGACACCTTCCACTAGATCAGGCAGAGCCACATCCAGCCTGGCCTTGGCCACTTGGCCAACATGGACCAGGCCACTTAGCCCACACCCAGCTTGTAACAAAAGAAAAAAAGTGATTTCTTCCCAATAAATAAATTTTTATTTCCCGAGAAATAAATTTCTTCCCAGTTTTTCCTTTTTGGGTTCATGTGTCCAAAGTTAACTGAAATAGTTCACAGTGAGTTAATGGAGTCCTGAGAAAACTGCAACCCAGCACCTCCTTTGGCTGCTTTTTGGGGTCCTTTAGGAGGACAGGACAAGTGACAAGTGACCACTGTCCCTTTCCAAGCTGCTGCCCAGCTCAGGGGTCCCTAAGCTGGGAGGGTTTAGCAGCTCCCCAGGGGTGCCTTTTCCTTGCATGGGTTTCTCCAGGTGCTTTTTAAAGCCAGTTCAACTTTTAGCTTTCCTCGTGGGTGCAGTGACTTCATGCCCTGCCCTCCCATCTCGGGCTGGAGGGGTTGGTGCAGGACACCCCTGTGAAGGTGTCCAGGGGGACACGGAGCTGCTGCTCTCCAACCCTCCCACTCACAGCCCCCATCTGTTTTCCCTGTACTTGCTGCAGCATCTTCCAGGAAAGCTCCAGGACAGGGACAGATGTTCTGCAAATGCAAGAAATCAGATGTAGGGGATGTTGTGCAATAATTTACTCACCGGAGCCCGTTTTTCCTTCTCAGTCCCTCGTGAGAGTCAATCACAGATCCCCCTGTGAAATGTGGTGTAGGCCTGTGACATGAGGTTGGCAGGAGGCTTCTCTCCTGTCTTCAGAGGGAAAAAACCAGCGGTTTCAAGGCCAGTTATTTTTCAAATTAAAGCAAAAAAAAAAAACAAAACCAACAACAAACCAACAAAAAAAATCCCCTCTTACTTCTTTCTGTTGTTCTTTCTGAATTCCTACTTAGCATCCTGAGAACCCTTTAGAGGATTTGCATGTAGAACAAGGAATGAATTTCTCACAATGAGGCCAAAGAAAACTGAGATCTGTGGGTGGAGGAAGCTGCAGCCCAAGCCAGCAGCCAGTGCCAGCAAGGAGGTGTCTTCAGCTGCCCAAGGTGAGGCTGAGTATTGCCTCAAATCCTCCCCTCATCCTGGGGCACTTGATAAATTAATTAATTAAGATAGATAGAGGGATAGATAGATAGAGGAATAGATAGATAGAGGAATAGATAGATGGATAGATAGATAGAATGAAAGAAGTTGCCCAAAGCAAGGACCAGGCTCCAACAGCTGCCTATTTACAGGTATTATAATTTCCTGGAGCTGCATCCATTTACCTGTCCATAAAACACCATCTGATGTCTGTGCCAGGATGAAGATGCACAGGAAAAAATCAAACACCTCCCTTTTGCCTAGAACACGAGTTCATGAACTTCTGTTATCATTTAGGCCTGCTCTAATTGAAACATCATGTCTTACACAACCATCTCCTTCTCTGTCCCCTTCTTTCACTCTTTTAAAAACCATTTCCTGCTTTTTTCCAGCTGGACACGCTATCCCTCTTCCTGCTTTGAAGCAAATATTTTGTTGGGTTTGGCTGCTGTCACAGCCACACATCGTCTTCTGCCTGATATTTTATCCATCTGCTGCTGAGGAGAATATTTTGAGCTGAAAAGTCTCAAAAGGGTTCTGAGGTGCTGAGTCGAATCAGGAAGTACCAGTGCAAGGGAAGAAAAACCCCCTCTCTCAGCTTCCCCGTGCACAGTAATTCAGGCTGAAAGGCCTTAAAAATTAAATGCTGGGAGATGCTTGTTACAACACCCTGGTGCTCCAGTGCTGTGCTGGGTCCCACTGGAGGAGCTGATACACCCTGCTCACCCCTCCATGTGTGGAGATGGGATCCAACTCTGACTTCCTCTTCTGTCTCAAGCGAATGGAAAAAGAGAGTTGGGTTCCTGTGCTGTCAAGGTTGCCAGCACCTGCCTTGCCTCATTGCTTCAGCTTGAAGAACATCTGGCTCTGCTCTGGGACAGCCATGCATGGCCAGTGGAGCTGTGTGCACTGTGATGAAGCCTCTTGAAGCCTGGCTGGAGATACTCATTGCCATCCTGGCAGGGGACACTCCATATTCATGGTGCCTTTCCTTCCAGAACACACAAAAATAATTTTCTCTTTGATGCTGGTCCTGTCTCCTGTTTTTTCTTTTCCCCCTGGGTTGCTCTGTAAAAAAAAGGATGTTTTTTTTGTCCAGCCAAGCTCCAAGATCTGGAGGTGCCTGCCCAGAGGAGGCACCCATGGCTGTGGCACTGCTGCTGGGGAGGGGGTACAGGAGGGGCTGTGAGGAGCTGCTCAGGGCTGGGGGACGTTTCCTTCACCCCACAGGGTGTCTGCAGGCAGGGCACCATCTCACAGCCCTGCTCTGGGCTTCCTCTGCAGGACACCAGCCCTTTGCTTGTCATCTCTCAGCTTTACCCTCCCCCCACCCTGCAGAAGTTTGACTCACAGAAGTTGTGTCACTGCTTTCTGTGAAGTTCCTTGGAATTCTCAGAAATACCACTTTTTTGCTGGTTTTGCTTACTTGCACTTAAAGGGGAGTTGCTTAATTAGCCTTTGAACTAGACAATGTCCATCTCTATCACAGCTTTGAGGAGACCTGGAAAGCCATTCCTGTCCAGTCCTAGGGACTATCCTTCAACTTCAAGTACTGCTTTGCTCCCCAAATCTTGGGGTGACACACTGTCCCCAAGCTCCCAGATGCTGAGCACAGATGTGCCTTGCTCCCCTGGTCCCTAGCACTCAGAAACTACTATCTGGCCTTTTTTTTCTCAGTAACCTGTAAGGTTTGGGCTGCTCCTTGCTGTCAGGATGCCTGTTTGGGATTTGGTGCCTGGGGATCAGAGTTGGAGGCAGCTGGTGAATGGCCCTTTGTGCTCTTCATCGCTTTGCTGCATAAAGGGGGCATTATTCCATCTATTAAATAAGAATCTTCCTGTTAATAAGATCAAGTTATTGCCTGAGTTACTGTGGGGAACATGTGGCATCTGCAGCAGGAGCTGCCTCGCCCACTCTGTGCTGGATGATGGATACACCCTCTGGCACGGCTAGAGGATGATGGATACACCCTCTGCTCCGGGTTCAGTGGCAAAGGGCACGGGGGGCTCATGCTCTACTGCCAAACAAGGGCAATAACCAGACTGCCAGGGCAGTTCTGGGGCTGCTTTTGTGCTGGAGGTGACACTGTCAGCCCCTGCAATCCCAGAGCAGGTAGAGCAACCACAGCTGCTGGGGATGATTTTCCTCCTGCAGCCCTTCAGCTCCGGGCAGGGGAAGGGAGAGGGGTGGAACTCCAAAGGGAGTATTCAATAAGTCAGTTCATTTCCAGGAAATCTCTCTTGTTCTTTTTTCTTTTTTTTTTTTTTTCTTTCCAATGGAAAAGCTAAGTCCTTGTGAACTTTTTGAGAACTTTTGTTCATTCCCTGTTGCCAGCTAAGCTCTGCTTTGTGCTGGTGACAGAACCCCTTTCTCCAAGCACTGGCCATGGGCCAGGACGTGGAAATCTCCAGTGAGAGCTGGCAATGCCACAAGCCCTGTCCCCCTTCCCTCCAGGCTGATGCAAAACCCCAGCTCCAACCAGCTCCCCTTTGGGGACTCTCTTTTTCCTTCTCCTCCCTGTGCAGATGGTGATGGAGCAAGCTCTGCTCCTTCATCTTCCTCTGCAATGGAAAATGTCAAGTATCATGGGGAATAGTCAGTCAAACCTGTGGAAGTGGAGGGTGTTGGTGGCAGTTCCTTGGAAGACACAACTGTCCAAGTGCTGTCAGAAGGAACTCCTCATTTCCAGCTCCAGAGATGTTCTCTCTAAGACAGGACTTGTTTTCCGGGCCTTTTAGTGCTGTTTGGGTCTTTGCATCATCCAAAGACCTCCAAAGGGTCCTGGTTCCATCATGCTGGGTGGTAAAGAGAAGAGATATCCTGGAGGGTCTCTGTGTAAGGGCAGAGGCACAGAGAGCAGAGCAGAGGGAAGCCAGAGTATTTCACAAATCCACTCAAACCAGCAGCCACTGCAGCAGAGGGACCAACATCACCAGCAGCATCTCCAGAGGCACAGACCACAAAATGCTGATGCAAAAACCCCTAACAGTAATGGATCATATAAACTGTATTTATCTCAGGAGGCCTGTGCCTTTAGTTCCTCAGCACCACTGATATCCCCAGGGCACTAAATAAAACTTTTCCCTTGCACAGAATTCCCATTTCCTGGTCCTGAGTGTATGAAAAGGTGACAAAAATGTTTGATGACTTCACTTACCCATTTCTCAGGGCTGAGGAGTAGAAAGGGAGCTGTTGTGCAACTGAGATGGAAAGAACCAGGATCTCTCTAAATGTGTGTCCTCCAGCTGCCAGAATATGTTTTGAAGCTGAGTGGGGAACGTACACAAGCAGTGATTGCAACACAGTCACCACTGGGATGAAGAGAATTGAAGTCAATATTTTCTGTGAGAGTTTTAACCTTTGCAAATGATCTGGGCACAGGGATAACAGGAGGAAAATCACAGAGTCAGAGGTTCAGGTTGAAAGGGACTGTTGAAGGTCATCTAGTCCAGCTCCTCTGCAGTGAGCAAGACCATTTTCCACTATCCCAGGTTGCTCCAAGCCCTGTCCAATGTGGCCTTGAACGTTCCCAGGGATGGGGCAGCCACAGCTTTTCTGGACCCTCATTGTAAAAAGTTGATTCCTAATATCTGATCTAACCCTGTCAGTGTGAAGTCGTTCCCCCTTGTCCTATCACTACATGCCCATGTAAAAAATCCCTCTCCGAGTCTGTTGTAGACCCTTTAGCTACTGGAAGGGGCTCTGAGATATCCCTGGAATCTTCTCCAGGCTGAAAAGCCCGGGGTGGTTTCCAGGGGAAGGACTGACAGTCACTTGCCCAAGCATGGAGAGGGGGCAGGAGGAGCACTGGGGCAGGAGGAGCACTTGCCAAGCCAGGGAGCCAGAGATAGTTCAACCTGATGGACTAAAACTACCTGGCCATCACCTCGAGCCCTCTGCAGCACCTCCACCCCAGGGGGAGGAGTTTGAGCTGTTCCTGATGGTCCCCAGCAATGATGACAGATGAGGATGTAACTGCAGTTTCTATAGAGACATTTATTGGAAGGGTATAAAAATAGAGTGCAAATTTCAATAAGATGTATTTGAACAAGTCATAGGCAGATAGTCCCAGACACTGGTGGGGGAGGAGCCCAGAAGGTCAGCTGCGTGTCGGGGTTCCCTGATGCCCCCAGATCCAGAGAGACTCCATCCCCAGAGACGGGTTATGACCCTTCTTTCTGCAAACCTTCAGTCCCTGGGCTGCACCCTGCTCTGCTTGACAAGAGCTCTCACCAGTCAGGCACTATTTCATCAACCACCCTTTGGAAGTGCAGCTTGGGATAGGGCTTAGACGCCTGCAGAGTCCAGGTGGAATGTCTTCTGCTGTGGAGAGGAGCCCTCAGCTGCTGGTCACTGGAAAGGCAGAGCCTGTTCCCCCTCTCTGTGATACACTGATAGTGGCAGTAAATATGTGCATTTGGTTAATACTGAGTAATGCATAAATGAGCATCCTGGGCCTTCAACACTCCTCCTGCTGAAGCTGTTTCCACTCGAAAGTCCCGTCCAAAGTCAGATCAAAATTATCCTTTTCCTGCTCTCGGGAGAGTTCCAAAAACACCTGAAACGTGCAAGATAAAACTCAGATGATTTTCCTGGCTTTCACAAGATGCTGTGATGCTCCTTTACAGCTCTGCAGCCCCTGTCAGAGGTGTGGGAAGCACTTTTATGTGGGGAGCAGGTACATGGCAGCTGACACTCAACGTGTTCTCTGGGATAACCTGCTGAGAGGAACCACCTGCCCATAGGTAGATCCATACAGTAGGTTTTACCCACCAATTAATTGACATAAACATTCCTCATCTTTGCCACCAGCCCTGTACAAGCAGCAATAACCTGCTGCTTCCAAAGAAACTGGAGAGGTTGGGCATGGGCACCTACCAGGGGCATCCATGCCTTGGGTGTGATGTGTGCCCATCTCAGGTGAGTGGAGACTGAGACTTCACCCACACTTTTTCCCACCATGGAAAATCCCAGCAGTAAAAATCCCAGACCATTGATCACCACTCTCCCAGCTGAGGACTCCCCACCCAGCACCCTCTGGCAGCTTTTTGGTGGAGCTGCCACTGCGCCAGCCCAGGTTTCACTGCAGCCTTTGTTCCTTCTCAGGCCTTTGCAGCACAACTAGCCCTGAAATCACCTGCCTGAGTCAAAGTATTCAAGGAGAAGCTGTACTCCTCGAGGTTGCAGCTTCGTTTGGCTGTGGAGAAATGGGAACAGAGTCAAAACTCAACAGTCTGTGTTTTCCACCCTTTCAACAAGTCACCTTGTTTTGCTCTTACCTTCCTCCAGCTTGGAGAAAGACTGAGACAGGGGCAGTGCATCTTCCATTGGGACCTTGTAGACAAGCAAAGAGGGGAACCTTCAAGAAAAAGAAGGAGAGGTGACTCTTGCTTTGTAATAAGGTTCTGGGATCAAAACTTTATGGATGTTTGGATGTTTTGCTGCCAGGATCACAGCGGGGTTGGATGTGGGGACTTTATCAGATCAGGTCTCCATACTGGGACTCTGAGCTGTTCATCCTTCTCCACCTGGCATCCTGTGTCTGGCCATCACACTGGGCATATTTTTAGGAATGAGGCAGTGTTGAAACCACTAATCATCCCAAATTTTTTGGTTACCGCTCCTGGCGGGCTGCACTTGGGAAAATCTTCAAAATCTCAGCGTGGAGAAGGTCTGTGTGCTCTGGATCCTTGACCTTGATTTCCAGCAGGTATCCTTTGCCAAATTTGTTCTTCAGGTACTGAATGGAGCCAATGCACCTGCAGGGGAAGGAGGGAGGGAGGAACAAGAATAGAAGTTGGTGTGAAACCATTGCAACCCCACTGCCTGCTCCTTCCCAAATGGTGCGTTTGGGGAAACCACGGGGAGCACTTCATAAAGCCCACAGTGATGGGGTGGGGCAGGTGAGGCCAGGGGAGGAACAGGGATGGTTTCCCAGCTCAGCCACGTGCTGGCTGTGCTGTCACCCACCTCAGCTGCCCAGACACCAGGATGGCCACACGGTCACACACGGCCTCTGCCTCCTCCATGTAGTGCGTGGTCAGGATGGCTCCCGACTCCTTGGTTTTCAGGGCATCACGGATCGTCTTCCTGAGGATCAGAGGGGAAAAAAAAAAAAGATAAAAAAGAAAGTCTAACGCTCCCTAGAAATATCAGACACTTTCCCCTATACCTCTGTCCCTCCAAATGCCTCTCCTCTAAAGCAAGTGTATAATCTTCACATACAGTGAGTTTAGACTGATGAGCACAGGGTAGTACTTTGAAATAATGACAAAAAATACTTTTGACTCGAGTGTCATTAGGAATTCTTCCAAATCCCGTGTATGACTGTCCTAAATCTGCAAAAAAGGATGAAGGTAAAATAGTTCTTCTCTCTCCTTGCCCGTGGTTGATCCAGAGAGAACCAAGAACATGGGAGTTTCCAATAAAACCGCTGGCACGTGCTGAGCAGCACCAACTGTGGAGGGGGTAAAACACTCCTTACCTAAAGTTAGCCATCTGCTTTTTGGTTTCCCACCCCTTTACCACTGGGGTGAAGTTCCTACTCACCAGACACGGCGCTGCCCGTTGGGGTCCATGCCTGTGGAGGGCTCATCCAGGAGCAGGACGGAGGGGTTGCCCAGCATACACATGGCCACACACAGCTAGGGCAGGGAAAGGGGTTCAGTCAAAGCTTTGACAGCCCTTGGCACTCTACAAAATTGGCCTGTTTTTTGGAAATTAAGGTTCCGATTTATAGGAAAAGTCGTTTTGGAAAAGGCTTATTCCCATCACCCCACCACGGGGAAAGCAACGTGATGCTCTCCCAGGCTCAGAGCACAGGTAGGTCCCTCCCACTCATGAAGGAGGTTTTTAATTTGTGCTGTGAGCATTGCAGTTCCCATTACAGGTAAACCAAACCCACACCTTTCTGGTTATCCCAGCAGATAATTTTCTGGCTTTTTTTTTTAAGTAGTCTTGAAGCTGCAGAGCATTCACTATTCTGTGGGGAAAGGGAACAAGTGAAAAAAAAAGAACATTTTTGTTATTTCAAATCAACAGCTCATCAAGGATTCCCAAAATGACAAGGAAAAGGAACTTTCTTCCCCTTGCTCTTGACTCCTGCTTGTTTTCATTAATCATTTATTTTGTTGTTAAAATGTAAGTGAATATTTGAAGCAAAGTGTACTGAATAAGCCACAAGCTCTTTTCTAAACCCATCATTAGCGTCAAGAGCATCATAAATCCATTCCACCTTGCCAGAGTCAGCTGAGCAGGCAGTGCTTAAAACCCTTTCTTGTTGTGCCAAACTGTAACGTTAAAGATTTTAGAAATCTGCCTGAAGATAACACACGTAAAAGATAACACCCCTAAAAGGACATTTAAATTGAAAAGAAAAACATCCCCTCTGAACGCCCTCGGCAAAACTGGAAGTTTTCTTAACCCACCCAACCGCGGCTTTCGGCACAAAAAGCACTTTTGCCGCCGCATTTCCTGAGTTTCTTTTGAGGTTTCCTGTGGTTCACGGTGGATTTTGACCTTTTGGTGCCCTCCCCTTTAGGGGGTAAGAGGTTGGGGATGCTCCCTCGGTACCTGGTGACGGCGGCCGCCGTGTCCCCCTTGCGCAGCCCCTTCACGGCCGCGTACACCCGCAGGTGCTCGTGCACGGTGAGGTCCGGCCAGAGCGGGTTCTCCTGGGGGCAGTAGCCCAGGAAGGCGGGCCCGTGGTCCTGGGGGGCTGCTCCTCCATCTCCCCTCTTCATCAGCACCTGCACAACCGGGGCGGTGGTTTTCCCCTCGCACAGCCCTGCCCAGGCTCAGGGGTGCGTTCGGAGCTCTGGGCTTCGCTGGGGTTCGGGGCAGGAAACCCCAAGGAGTGATTTCACAACCCTCATTTGCATGGTTTTAAAGTACAAACATGGCCAATTGGGGTAGGTGCAGCCGCTTGTCAAAATTACAAGTAGCTCAGTATTTTTTATTAGCGCATTATCTGATTTGGTGGCACGGTGAATTAAGTTAAAACCTTCATCAGTTTGACAAAAATTATAGCTTAGCTTAGGTGCAAGTTTTGCTCTTTTATCATGGATCCATCCCTTTTCTCCAGATGTCTCCTACCTGCCCAGCAGTCAGGGTTGTCTCTCCAGTAATCATTTTGATAGCTGTGCTTTTACCAGCTCCGTTGGGCCCCAGAAGTCCTAATACTTCTCCTGGAACAAGTACATTTAATTTCTTAAGAATAGTCTTCATCCAAGAAATATATCACAGTCCCCCAAAAGAAAAAATACAAATATCAAAGATCATATAAAATAAACTGGTTTATTTTATACAATACATGCTCTGAGAGCCCACAGCATTCCAGCTCTAGCTGATGCTGCAAGTCTGAGCTTTGATCCCAGAAGCCACTGCTAAAGGGGACCCTCTCTCCAGGATCTACGTTATTTTAGATAATGGGTAGTCAAAGGTAACTAATAGGATGGACCCCCATCACGTGGTTCATTAACACAGACCAAACCTGCCTTAATGACTGAGCAAATACATTTGACCTTTATGTCCTTGCTCAGATAACTGAGAAGCTGCAGAGAATCAACTCTCTGGGTATGATTAAAACAGGTCTAGGAGAACAGTCCCAGTTCTCACCTTTTTTAACACGGAAAGAAACATTCTTGGTGGCTGCTTTCTTCTTCTTCTTAAAAACAGAACCAGCTTTCTTTATTTTGTATTCCTTGCACAGATTGCTGACTATAATGACTGATTTCTGCAGGAGAAGAGGAAGAAGCAAGGTCAGTTTATTATCTTGGATATCATTAATCCTTCAGTAGTATTTTTCCATTAAAAAAGGCAGAAAATCTTCTAAAGATCTTCGTTTTATAGTTCACCAGGAATATGAGGTGCCACAGGACACTTTATTGTCCATTTTCCCCTAAACAGTTTTCTCCTCTACCCTGATGGAACCCACACTGTATTTTTTGGAGTTTTATTTTCCCAGTGAGAACAACACAGCCAGAGCACTGACCTGCTCTAATTGATAGTTGGTGGTTTGTGGTATAAAATAAAACAAAACAAGAAGGACAACAGTCAGTTGTACCTCCTCCTGGCTTGGAGCTGCTATGGCATTTTTCACTGCTTCTCTTTCAGCTTTAACATCTTCATCTTCCTCTTCCAGCTCCTTGGGGTGCTGGTGGCTGCTTTCTCTTCTTGGGGTAATCCTGAAAACCCATCAGATTTGTCTTAGGATTTTGTTCTTTACCCTTTTTCTCTGCCAGTGTGTTTTGGAGAGACTAAGAGAGAATGTCACTCTGACTCAATGTTCCTTGTACTTTTAAATTATTAATTATTACTATCATCATCATTCTTTTTATTATTAAAATATTTATAATCTTTCTATGTTGTACAAAGAACCAAGCTGGTACCTCCCAGGGCACAGACAACATCATGTGGAAGTACTTACAAGCCTGAGAGCTGTTTTATGTTATCACAGTCATTAAAAAATCATCAGTATTTAAAAAAACCCTATTTAAAAATACACAGGACACAAGGGCAATGATGTCTTCAAGGAAAAGCAGTGTGGTGGGAGTTTAGATCTCACGTGTGCATGTGGGCCGTGTGTGTTTGTACAAACCTAAATACTGGGTCCTCTCTCAGAACTGCTCTTCCATATTTTAACTCCAAATAGCGAAGGAGAAAAAAAAAAGCCACAGAATGGACATAGGGCTGAAAAAAAAAAAAAAAAGAGGTTGCCACATTAACAGACTTGCCTTCCCTACTACTGCAGCTGGCACTGAGGTGGTGGCAGTGTTACAAAATATGTGGGGGAAAACACAGGATGTGAAAATGAAGTCCATTACCATCTAAACTCAGGGTAATCCTGAAGGCTGTGAACTCTATTATCACTTATCAACACTGCAGAAGATATTCAGGGCAGGAAAAAGCCCCCAAATCATAGAATAACAGGGCAGCAGTAAGTGATCTGGGTTTATTCCCTTTTCCCTTTCCCATTTCAAAAGTATGAGGTTATTTTAGCACAGGGGGTGATCTGTCAGCCAGACCCACCCAGATCCTCCTCCTGTGTGCTCAAGGTTTTTCCTGCTTCCTCATAACTTAGGGGGGCTGGTTAGGAGACCCACATTCCTATATAAAAGTAATGTTCAATGTTTTCTTACTGCAAAGACAGAGACTAGTGCATCATTGCCAGAAGTCGTGTCAAAGTAGTCCTTAAAAAGCTGTAAGAATAAAAAAAAGTACACAATGAAAGCCATAATTCTTTAGTATCATTCTGGGTAATCCAATAACATTGAAAAAATGCTTTTAAAAATGTACAAAAGCTTCTGATTAACCCCAAACATTCACCATACAGATGAACAAATACAGAACAAATACTGGGCACCCCAGTCCTACACCAGAAAATGTCCCAGCCCCCAGTACATGTACCAGGCTCTCCTTCCAGGGGTGATGTCCTATCCCAGGAAAACATCTGGTCTCCTCTCCTTTGGGTCCCAGAGGAGAAGGGGTGGAGGTGAGTGGGGCAGGACAGTGGAGGAGTCTCTTCTACTTGGACTTAACCCCTAAGTCATTTATCATTTATAAGCAGTCTTGCACAGAGCTGGAGGGTTTTGTTGAATTCTCATCTGACTTTCCACTACCACCCTCAGCTGACACAGAGTAAAGCACCTGGTGAGTATTTGTAATTCTCACTCTGTTTCCATGCAAAGTCAGATGTGTGACTTCAGATTTCCTCCTGTGAATTTTCTAGCCAAGTTGCTTGACTTTGTGGGTGCCCCTGGATCCCTGGAAGTGTCCAAGGCCAGGTTGGACGGGGCTTGGAGCAACCTGAGCTAGTGGAAGGTGTCCCTGCCCGTGGCAGGGGGTGGAACACAATGAGCTTTAAGGTCCCTGCCAACCCAAACCAGTCCATGTTTCTGTTCTGTGATTCTGTGACTCTGCATGGAAAGAATTAAGAGTGCTCACCCAATCCACAGCCACAGTTCAGCAGCCTGAGAAGGACCCCCCAGCCCTTAATGAACAGCTGGAAAAACGAGACCTGATCTGAAAAGGTCATTTAATGACGGACTCTGTCCATTTGGGAAATCCCACTTGGAATGAGCCCCCCAGACCTGGCTCCCAAGGACCCAGAGTTGTGCTCTATGCCTCTCCTTGCCCAGCAGCACCACTTACCTGATGGACCACAAAACCCATCGGTGGGTACACGGGAATCAAAAGAGACATAATGTAGAGGGAGTTCCGAGAGTCCGTTGTAAAATCCATGATTCTGCTGATTACAAAAGAGATAAAGCACACCTGAAAACAAAACAGGAGGATAACTTAGCTGGTGGGAAGGGTTATGCTCACTGGTCTTTAAAATTGTGTGGTTCTAGCTTTGCAATTCCCTGTTGAATTTATAAAAATGGATTAAATATATGAAGATGAGAAACAGTGATGGTTCAGAAGGTCCTCAGCTGTCTCTGCCTGGAGTAGGCTGCTGGTTTGGGCCAGCTAGGGAGACTTCTTCCCAGACACAGGGCTGCTTCAGGCAGAAGAATGAAGTGTGGGATCCCATTCTGTTCATTCCCATTCCAATTCATGCCAAATAATCCATCTCCTTCCAGGCTCGGGTGATCTGAGTCTAACCTGATGGCTCCTATCTCAACTCCTTACATCTCTTGGATGGGAGGTGTTTAGCAGAGTGATAAATACCCTTTTTTTTGCCTCCATTCCTGCACCAGGATCTAGCTCAAGATGGATCCAAGTATTTCCCCATGTCACAGCAGGATTGTGGGAACAGAACACGGCAGCACAAGTTTAATGCAGAACTGGTTGCTATAAAACACATGCCCATATTTATGTTCCACATGTACACTTGGTGTTTTGACATCTAGTTCATCCTTAAGATCTCAAAATACCCTTCTGTAAAGCCTGCAGTGCATTATCCAACCATGTGCTTACCACTATCAGGATAAAAGACCAAAGGTCACAGTTCCATCCTTTGCGAGAGGTGAAGGAGATCAAGTAGATTAAGAGAACGATAGAAATTCCATAACCCAACGTCCCTACGACCTGCAGAAAAGAAAGGCTTTCACTGGAGAAAATGGGGTGATCTAAACCATCAGAAACCCACGCACACCCATGGGGCTCAGGGTAAATGATCATGTATTAAGGTCATTTAGTAATTACCCCAATTTTACTGCGAGGTGTAAAGGAGTACATCAAGGCAAGATTTATTGCCTTTTATTTCCAGCTGGAGAAACCCAAATGATAAGAGGTGAAACAAGGAGAAGGTCAGTAAGTGGACCCAGAGGTGCTCCAGCACCATCTGACCCCACGGTGTCTCAGTTGCCCCCACTCATATTGCCTCCAAATATTCCCTCAGTCCCTCCCCAGGGAACCAGCAATCACCAGAATAGGATGTACCAGTAAGAAGATGCTAATGGTCCCAGTAGTCCTGGTGCTCATTGCGAACTGGAGCCCAAACATGGAGAAGAGCAGGATCCAGCACAGTGGGATGTCCACCAGTGCCTGGCCACACCAGTAGGCCGAGGGGAAGAGCCCCGAGATCCTCAGCTGGGCACGAGCTCCCACCTGGGAAGGCACAATGCAAAGGGGAGTCTGCTGTCAGTGCCTGGTTGGCCAACTGCACCCATGAGAGTGGCTCCAGGAAATGAAAAGGTAATAAAAAAAAAAAATCTAATAAAATTCGACCTCTTTTTGTCTTTTCACATTTTGTGGTGGCTGCGAAGCTGCTCGTGGCAATACAGATCAAAACACTTCAAGCTGCCCATCATATGGTTGGACCCAATGACCTTGGAGTCAACCTAAATGATTCTATGATTCTACTCCAACCCAAATGATTCTGTGCTTCTACTCCAACCTAAATGATTCTGTGCTTCTATTCCAACCTGAATGATTCTATGATTCTGTTCCAGCCTAAACGATGCTCTGCTTCCATATTCAAACATCCTTGTGGCAATGCAGTTGTAGCCCCCACCCCAAATATTCCTTTTCAAGGAATTTACCTTGTAGTCCTGCATGTAGCCCATTGCAAAGTGAGGAGGAAACCCGGGGAATAACAACAGCATATAAATGAGGTAAAAGGAAATAAAATAGTCCCAGTATCGTGGATTGTAGATCTGAAAACAGAAGAACAAAGCATTTGGAGAAAATGGTCTGCAACGTAATGCAACCATTCATCTTACTGCATTTCTCATGGGTTACAGGGCACTGTGAACAAAAAGTGGGATTTGAAACCAAATAGTGGCAAGAGGAGGAAGGTTTTCACAAACCATAGCCCTGCAAAGTGCTTGCCCCTGGTGAGGAGAGATGGGTGGTGCAGGTCCTACTCCTCCATCCCAGACTTGGGATGAGCCACAGCTTGAAAAATGTGATGTAGAGGATAAGGAACGTCCTGGAGAAGCCCTCCCAGCCACCCTCTCTGATCAGCAGCCCTCGAGACCCACAAGGGAAAAATGAGCTTCAGTTTTCCTGATGTCAAACAGTCACCAGTGAGGACCACGTGTTTACAGGCACAGACAGCCCTGCACAGCTCCCCATTAAAACCTGAGGGTTTACTGAGGCCTTAAACTGTTCTCTGACCCCTTCTGGCATCACTTACAGAGAAAAAGGGGTGGCTCCAGACCCGGATGTGCCCGGTGGAGTTGAGGGTCCTCAGCAGGGCGTTGCTGATGACGTTCACGAGCACAGGGAAGCAGTTCACGGCCTCCAAGTGGCACAGCACGGTGAACCTGTAGCTCTTCAAAGGGCAAGGAAACAAGATGAAAACTCTTGGCTTTTCTCATCTGCAGGGAAGCAGTGGAAAAGGAGCACATGGGGAGAATCCAGGCCTGGAATAATTTTGTTTGTGCCTTGTTTGCTAAACACCAAATTATGAGGTGTTGGAAGTCTGTGCTAAAAAAATGCAAATTTTGAGGTGGAGAGTGAGGGAGATAAGGTCTCCTCTAGCATGTAGTTTACTACTTAAAACACTTTCTAATCTTTGTACCTGTGAGCCTGAGTCAACAGGGCCATCCCACAGGGAAAGCTGATGGAGGCATCTTGCTTAATTATTCATTGTTGGGAAGAAACTGGAGGGAGAGAAGACAAATCCTCACCTGACCTTCGCGAGACACCTCTATAGCCCCGTTGTGTTTTAGTTCCTCTGTGATATTTTCCTCATTGGTTATTTCCACTGTAAGATCTTGGCTCTGGAGCACGTGGATGAAGCTGTCAATGCCTGTGCCTGGTGTGAAGGCCAAAAGCAGAGGAATCATAATACTGAAAAATGAAAGAGCCTTTGATGGTTTGACTTTTGATTTTATTTTCAAATCCGTGACCACCAAATGAAACCAGGGGAAGTTCTACTAACTGTGGACATCAGCCAGCACATGTGTGGTGGATCATTGCACATTAACTTTTGTGAAGTTAATGGATTTCTGTCTCACTGACTGAATTTTTGCACTGTCATTTTTTTCCCCTGCCTCTTCCAAGGTGCTGCAAAATGTATTCTCCTTTGTGACTGTCTGATGAAGGTAACAGTGTCCCACTCTGGCCAAGTAACATAAAATAGCATCCACTCGTGGGAATGTTGAAGGTATAACTGCAAGTAGCCCATTAATTTGACTCAGCATCAATGAACCCTTTCTGGAATGTGGTGCCTGGTTTGAGAGTCCCACACTCTGAAAATGCAGAAATTGCCTGGGTGTCTATTTCTTGGATACAGATCTGGATTTAAGGCAGGGAAAGAGCTGTGTCCCATCTAACCTCATTTGCTCTGATGAACCTTTTCTCATCTCGCATCAGGACCTCACCAGCTGCTGAAGCCAAAGTGGGTTTCCTTCACAACCCTTCAAAGACAATTCCCATGCTCCTCTGCCATGGAAACCTTCAAATCTCCTTAGATCCCTGACATCCTACAGCCAGCTGCTCTGTCAGGTATTTTTCTCTGGAATAAGAAGAAGCCCCAGAACAGGGAGGGATGAGGAAAGGCTCACCTGTGTTGTTGTGGACCAGGAGGGTGGTCGTCTCCAGGTAGGATTTCTTCCCCAGGGGCAGGAAGTACCGTGCAGACGAGAGCTCCCAGACACTCACACTCTGCCAGGCAGCAACCAGGGACAGTTGCAAAACCAGAGGAAGCAGAAAAACCACATAGAGCAGCAAACTACATTAAGAAAGAGATGAATAAACCTTCTGAAACCAGACATTCGGCAGAAATGCATTTGCATATTGGAATTGGTGGGTGATGTTCAGGTTGCCCAAAACTCTTTCTGGTAAAAATCATAGAATAACAATATCCTGAGTTGGAAGGGACCCACAATAACTGTGGAATCCAACTCCTGGCCCTGCCCAGGACACCCCAACAATCCCACCATTGTCCAAACCCTTCTGGAGCTCTGGCAGCCTCGGGGCTGTGCCCACTGCCCTGGGGAGCCTGGTCAGTGCCCAACCACCCTCTGGAGGAAGAACCTTTTCCTGAGATCCATCTCAACCCTCCCCTGGCACAGCTCCAGCCGTTCCCTTGGGTCCTGTCACTGGTCACCAGAGAGGAGAATTTTATTTCCAGAAGTCTCAAACCTTGACCATTCACAAAGACATGCAAAATTTAACAGGGAGAGGACCTCAGATCTGGAGTGCCCAACTTTTTAGGGCCATGAAATGCCTTTCAGACTTCCTTTAGATACAAGTTTTTAATAAATGAGCATCTTCCTTTTGTTTCTTGTGCTCCACCAGGAAATGACAGCTTGAACACCAATGGGGCCAAATGAGTTTAGGCACTGGCAACACTATAGAAATTGAAAAAAATTGCAAAGGAAGTCTGAAGGTACTCTCTGTACACATTAGCTTATTTTAAAACCCCCTCCTCCATCTGAAATACAAGTGTTTCTAAATGATTCTTTTCTTCAGAAAGAAAATGGATTTCTCTTACGTAAATTATTCATACAGAAATGAAATACACAACAGGGAGATTTTGTGTTCCTGGTGCTGGAAAGGAAGAAGCTTTCCTCTCCTCTGAGTGTAGATTACCCAGATCGTCCATGCCCAAGACCTGATACCAATTAAGCCAAACTCCATCAAAACAGGGGTGTGGAAATTGCCCCCCCAAGTGTGGCCTTGGGGGGCAATTGCGTCCAGGCTCCAGATCTCCAAGGCAGACTCACTTTGGTACTTACATTGACCGCAGGTTTTTCACCGAACTCTTGAGCTTTAAGAAGTGCACCCATGCCATGGCAGAGACCTGCTGCCTCCAGAGAGCCAGGCCATCCACTGTCACCTTCCCAGCATCCGAGAGCAGGAGGGAGCCTGGCTTGGCCTCGTCGGAGCCTCGCGGTCCTGCCTCTGCCCGCTCGTCCCCGAGGACGTGCTCATCTGCAGAGAGTCCCCACGAGCACATTTATGGCTAAGAACACCTTCTGTGCTGTCATTTGTGAAAATTGAGGCCTGTCCAGGGGTTATCTCAGAGGAGCTGATCTCTTTGGCTGTGGGCTGTGTATTCACAGCCACGATTGTACCTTCTTGGTCCGCCGTGTCTTCTTCCTCCAGTTTCAGGAAGACATCCTCCAGGGTCGTCATGCTGACTCCATAATTGATAATTCCCTGCTCAGAGCAGCTGTCAAGGCCACTGAACAGATCTGCAGGACAGAGATAAAACAAGTGCATGAGTACTGGAGTGTCTCCAGACCACTTTGGTTCAGCTTAGTCAACCTGGAACATCTCCCATGAGGGAGAAAACAACAGAGCAATGAAGGTCTGGAGGAACACAAAACTGCCAGATCCACAGCACACTGGAGATCTTTTTCTGCTTAACACCAGCATTTCAGGCTGTGCATCCTCTGAGGAACTGGGCTGTAGGATGGTCAGAATGTGGTGGACAGGGTGGGTGAGGGTCTGCCTGGTGCCACTGCAGGCACAGAGCGGGGCTGGTTCTGTGGGGTTCTCCCTAATCACTGTCTTTTCATTTAACAGAAAGAAAACTGAACTCTCAATGACACAGTTTAGCCTGCTGGGTTTGTCATTACAAGCAGTAGAAAATCTTTTGTTACACAGTTGGATCTTAAACACCCGGATGATAAAATTGTGCAGAAAAGCCAAAATGCAACAGTTTTGAAGTCCTGATGTGACCCCTGTAGAAAATTCTCCCTTTTCATTTCACTTTCCCCACAGTTGTGATTATTTTTTTCTCTATGGAGAATTCTCAGTTATTTTAACAGACATTACCTGGGAATTTATTCACGTTTTCCAGTGGCAGTTTATATCTCAGCTCATACTGACTGTGTCCTGAGAACGTGGCATTGGGGATGTACCTCTTAACCCGGGATGTCACATTCTCCAAGTCACAGGACTCACTGACGTGGATCCTGTTGGATTGAAAAAGCACAGATGCTTAGTTTTGGAATGAAAACCCCCAAAACCCACTCAAACAAACAACAGCCACCATATTATTTCCTAGGATGCATTAAAAAAAACTCTAGAATACTTAATTCATTCCCTACTCCGGGGTAAAGTGCTGTTTCAGTTAATTTAACTGACTATTAATTCTGTGAATTTGCTGGTTTCAATGACACCTGCATTACCATTTACATCGATTCTGGTTTCCCTCAGATATCAGATCATGCAGCTGAAGTAGGTACCTTAAATGATAACAAATCCCCCACTTTTTCTTCAGGAACAGCGAGGAACCGACACACTTCAGCCGCCCGTGCGAGATAAAAGCCTTGCGGTCTGAAGGAAGGAAAAGCCAGAGGGGTTTATAGTGCAGAGCAGTCGCCCCAAACTTTTTTGGCCACTGGCTTTCTGCTCCGGGGCTGTTCTGCAGAGGTGCCCCAGGCTGAGCCCCTGCCCACCTGCCAGGATATCGGCCTCGTCCATGAACTGGGTGCTGAACAGGATCGCCCGTCCTGCCCGGTGCTCCCTCAGGAGGCTCCACACCTGGTGCCTGGAGAGAGGATCCAACCCAGCTGTTGGCTCATCCAGGAACAAGACCTGCAGAGGGGATGAAATCAGGCATTCCCCATCCCTGGAGCAGTTGCACGTCCCTTGGGTTTGGTGTTCTGGAAGCCTCAGGTCCCGAAGGCGAGAGACCCAGGTCACCTCTTATGCAAGGGCAGCTGTCCTGGGAGCTGTGGGAGGTCAGGGAACTCTCTGTCAGCTTCCAAACTGCACTAGCAAGGTGGGTTGTGAATTTAAAAAAATTAAATCATTAAATTTATTGATTTTAGTAACTTGTAGCCAAATACACGGACAAGGTTTTAGTTATGTTGGACCTGAATATTCCCTGTATTACAGAGCTGTGCCTGCTGCTTTACCTGGGGGTTTCCAAGCATGGCTATTCCAATGGATAACTTCCTTTTCTGCCCACCACTCAGTTTCTCAGCTTGAGTGTCTTGAATGTTACTGATATCCAGCAGTTCCAAAATGTTTTGCACCTAGAACAGCACAAGGATGTCCATTCTCAGCAGCAGTTGTCCTTCCATCCTTTATTAGGGTAGACTTAGATTTAAATTAGGTATCAGGGAGAAATTCTCCCCTGTAAGGGTGGGGAGGCCCTGGCACAGGTTGCCCAGAGAAGCTGTGGCTGCCTCATCCCTGGAAGTGTCCATGTTCAGGTTGGGTGAGGCTTTGAGCTTCAATTTTCAGAAGACACAGCATCCAAGTGGAGCCTTTGAGCTTCCCAGTGCAAAAGGAGCCTTTATGGAATTGTGGGGTTTCCAACAGCCCCGTGCTGCTGCACGGTGATGCTTTTCAGGGGAGCACACACTCACCTCTCTCTCCACCTCCTTGGACTTGATGCCCTTGATTTCTGCAAAAGTTCTCAAGTTTTCCTTCACCGTCAAGACCTCAAACTGTGTGTTGAACTGGGGGCAGATGCCAATCATCTCTCTGATCTCCTTCCTGTCTCCTATTTCGGAGAGTTTGTAGTTGTATATGGTGGCAGAGCCTGTTTACAGGAATAAATGTGAAGAGGTGGAATGACCTGGTGTTTACAGCTTTTGAATCAGGGCCACCCCGTCCCCCCCATTTTCCATCTTACCTTCTGAGGGGAAGGTGAGCCCACTGAGCACATTTAACAGGGTTGTTTTTCCAGCCCCACTGTGGCCAAGTAAGGCAGTGATCTGCCCCTCATAAATATTTAAAGACAAACCTAGAATGGAAGCAACATCAAGCTGGGGAAGAAATGAGGTTTGACTTGCCTCCACTTATTGTCAAAGTCAAGAGAAGTCAAGAAGCACAAGAAGTAAGAGACAATAATTAGCTAAAAGAGCATTAAGCAGTGTAGGGAAAAGCTCTGTAAACCTTTAACTAAAGGCTTAAGAAGTTGCTCTGAATTTAGCAGAAAAGACAGAAATACAACAATAAAAAAAAATCTTTCTTCCTTTTAGTTTTATTAAAAATGGAAGATTCGGTAAAAACTGAAAAAAATATTTATAAATCACATCAATTAATATTTGACCTAAATTTTCAAGTAATGCAAGTGTTTTATTTCATTGACTGACTGAAATGTTTGTGCACAAGTGTTTTTTTCCCTCATCTTTGACAGGAATCAATACCACAGCTCTCATACCTCTTAAAGCTTCTGTCTTCTTGTCCTTCTTTTTATATGCTTTTTTAATATTGTGGAGTCTAAAGAAAAGTAAGGAGGTCATTATTTTGGGATTTCTGTCAATGCATTTCCCTGGTGCCCCTTTACATTTCTGTAGGCCTTCAGTTAAAATTACAGAAATGGCACGAAAAATACTAAGAGGTACTGGGAAACAACCCTGAGATTCACAGGTTTGGCATCCCCTGTGCTCAAGTGTGAATGTCACTGTCTGGCACCAATAATGGGGCACCAACCCTTGCAAAGACAAGGCCCAACCCATTGCATCAGATTTCCAATGGATTGCTCTCTACATTCTCCTTTTTGTCCCTAAAGAACATTTAAAGTCCACAGCAAAAAAAAAACCAACCAACCAACAACAACAACAAGAAAAACCCCACCCTGTTATTTTTTATGAATTTATCTAAATTTCACCATTAGTGATGGGTCTGAATTACCTAATTATCTCATCTGCATTTTGTCTCTGATTTTTTGCCTGTGAAACCAAGTGTTTTTACAAGAGCCTCACAAACATGAGAGCTGCCTGGATAAGTCAAACCCCAGCAGATGGAAGGCTCTGGGATCTGTGGAGCATTAAACCCAAGTACCCAATTCAGTAAGCATGGATAGCAGTTACTTCTTCCCTAACCTGATGGCCTCCTTCCCCCGGAATTCGGGGGGCACCGGCTCTACGTCGTCACCAAGGAGCTCCTCAGGGTTGGCTGTGGGTCTGGGAATGTCCCTGGTGGAGCCTCTCCTGCTCCTCATCCAGTAGGAGGGTTTCAGGCAGAAGAGAGGAGGGTCTGGAATGCCATATTTGCCTACCAGGAAAGCAAAGATGACCTGTCATCAACCAGAGCCACAACCAAGGCACCATCCAAGGCTAAACATTTAACTAAACTGAACTAGTAAGTGCTTGGCTGCCTCAAAACTGGCACTTTGTCCAGTTAAAAAAAACAGGTCTGGAGCAGAGGTAGAAGAGACAAGAAGTTTGGCTTCAGGGGTTTATTTAATGAATTCAATACTTCGTGTAATGAATTAAAATATTGCCCCACACATTATTACACTGTAATCTCATAATCACTTCAACAGCAGCATTATTAGAAAGAAAAACCACTAAATGCTGTGTTGTCTTTGATTCTGTGAGTTTTGCATGTGCCAGGGGTAGAATAGTCAAAAACCAAACCCTATTTTGATTGACTCAGAGCAGCCCATCATTTCCTTGATATATCCCATGCAATCCATACCAATATAAAATATAAAAGAAGATAGTAGGATCACAAGCATAAATCAGAGCTACCTGGCAGAACTTTGTCGAAATACAGAGCCAACAGCATGTACAAGATTGAGTCAAAGACCAGCATAATGTAAGTTGAAAATAAAAAGTATGCTTCCTCCATAAGGTTGGAAAAAGAGAAACCCATTCCATATTTTTCCAAATAGAAAATCTGAGGGAAAAAAAAAAGGACAAAGAAGAAAAATTTTCAGGCTGGAGAATGATGCCCATGCCATCAAACAATGGGTCCAATTGTCTTTGTTAACCTGGAAATCATCTGCAGTATTGACCAATTGTTCTTACTTTCTAGAGGGGAATAAATTTAAGGGGGTAAATTTGTTCTGTGCAGAGATCTTAAAGATTTAATCCAGACTTTTTCCAGAATAATCTAGAAACAGAAATAAATAACAGAGTTTTAGAGGAAATCATTCAAGAAACATGATTTTGGCACCCTCGATGTGACAGAGGCATGATGAAAATGGTATAATTTTACATAGTGGTTGATTTAACCAAATGGCAAATTAGCAGCAAATTCAGTCTCTTTTTCTGCTGGTCCATAAATCTCCTCTCCCAGGTAGACTTTTTTTTTAATATATATATACCAGGAAATCAAATATTAGACTGCTGGAGCCAGAAAACATCACTCAGAGCTGTGGAGATATGACTGATGGAAAACTGGGGAGCTGCACAAAGTGGGGATGGAAGGAGAATGGCAGCAGCAGGGATCTCCAGTTGTGTTTGCACAGTCTCTGCTGCCAGGAAGAGTTGCAGCAGAGAGAGGGGAATGATGGGGCAGCCAAGAGATGATGTCCCTGATGTCCCCAAGTCGACTCCTGCCCGCCCAGGCCCGGCCCCGAGGATAATGGGGTTGTTGTGTGCAGGGATGGGCTCCTCGGGGTCATGTGGAAGTGACAGAAGTGCACAACAGCAGATTTTTTGTGACCAGGGCCGTGTTGCCTTTGCATTCATCTGCTTTTCAAACGGTGGGATGGGATGGGGGGCATTGGAGCCCCTCTTTGCTGCCCAACAGCAGCTCAGGCCGCGGGGAGGTTTCAAAACGGGATGTGGGTCTGAGTGAAAAAATACCTGGAGATTTTACAGCTGGACTTTGTAAAGGAGGATGTGCCCTCCCGTGCCTTTCTCTGCCAGCAGGGGAAGGTTCAGCTGCAGAGGTGGGGCCCTTACCTTGGCAACGCCCGCGTTAAACGCGAAAGGACAGCAGAGACCGAGAAACCACTTCAGTGGTTCAGGAACGTTTTCTACCAGCACCGCCAGGCTCAGGCATCCAAAGATAAAGGTGATGAGGAACCCCACAGAGCTGACAAGTTTGGAGGTCCTTAAGAGGGAGCAGAGGAGGAAAACCAGGTGGATCTGTAAGAACAGAGGTTTCCTTCAATCACTGAAGGAAATAAATACCTTTAACAGCAGCGCGTCCGTTTGCCAGGCAGGCAGGTCTCTGGTGAGTTAGTATAACACAATAAAGTCTTTCTTAGTGGGTCGATCTGAATTTCAAATCAGGCTTTTTGTGGCCAACCTACTGCCTGTCCGACCTTCAGGCTGCAAATCAAATCACTGCTGCTGAGTCACAGGAGCCACTCAGCTGCCTTCAGTCAGCAAGGCCGTGCAAAGCACTGTGCAAAGAGCTCTGGAGTAATACTTCAGCACATCAGCAAGGTGATAAATCATGTGGTGAGAAAATCTGTCTTTAAAGCTTGACTTACACATGCCAGGCCATAGAGGAAAAACAGCAGCAAGACCGCAGGGAAGCTGCTGATGTAGAATGGATCCCTCAGCACGAGAGCTGTCAGCAGGCAGGAGAAGATCAACACATAGAGGAAATACAGCAAACTCCAGGAGAGCCTGGGGATGGATGGAAAGGGGCCATGACACTTCTGGTTAATTAAGAAGTGTTGTTGTAACTTCATCTGCCACATCAGAACCGTTTTAAATTTAAATATTGGTTATTTCCCACGGTCAACTCCTTTACATCCCAAGGCAGAACACAGAGCATGATCCACCTTAGGAGGAAATACCCACGGGAGAAGGGTACACCGCTGCCATGCTCAACCCTCTGGTTTGTCCTTAGAGTGCTGGAGAAAACTCATGAACTCATTTAACTTATTACCTGACTGCACAAGTGCCCTGGAACATACCGATTTTTGGCAGACGCACTTTAGTTGGAAAAGAACTCACCAAAATGCAATATCCTGCAGCCCCATCGTCTTCATCAGTACCTTGAGCTTCTTCTTTTCTCTTGTGACGTTCATTGATAAGAAATACATGAAGGGAAAGAAGCACATCACGATGGTGATCATGAAATAACCGTAGTCGAGTGTGATCGAGACGATGGTGCTCCGGGACTTCATCCGGACTCCAGCAATTGAATTCATTTCTTCCCAAACAGAATGGTTTGCCACCACCTAAAGGAATTCAAGGTCAACGTGTCAGTATTCCATTTATTTTTCTACAGTGAGATGTATTTGTATAAGGAACCTTCTGATTCATCCTCCCTAGATCAACTTTTTAAGGCAGCTTTATTTGCCGACAAACCCACCCCTTGCTATTCCCACGGTACAGTTTGCCTTCCCTGTGTCAAGTTTAAAATAAAAGGATGCCTACATCAGTTCCCAAGTTGGATTTACCTCTATGATAGCAGCATCAATGCTGGACTGCAGGGACAGGAAGCCTTTGTACCAGTACTTTGGGCTGTCACAGTGCATTGATGAGAAATTATAACAGCTGTCTGCAAGGTTAAGGGCATCACAGGTAAGAGCAGAGAAAGGGAGTTGATTTTCACTACAGAAGGGGATGGAAAGAATACATTTGCACTATGGGAAACTCTTCAAATGGGTAGTGACACACAGACAAAAAAAAAAACAAAACAAAGAAACCCCCACAGTTTATTAAATCACTGAACATATATGGATTATTCTGACAAAATGATGCCTGTCCATGCCAGGCAATGACCAGCCCAAGAATTTTCCTTTTGTATTACCTATGTGTCCAAAGATTTCGTTGGGAAGAATCACATTTGCAGTAGGAAACCTGAGGTGATAGGAGAAATTGTCCTTAAATACAACCCCTATAATTTCATTATTTGAAATCCAGGCTTTTTCCAGGGCGTTCTCATTGTCCAGTGCCTCCAGTTTTATACCTGTGGTGTGTAAGCAAAATGTTGCAATGAGTTTCTGTAAGTCTGGAAATGTGTCCATGGGCACTGGGGGTATGTTCTGTTTTTTCAGCATTTCAACACCTCTTTTTCCAGTTCTCATTGAGATATTTACCTTAAAATACTTTATGCTTTACCAGTTAAGAAGTGCAACTGAAAAGAATGAACCAGGATGTCTTAAAAGAATTAGGGAATATCAGGTAAGGCAGAGCTTTACAGTTCAGAGGAACACACTGGTGTCACCAGTAATTTAAATACTAGGGAAGAAATATTTGTGAAAATAGGGGATTTGGGGTGAATTTTCTCTCCTGACCAAAGATTCTGGTGAGTCACTAGAACATACCGTAGGTGTGAAGAGGCTAAATAATGACAAAACTCAACATTTAAAAAGCAAAACCTACCCCTCATGACAGAGCTGGAGGCCACTTTATTCATGATCTGCCTGGTGGTGGCAGTGGTGGGTGTGAAAGCCACGGTGACCCCGGTGGTGTTATAGGCAGGATCATCCAAGTGCCCGAGGTGGCTGAAGGGCACCTCGGGGTACTGCATGTGCCCCATGAAATGGGACACGATGAACAGCATGGGCAGGAAGAGCAGGGACAGCATCCACTCCTGGGCACGGGGCAGAGCAGGGGGGAGAAATAAATAACACATTAGATATAGCAGGGTAAGAGCAGATTCTTTGTGGGATTAAAATATAAGCAGAGGAACTCGGTCACTCCAGTTTCTGAGATGTCAAGGCTCTCTCTGCATTGTGCCCATCACCTCAGGAAATTAATCCAAAGAGCCCATCTGAGCTCTCACATGTCACAAACCAGGTATAAAAACCATCAGTTAAAATATTAAAGTCTCAAAGTGTTCACTACCAGTCATGCTTTACAAAAGTACTTTGACTTCTAGTTTTATCTAAAGAAATTGGTGTCCAGGGGCAGGCAGGGATTGGCCACTCTCAGTGCTTAGCTGCTCTTTTTTTATTGTCATTTTTAATTTTTTCTTACCTGAAAGCTCTGCATCTTCATCCTCCACTTGAGAAGGACGTTTTTCCACAAGAGAATTTTCGTTTGCTGGAATACACTCATATTTCTCTGCAGTGTCTTCATCTCTGAACCTACAGGCAAGTTCTTTTTGAAAAAAATTACTTGCTAAAGCAGCAGAGATTGCTTTTATTTGCACAGTCCTTGCAGATGTGCCCAGTGACACTTTCTTTCCCTTTTTACAGCAAAAATGAGAGCTGAAGCATCTCAGATGTTGTGTACTGAGCACAAGCCACCCCCGCAGCACAGGGTCCAAGAGACCTCATCACCCTCCACACACTCCAGCCCTCCCAGCTCAGCAGCAAACACTGATTTATAACCAGAATTCCAGGCTTCCATGGTGTGGCATGGTGAGGTTGGGAGGAGTTATTTAAGAAATAAAAAAAAAGGGAACATCGTACTACATGACCTAATTGGCTTGGGTGGGCTTCGTATCTAAGGAATGACAACACCACAGTGAATTAAAGTCACTAAAATCCTCTTGCATGTCATTTTAATGTGCTACAGGCTCAACACCAAGAGGGGTTGAGCAACTCCTGGCTGTGGTGTGAGCTGAGATCACTTGGAAAACGGCGCCAGTCGAAGGCAACTCGGAGCCACGAGAGAACAAATTCTTGGAAGTGCGTTGGGAGGGATGTCAGTGCTGGGATATTAATGAAAAATGAGAGAAAAACAGGTAGCCGTGAGCATGCACTGGTGTGTTGCTCCAAAAGACATGGGAGCTTCCTTAAAAAGATCTGATTTAAAAAAAAAAAAAAAACAAGGAATTTTTGCCTGGATTAATGCTGGTGGTGGAAACTGCAATAGGAAGGCACAAAGCTGGCTGTCAGACTGCTTTGCAGCTGAGATATGTGCATATTAACCGTGAGTAAGATATTTATTAGTGCCTTTAATGAGCGAAAGGATTAAGTACCCCTATGCAAAACGGCTCCACTCACACAGCCCAACTACTCTGCTGTCACATCTGTAGCTAAAATCTGCTTTCAAACAAGATCCTTGTCTTCTATAAGTGATTCTCAGGTAGAAATACCAGAGCAGTTTAGAGATCTAATCCTTTCAAGCCTTCCTGTCACACTGAAGGAAGATTTGTGTTTTCCTGTTCCCTTGGGGGATGATGCCTCACAGTGCTGACAGGCAAGATGGAGTTTATCATCTTCTCCCAAATATTTACATTCAGCTCCTGGGAGAGGCACATCCCCGAGTAATGACACAGTAGGCAGGGAAATGCTGGAAAAGCAGCTGCAACAAATGGCCTTCCCAGGGCACACACTGCAAACACTTGCACTGGCACAGCAGGACAGGGCACGGACACAGCTCAGGGGCAGGAATCTGCTCCTTTCCCAGCATCTCTAAACAGATTTTTGGCTTTTTTTTTTTTTTACAGATGATCTCACTAAATCCAAGTGTATAAAAATTGGAATTTAGCCTGTGTAGTAACAACCAGACTTCCCTGGGGAAACCAAAATAAAACTTACAAATCCGTGGTCACCCTGTCACCCAGCAGAAGGGAGGTGTAGGACGTCGTGTGTCACCCCTGTGCATTTCCACCCTGGCAAGGGGCTTGTGTCACAGCTAAAGCAGGTTTCCAGTTTGTCCTTCGTTCTGTCACATGGAGTAACCTCAACAAGCTGACACACCCAGGAGATCCTGGGTGGGAGGGAGAGCTGGCACACCAGGTTCCCATCATGGATATCCCACGTGTCCCTCCTCCTGGTCACCCCTCAGTGCTGTCTGATCCCACTGCTGCAGAGTTTGGGGAAATGAGGTAGGACTGATTTCTCTGCTCCTGCGGTATTTCAGGGGGAATTTTTAAGAGTGTTAAATGACAGGGCTTTTAAAATTCAGCCTTTAGCTTACACTGCATGTAGGGAAAGAAATCTGCTCCTTGTATGTGCTGGATTAAAGTACTGAGCTAAGCTGAACCTACAGCATCCTCTTAATGCCCAGAAACACTGGAAATAAACCTCTGCTGTACACTGAGCTCTGTTTGTGTGTTATTTCATCTCAAAGTAAGGCTAAAAAGAGTCTATTGCCTTTAAACAGCCCCTAAACTTAATCACAAGCTTAACTCAGCCTGTTAGAAAGATACCCAGTGCCTCACCTACACATCCTCTCCCGGTATTATTAACGGGGTTATAATTTACTGGATGTTTTCATACCGTTAAAATAACATTTTTTTTATTTGCTTTAGGAAGAATGCTTAAGCCTTACCTTAAGGGGAAAGTTTGGAAGGGATCCAGAGCTTGTCCTTCACTGTATGCCTGTGGAAGTGGGGATGCTGAGGCTCCCTGGGATGGACTGGCCAGCTGTCCTGGTGGCTCTCAGTGCTCCTTTGTCCACACAATCCTTTCCTCACTCAGGCACTTCTGTAAAAGGCATTCCTCACACCATCGCTTCTCTTTTCCCTGGCTTCCTTCCCTCTTCCTCCTTGGCAGAGTTTCAGCTTTATTTGTGTTATAAAAAGCAAACAGAGCACTTTGCTGTTGAGTCCCTGGAGCGGATTCTCTGAAAAGTTGCTCGGGAAATTCTTGAGTCTTGGCCAAGGGAAGACAAACAAGCCCAACAACAAACCACACAAAAAACCTTCCTCTGGCAAACTCCATTGTGTTTCTCAGTGCAGCAAGAGAGGCTGAAGTCAACGATATCACGGCACAGGCAGGGGGGCAAACGGTGGCTCTCCCTCCTCTCCAAATGGCAAAGGCTGTGTTGGAAAACTGCTCCTGTGCCTCCAGCCCCGGCACAGGAGGAGCAGTGAAGCGCTGCCTCCTAGATAGCAACAGCTCTTTCGATGAAAAAACATGTTGTAAACACTGAAACAAACTTCCCTTGGCTAACTCTGAGCTTCTGAAGGGGGTGGGTTTGATTCCATCCCCGGGCTGTGCCACTGCAGCGTCCCCGGCAGCAGCACGGCTGAGGGACCCGTGGTGGGAGGGAGCATGACCAGCTGGGACAGAGGCTGGGCTTGGAGATGTGGAGGAGCTGGATTTGCTTCCCTCTGCTCTGCCTGACAGAAAAAAAACAACCCCTGAGATTTAATTAACACTCTGATGTTTCAGAGCGAGGCAAACTGCAGAGGTGCAGTAAGTCAGGGCACAGGATGAGGTTAAAACCTGTCCCCAGTACATCTCCTGCTTGTCCAAACCTTCTCCACTTCTTTCAAAGAGAAAAAAAACCCAACCCTCAGGTGGCTATGCCAGTTCCCAGTCGGTGAATCTCAAGCAGAGACACTTCCCTGCCCAGCTCCTTGACAGAGCCCTGATGTTTGGAGATCCACGTGGAAAGCAGCTCTCTGGGGGTGTGGGTGGCCGCTTTGGGGATTTTTCCTGGCAGGAACAGCCCATCTCTGAGCCACGGCAGCCACCTGCTGGTACCTGCTTGGCCACATCCCTGCCTGCATTGCCTGGTCATGCACCTCTGCCTGCCTGAACCACCTGCTTTCTCCCTGCCTGTATCATCCATCCCTGTAGCACCAGCATCATCCACAGGAACCAGGGGGATGGGTGAAGGTCTTGCTGCTCTGTCCATCCCATGGGATGGCACTGCCCCTCTCCTCCAGTGGGTCCCCAGCCCACCTTTCCTTGAGGTTGAGGATGCTGGGGGACAGGACAGCAGGGCACCAGGGGAATCACCTGGCTGCCTGGATGTAGGGAGTTTCATTTTTCTTCAGATTTATTTTTTTCTTGTAAATTTATTCTTCAAAGCTAGCCCTGGCAGGCAGGTGTTTAAGAGGAGATGCTGATCTGCTCAGACAGGGTCAGGGTGCTGGTGGCTGGTCTCCCCACCAGTTCCCCCAGGGGTGGGTGCTGTCAAGAAGCCCACCCTGTCTTCTCAATGACCAGAGCAAGGTTCAGCCTGCTGTCCTTCTGCACTGTTCCTTTGGGTCAAAGCACATCTCATTTTGATAATCATTGGGGTTTTACAAGTGATGATACAAGAGCTGCCAGTTTTCATGACACTTTTCCAGGCACTGCTGAGTCCTTTCCTTGTCTCTGTGTCTCCAGTGGTGGGGACCAGAGAGGCTCCAAGGTGACCTGAGCTGGAACACACAGCAACAGCAGATTTTTGGGTCAAAACACAAAAGACTCCACCAGCAATCACCACCTCTATGGCCACATTACACCACCCAGAGAGATGCTTTTCAGGACTGAGCAAGACAAAGCCCTGTTGCCCTCCTGCCATGGGTGAGTGAGGTGTCAGAGCCTCCTCTGAGTTTGAACAAGTCCCCCCCACCCCCCAGCCACAGTCTCCCTCTCTGCCTGGGGACCAGCAATTCATCCCAGCAGGGTTATTCCTCAGCACAACAAATAAGTCAGTCAGAGCAGGGGTACAGATGAACGTCAGGCATCAGTTTGTCAAAGGATAAAAGCTTTATTTATTAAAATAATAATTCTTTTTCTCTTTGTGAGGCAGAACACCTGCAGAGCTGGTTGTGTTGTGGCGTGAGTAACCAAGTTCTGGGGCTGCAGTTGATCACAGGGATCAGGAACACTGATGAAATACACTGAATATTTTCACTGTGGCTCCAAGAGTCAGGGCTGAAGGGGTCTCTGCTCCACAGCCCCGTTGGATGCTGCATCCAGGTCATGCTCCTCTGCATCCCTGGTGATGTCTACAAACACCTGCAACGTGGCACAGAGGAAACAACCCCATTATTGCCAAGGACTGACCATTTTTGTGCTGGTCATGGGCTATTTCTTCCTTTTATACAGGCAGTTTCTAACCTGGAACTCCCACATAACGTACCTGTTGCAAAGTGTTCAGTGACAAGCTGTACTCCTCAAGCCTGAAATTCTGTTTAGCTGCAGAGGGGTGGAGAAAATATCCTTAAAACCCAAATCCATATAAACAGCTTGAAAGCCATCTCCTTACTTAATTGATTGTTTCCTTTTACCTGCTTCTAACTTGGAGAAAGACCGGGACAGGGGTAGTGCATCTGCCATTGGTATCTTGTAGATGAGCAAGGAGGAAGTCCTGAAAAGGCAACAAAAAAAAAAAATTAATTCATCATTTTGTGACTCAGCATCAACGTTTGAGGGGCTTGTAGGGCGACTGTGCTCCCAGGTAAATTATTGAGCAAGGTCAGTGGGAGCAACAGAGAATCCCAGCACAAATCCCACAGGACATTCACCTTCCTTGCCGAGCTGCGCCGGGGAACAGGTTTAGAATATCAGCGTGGAGAGCATCGCTTTTCTCTGGGTCTGACATCTTGATTTCTAGGTGGTAACTCGTGCCAAACTTACTCTTGAGATCCTCAGGGGAACCAATGTACCTGCAGAGGAGGGAAAACATTGCTCAACCCACCATAATCAGCAGATAAAGCAGTCGCTGGGGTTGGGCAGCAGAAACGCACAAAAACCGCTGGTTACACACTCGCCACAATCCAAACCAGTATTTTCCCTTAGATTAGGAAGGGAAAAAAAAAGGCAAAATGAAAGTAAAACCAAACAAAGCCAAACAAGCCCCCCCAGACTGAAAACCAGGTGCCATCCTGGTGCTGGGTGTGACCCAGTGCCCACCGTAGGCGCCCCGACACCAGGATGGCCACGCGGTCACACATCGCCGCCGCCTCCGGGGACTGCGTGCTCAGGATGGCTGCTCGTTCCCTGCTTTTCATGGAGCTCTGGATCACCTTCCTGGGGACAGAGGGATCACAGTTACCTCCCAGGAACAGCCGAAGAAAATCTGGTTTATGTGTCTCCCTTCCTAAAAGCATGACTGTTTAAAAGACTTCAGTTATCTCGCTTGAAGATGTCGTGGGTGACAGTGCCATGCTGCAGTTTGTCATGGCAGCACCCCCTCCAAATTTTACACTTTTGGTGTAAACTGTTGGTGAAAAGCTAAAGCAAACATGAGGGCTGAATGACTAAAGGAAGAACTGCCCATGATTTTTAGTTTTTCTCTGAAGAAAACAGGAATTTTTGCTTTTTTGTCACGCTCACCACATGCGGCGCCGCCCCTTCGGGTCCATTCCCACGGATGGCTCATCCCAAAGCATCACCGTCGGATCCCCCAGGATGCTCAGAGCAAAGCACAGCTGAAATGGGAACAGCACGAGGTCAGGTCTGCTTTACTTCACCTGCAAAACTGGTGAGTTGTCCTGATATATCTTAATCCTTGTGCATCTTTTCAAGGCTGAAGCTCTTGATTCCAAAGCGCAGGAGGAACATGGATTAAAAAAAAAAACAACACATCAGGTGTTCTCAGTTAACATTTTAATCTCTCAAAATCAGATTTCCCCAAAACTCCTAAGCCTGCCAAAGATGAGAAAGTGCTTTTCCATCCCATTTGCTGGCAGATGCACATGGTGGGGCATGAAGAGGTGATTACCTTGTAAATCCAATTTGTGCTTAGCACTTATTAAACACACAGTGTGGGAGAGTAGGGGGAAGGGGAGGGAGGAACCTGCCAAGCTCAATTCCAAGGCTATTGGTGAAAATAAATGATGCCAGGAATCCACTCAGCTGAAGGTTTTCTGTGCACAATGTCCAAGGAAGAGCAAGCAGGGTTTGCTCAGGTAACACAGACAAAGGTAACACGTACCTTTCTGGCTTCTCCAGCAGATAACCTCCTGGCTGGGGTTTTGAAATGCTTCAGGAGGTCCAAGGCCTTGGCTATGCTGTGGGCAATGGAAAAGGAAAATGCCAAAATGACCATCTCGGTGTGCAAACACTGTGGTGAGGGGAGCTGAGGAACCAGACATACCTGTCTTGGCTGACTACATATATCACCTTGGGTTACTTGGTGATTTTACTCCTAACTTGGATGGTAAATTAAGGAATTTTTGCAGGAATTCAAGGCAATAAGTGCAGCTAATGAGAGAAATGAGTTGCTCATATAGCTGGCCATGAACTGGAGCAAGTTTTAATTTTTTCCTTAAGTTTTCTAGATAAACTTAGGCTAAAATCTTCATTGACAAGGGATTGAGAAGAGTATAAAGTAGCAGATCTTATCAGGACATCCCATTTCTCTGAGGTAAAGAGGTATTGAAGGCTCTGTCACTTAATCATAGAAGATGCTGAGTGTGAAGGGACCCACAAGGATCATTGAGTCCACCTCCTGGCCCTGCACAGGACCATCCCCAAGAGTCACCCCATCTGCCTGAGAGTATCATCCAAATGCTCCTTGAGCTCTGGCAGGCTTGGTGCTGTGACCACCAACCAGGTTTGTTATCAGGAAAAAACCTTTCCCTGCCCTATAGACTCGTGGTGTGGCTTGGGCTGGGAGGGACCCTGCATCTGGAGGGAGGGAGAACCAAGAGCTGAGATCACTTGGCTTCATACCAGCTGATGGCAAGAGCTGCATCTTCTTTCCTCATCCCTCTCACAGCAGCAAATGCCTCCAGGTGCTGGAGCACCGTCAGGTCTGGCCAGAGCGGGTCCCGCTGAGGGCAACAGCCCAGGCACCCCGGGGACAGGGTGGCTGCATCGTGGTCCCTGAGCAGCACCTGCACAAACACACACACACACAGACAGCTGGGGGCTGTGGGAGTCACAGAATCACAGAATGGTTTGGGTTGGAAGGGATCTTAAAGCTCCTCTCATCCCACCCCCTGCCATGGGCAGGGACACCTTCCACTAGCCCAGGTTGCTCCAACGTGGCCTTGGACACTTCCAGGGATGGGGCAGCCACAGCTTCTCTGGGCAACCTGTGCCAGGGCCTCCCCACTCCCACAGGGAAGGATTTCTTCCTAATCATAGAATCATGGGGTGGTTTGGGTTGGAAGGCACCTTAAGCCCATCTTGTTCCATCACCGTCCATGGGCAGGGACACCTTCCACTAGCCCAGGTTGCTCCAAGCCCTGGCCAAGTCAAACAGTAGCCAGCTGAGCAGTCAGCAGACACTGGTGAGTGGTCACCATGGATCCAGGGATCCTGCTCCATCTGCCTTTTCACTACCACGAAACTTTGCTAATAGCACCAAGATGAGACTCCCTTTTCCTGGTAGTACTTTTCTGTTTCCAAGATTCAGTCCCAAATCTGTAACAGCAATGGTATTTCCCCTCCCCCAGCACATGTCATTAATCATTCTGCACATAATTAATTGATGGATTGTTACTGGCCCAACACTGTCCACATTTGTTTCCAATTTCCTAGTTTTGCAAGGCTGTTTATGGAGAGGGTTATTTTTGGGTTTTATTTACGTGGCAACATTTCCTGCAGGGCTTGGGAAATTTCACAGTGGGTTTCCAATGCCCACCAAAGATTTTCTGTAGCTCAGATCCTTAAATCTATAACATTGACTTCGATGAAAACTAGAACATGCTTGAAGTAAATCAGCACTTTCTTCTCACTTCTGTAAATATCCAGAGTATATAAATTGCACATAAATGTCCATAAATTCCTTGACTGAAGGGCTGTGTTGCTGACTTGCCTTATCATATCCTTAATTTATAAAGGCATCAAGGGCATCTCCAAAGGAACCACATACCTCCCCAGCAGTCACTGTTACTTCTCCAGAAATCATGTTGATAGTTGTGCTTTTTCCAGCTCCATTGGGTCCTAACAGACCTAATACTTCTCCTAGAACAAATATGCAACGACTGTTAATAATAATTACTATTAATAAGACCTTGTTCCATCTGTGCTGGGCAATATCTAAATGTACAGTAGGGGAAGGGGTTGTTCATTAACTTATCCCCATAAATTAAAACTTTGAGTGCAGGAGCCCGGGATGTTGGGTCTGGTTGCCCACGAGAAAATTCTGATGAAAATATTTCTCCAAACGCGACCTTCACTTTAGATTTTAGTCATTTGTATTATAGGGAGTGCAGCCAAATACTTGAACCTTTCTTAACACTAAAAGAGACGTTTTTGACAGCAAGTTTCTTCTGTTTCTTGAAGATGGAATTGGCTTTCTTGACTTCATATTCCTTGCGCAGACTGTTGACAACGACAACGGACTCCTGTGAAGAGACAGAGAGGGAAATGAAAACTCTCCTCCTGTCCCATGGGATAGCTGGTCTGTTCTTACCATTAAGTATGACTCTCTAAAAAGAGAAGAAGATTTCTCAATTAAAAATCCAGGAAAGAGAGCAACAGGGAGAATTTAAAAAAAAAAAAAAGGGGGGGGGGGGAAATAAGCAGAATGGGAACAAAAATAATAATGTCAGCTAAATTCCTTCTGGTGCCAGGGTGAGATCAGGTCAGGACATCTGAGTGCACGAGCTCAGGAAGCAGAGATGAAGGTAAAGTAGCTAAGAAAGCAACCTGGAGATGGAGAATGAAAAGGGGAAGAAGGAAGAGGATTGGACTCACCTCGTCCTGCTGCAGGGAGACCATTGAGCTCCGCACCCTCTCCCTCTCCGCCTGGACTTCTGGGGGCTCCTCCCCAGGGTGGTCCCTGTTCTGCTGGGCCACTCTCTTCTGCTGGATCCTACAAGTGGAGGAGGAGAGGTGGCATCACTGGGAGTCACTTCCAAAAAGGCTGGTGTTTCCAGGTTTGTTCCCAGGGCAGCGCCAACGCAGCCACTGCACAATTTATTTGAGCTCAGGGAGCTCATAGAATGTCCTGAGCTGGAATGGAATCCACGAGGATCGTTGGGCTGTTCCACAGACAGTGTTTGCTCAAACATTTATCCATGGGGGAGAAACTAAACCCCATTGGCACCCTTGAGAAAATAAAGGCCAGGTTCAGCTTTTCCTTCATCAGTAACTATTGACTGGTTCCTGCTTCGCACACGCCAGGGATCTGTTCAAGGAGGATTAAAATACACACAGTAGGTTTTCAAAGCAATTTGGGCATCTAACCCAGAGTCACAAAATCACAGAATATTCTGAGTTGAAAGGGACCCACAAGGACCATCAGGTCCAATTCAACCCAGCTGAGTCACATTTGCTAATGCTTGAAAATCTGGTCTTTTCTACAGATCTTCTCCCACATGACTTAGGTGGTCAGTCTCTTGCTGTTGGTGACAGAGAAGCAGAGAGCAGGTTGCAGATGACCAGCCTGATGAAGCTTTAGGGGGAGTCTCCATCCTACCAGGAGTAATACTGACATGTTTGAAAAGGAATTAAAATGCTGTGTTTCGATTTGTAACTATAATTTTTCCAGCTGCAGTGAAATGTTCTGAAACCTCAGCTATGAACCTTAATAAAAAAAAAAAAAAAGCTCAAATCACAATTTTTATCCTCTCAAGGACGCTGTAGTTCAACTGATCTTCTATTGCAACACACTGGGTGGGAATTTGAGCAGACACATTCAGGGAAACTCCAGTAAGTTAAGCTGTAAACTGCAATGACCCAAAGGAATTAAAAACCCCTCCCCTTGTCCTTAGTTTCCTGCCCTTCTGATAAACTGGTTAAAACAAGCTTTATGCACATTTTGCAAAGTTTTTTAAGTTCCCCCTCCTCTCCTCCTGCTGTCAGGGGTGAGCCAGGAGCAGCACCAAGCCCACCCTGCAGATTGGGATAGTTTTGGCTCACAAGGAACCCCTGGGACGCACCTGAAGACGGGATCAAATCTTGTAACTCCTCCATATCTCATCTCCAAACGGCGCAGGAGGAAAACAAAAATCACACAGTGGAGGTATGGCTAAAACACCAGAAATTAATTAGGTTGGTATGGAGACAAGGTAACAACACACTTGATTAATATTAATGATAAGGGGAAGCAGGAACCTCTGTCATTTATTTCAACTAAAAGGCTTAAAAGGGGAAGAAGTTAGATTGATGCTTCCCATACATTTCCATCTGACATGCAGATCTCTTGCAAAAGCCTTGAATTCCTTCTGCAGCTTTAGCCCAGATAATCTGCACCCCAACAGATCCCACAGGATCGGGGATCACATCATTCTTTTGTAGAAGCAGCATTAAACTGATTAGTTGATTAATACTGTCTCTCCCTTAGACATGAGCTCCACTTCACACCCCCCTTCCCTCCCCAGTTTTTGCACATCCAGATGGTGCAGCACCCAGGGGCCACATGAGGCACAAGCCCATGATTCCTTGGATGTGCCTCCCCTGCCAACCCTTAATGTGAAATTTTGACCACATAACCCGTGGTTTACTTATGGGGAGAGTTATACAAGCCCAGTGCAAGTCCACTGCATCACAACAGCCACCCTTTCCAAAGCAACCATCTTCCAGCTGTTCCTTACTGCAAAGACAGCCATGTAGATGTGATTCCAGGTCTGAAGGAGTTCATCATTGTCTAAAACTGGGTAGTGCTACAAGAAAAGGTTAGTCAATTAGGAAAAGTCCTTAGCACGGTGTGTCTGAGTGCAGGGTCAGAGCAAGTGGGGGAGGTAGGAGTGTTTAGCTTTTCTTCAGGATGGAATAAAGCAGCTTTGAGCTGCACTTTGGTTTTGCTTCGTGCTGCTCAAAGGGTTGTGGCTTCCTTGGCCACAGTGATTCAGAGGGGCCTCAAATCAGATCAGGTTAGACTGACCTTCCCCATCCTTGCTTCTCTCTTCCCAGTTCTTTTACCTCCTGCCAGCTTCACTTCCTCCCTCTGGGTCTTCCCACTCCACCTCCTTCCCCTCCCATGCTACCAAAATACAGCCATTGAAACAGCTCTTGGTAACTAAACAAACCAAAAATATCCCCACCAAATGAAGGATTAACAACTCGAATCTTGGCTCCTTCTCTCACTCCTTTGCCTGGACCTTTTCTTCCCCTGTTGTCTTTCCTCACCCTCTCTTTTGGGCAGTTGGCACTTCGAGACAGGGAACTTGGAAAGTGCCTCTTGCTTTGCCAGTTTGCACCATTAGGACCATTATGGAATTTAGTAGGATGTATTTTACTTACTGGTCCAGAGAACATCATCCAGCCCAGAGGTGGAAACACAGGAATCAAACAACAGGTGTAGTAAACTGGTTCATCCTGGTTACTGATTATATAGAGAACATAATTCACCTGGAATAACGCAGGAAAAAGAATTTCCAACATCAATGTATTGTTGCTAAAAAAACAGGCTCTTTGTCACTGATTTGGGTTTATTCTGCTGCCTGCTGATATATTTGAAACGAAGCCTCAAGTGGCAAGACATGTAAACCAAATACTTCAGAGGGAAGATGCTCTTCACTTACCAGAATGAAGACTAAAGACCGAACGTGACGGTTGCTTCGCCCACTGCCAATTTTGAAGGCAATTAAATAGATGAGGAGGACAAGAGATACCCCATAACCAATAATGCAAATGATCTAGAGAGAGAGAGAGGGAGAGAGAGAGAGCACCATCAGTGACAAGGAGGGGCATGTGGACATGTGGGAACCTGCCTGGAGCAGCCCACTTTGAATCCAATAATCAAAGCACAAGCTGGCTGTGGAGGGAGGGAGGGAGGGAGGGGGATTTGTGTCTGCCTGTTTTCAGCTCACCAGGAGCAGGGTGGCGCTGGCCTGCAAGGGGCAGGCACGGCTGAAGGCCACCAAAAGCCCAAACATGAGGCACATCAGGGTCCAGAAGAGCGGGACGTCCACCAGGGCCTGCCCACACCAGTATGCAGAGGGGAAGAGCCCCGAGAGCCGCAGCTGGGAGCGAGCCTGGAGCTGCCAGTGGGAACAGGGAGCTGAGTTAGAAGAGTCTAAAACACCTTTCCCGCTCCTCCCTTCCCTGGCTGAGCCTTCCTCCCCTTCCCAAGCACTTGCATTTCTAATTCTACTGTTGTTTAAAACCACATCGTTCCTAAAAAGGAAAAAAATGAAATTAAATCATTCCGAACTCAAAATCTTTATTGACATCCAAACTATTCCGAGCCCCACCTGATTCCCTAGGATGCAGAGAAATGCACTTTGGTACAACACTCTGCTTGTGTGGTTGTATTTCTTCTAACATCCTACCTAGAAATCATAGAATGATTTGGGTTGGAAGAGACCTTAAAGTCCATTTCTTTCCACCCCCTGCCATGGGCAGGGACACCTTCCACTAGCCCAGGTTGCTCCAAGCCCTGTCCAACCTGGCCTTGGACATTTCCAGGGATCCAGGGGCAGCCACAGCTTCTCTAGGCAACCTGTGCTAGGGCATCACCATCTTTAACTGGTCTCCAGAGATACTGAATTTACATTCACTTCTTGTGTAAGATTGTCTACAGCTCGTGCTCTTTACCTTGTAATCCTCCATGCTGCTCACTGCAAGGAGAGGAGGCAAACCAGCAGCCAAAATCAGCAGGTAGCTGAGACAGTTGAAAAAAATATAGTTCTTTAAATCTGAGCTTTCTACCTGTGGAGAGAAATTCAGAGTCACCTGTAATCAACAGCTATCCAGGGAAAATCTGGCTCGTAGGATGGCTGAACATGCAAGTGAGCAAGAACACTAATGGTAAACCATTTGTGGATAAGAACAGAAAACAAGGCAAATTAAAAAAAAAAAAAAAGGTGTCTGGCATCTTAGAATTTTCAAAAAGTATTTTAATAACTGTAGATTTTTGAGAAAAGAGACTAACTTTTTGATGCTGATTCCTGCAAAATGGATGCTGGAGAAAGGTGGGATTTGCAAGTATCACTGTTGTATTCAGACCATATTCATCATCACAGAATGGTTTGGGTTGGAGGGGACCTTGGAGTTCATCACCCCCTGCCATGGGCAAGGACGCTTTGCACTAGCCCAGGTTGCTCCAAGCCCTGTCCAACCTGGCCTTGGTCACTTCCAGGGATGGGGCAGCCACAGCTTCTCTGGACAACCTGTCCAGAGCCAGGGCCTCCCCACCCTCACAGGGAAGGATTTCATCCTAATATCTATTCTAAACCTAATCTCTGCCAGTTTGAAGCCATTCCCCCTTTTCTGTCTCTCCAGGCTCTTGTAAATAGCCTCTCTCCATCTTTCTTGCTGGTTCCCTTCGGGTGCTGGAAGGCCATGGCAGCGAGACCCTACAGAGCTCCCAAACACGGCAGAAGAAACTGTCCCTAAAATCCCCCGGGAACTGGCAGCAGTCAGACCACTGGCCCCAACCCTTGGAACTTGCTCACCCAACCAGGTTTCCAACCTGCACAGTCCTTATCTCTTCAGCATTCCAGTTAGTTCTCAGCCGGGAAGGCGGGACAGGACACTCACCCTGGACAGGAGCTCGCTCCAGAGGCGGATGCGCGCGGTGGAGTTGAAGAGCCTCAGGAAGGTGTTGCTGATGATGTTCACGAGCAGAGGGTAGCAGTTGACGGGTTCTGCGCCGCACATGACCGTGAACTGGTAGCTCTGAAGGTGAGAGAGCAAAAGATGTCACCTTCACGCCCTTGAGAAGCGTGAGCAGCACTCGGATAACATTAAATATTATTTAATAGGTAAAAAAAAAAAAAACAAAATCCTCCCTTCCTGGTGTGTTTATTTCTCTGCACCTCGTTTAAGTACTTTTCAGAGGATCCTGTTGGTGTATGGGATGAAAGAAATAAAAAAAATCCCTCACCTTGCCTTCCAGGGATACTTTTATAGCTCCACTATGATGTGGAAGGCTTGTGATGTTCTTCTCAAGAGTTATTTCTGGGGTTATGCTTTGAGTCTTCAAAGCAGCAATGAAATCCTCCATTTCTGATCCTGAGATCAAGTCAAGAACAGAAATTAGAGTAATTAGAGAGGGTTTTTTTCTTTAAAGGTAAACAGTTTCATACAAACAAGTTCCCACTTGCAAAGCAGAGGATGTTAAAAAAAAAAAACAAACACTGAGATTCTAAGCAAACATGTATTTGCTATATTTTTTTCCTATTTTAATTAAACTGGTTAAATACAATGTGTGTTTCCATTCTTAGCTTATTTATTGCCTTTTTTTTTTATTTGCCCGGTTCATTACTCTTTCACATATCATCTACTCAGTTATTGTCACTAGGAATGGATTTGTTTTTGCCCAAAAGAAAACACCTCCCAAAGGCATAAATGTAGAAAGGAATGTACAGACAGAGTAAGGCAAGGTTGGTCTGTTAACTGTAATAAGATTCAGATTGGTGCAGAAAGTGAGTCAGCATCACATGTTCTTCTTTACCTGTGTCATTGAGGATGAGAAGGTTTGAGGACTTATTTTGAATTTTCTCCCTAGTGGGAAGAAAATATGGACTAGCTGTGATTTCCCAGCTGCTGGAGCTGTGCCACAGTTGAATGAGGGTTACAATCATCATCAGTGGAAGCATGGATGTTCCAAACAGCAGCAATCTAGGTGGAGAAACAAACCATGAGTGAGTCCAGGGGAACTCCAACTTAACTAATATTATGATGTGTGGGGAAACTTAAAACTTTAGCAATTCAGAGCTCTACCAGTAAATTCAGACTGCCCTTATTACCCCGGCTTTTAAATGTTTTCCACCCAATCCTCTGCTTCCAAACATCTCCACCAGTACTGAAGCCTTCCACGAGTCAGTGCAGGGAATGATCAAATCCCTTGGAAAGCACTGAGCCAGAACAGGGGCTGCAGGGCAGGGGAGAGCTCCTGTACTTACACGGCCCTGAGGAGCTTCCCGTCGTGCCGGAGTTTGAGGAGGCGAACTCTCATCACAGCACACACTTGCTGCCTCCAGAGCCCCATCCCACTCCCTGCCAGGATCCCCTGTCTGGGAAACCCCGGGAGGTTTTGGTCCCTCTCCTCCAGGTCTCTGTCTCCTGTGTTTTAAAAATGCCATTATCCACAAAGAGCCTTTAAAGGACACGTTTTAATCACAATAAACAGGGATCTTCTGCTCTGAACTGAGGAATACTTTGGCTTTCTTTAAGTCAGAAAAGAAACAAGGGCGGCAAAAAGGGGCCGTAATTTATCCAGAATGTAAATTGCATTGCTGAATTCAGATTGGCTGAAGCTGTATGGCAACACATCCAGTATCTTCACTGGCCTTGTGAAGTGCCTTCTGCCCAGTTTAGCTCTTCCCACCTCCTTGTCTGGGCAGTAAAACCCTTCAAAGGTAAATACCCTTCCAACATCAGCCATCAGCCTTCAATCCTTGTGCTTAAAAGCCTATGGGAAGTCAAGACTGAATCATCCAGACTTCTCCAAGAAGATATTCTTCACTAAAGGAAAGCGGGATTCAACTGCTACTCTAGACCTACCAAAGTTCACAGTTAACAGAAACTCATTAGGTGTTCAATTAAAACATCTGTGTATATGGGACCTTAATAATGTCACACATGCAAATTGGAGTCAGTGTTTTACCTTCTCCATCGACGGCTTCCTCACCCTCCAGCTTCAGGAAAACATCTTCCAGGGTTGTCCTGGTAACCTCATAATTAACAACCCCCTGCAAAAGGCTGCTCTCGAGGTGGCTGAACAGATCTGCACAACAGGGACAACCAGACTCAGCCCAGTGGCCAAGGCTGGTGCTGAGCACAAACTCAGACTGGCAGGGTTAAAGTTGGGTGTTCCAGCATTCACATCGTTAACCTCCATAACTTAAAAACCATCACAACGTTATCGTGCTCTTTAGAGGTAAGCAGTGGAAAATTCAGAGTTTTTGATTAACGTGGGCCATCCTGAAAACAGAGGAGACTCTGTGGATTTTAGTTTGGAGATTAGTTGGTGGATTTTCTTTTGTTCATCTGCATTATTAATATTAACATGTGCATTGGAGTCGTTCTGCAAGACTGATGTTTATGCAGCTTCCTAATCCCACACAGTATGGACTAGGGAATAGTTACTCCCTTCACAGCAACTTTGCTCTCTGCTTTTCCCACCACTTGGTTTCCCTTTAAAACCCTGGCACAGTGACAGGTTTTCTTACCTGGGAAGCTGTCAGTGTTTTCCAGAGGCAGCATATAACACAGTTCATCCCTCTTCTTCCCTTTGAGCACAGCATCAGGGATGTACTGTCTGACCAGGGAGGAGATAAGCTCTGGGTCACACAGGTCATTTGTGTGCATCCTGTTTGTGTTAAAAAACCATTGTTAGAATGTTAGGTGAGGGGGAAAAAAAAAATGTTTGCATCATCTGCTTCAAATCCAAAGCCAGGGAAACCTTCAAAACTGGGCAGCATTTCAGTGGGAATTTTTATAGGTGCCTGCAGTGCCCCTGGTTTTGCCACACATGGAAAAAAAGAGTTGAGGTTGGGAATAATGATTCTACCCAGTACTGCTAAAGCAAGAACACAGAAATTAAAATTCAGAGGAAAACAGCTTCCCATTAAAGCTGCTGCACATCACTCTGGTCCCCTTTCAGCTGCAAAGGAGGCTGCAAAGTTATTTTAGCTACCTGCTCAGAGCTTTCAGGATTGAGTTCCAAAGAAAAGTAGTTTGTTGTCCCAAAGCAGGGTATTTTTGGCACCCTCAAAAGTCTTTTAAAGTGAATAGTTGAGATTCCTAGTGCTCTGCATAGAAACTGTACAGAAACACAGACTCTACAAGAAAACATTCATGAGAACTGGAAGTTGGTTTTTTTTTTATTCCAAAAAGAGTGATGACCAAAAGAAAAGGATTTACCTTAAGTGGTAGCCAATTCCCCATTTTCTCTTCAAGTACAGGGATGAGCCAACACTCTGTAATCTCCCATTAGAGAGGAAAGCTTTCCGATCTGAGGAGGTACAAAAACAAAGGATTTAGGGGGATTTACAAGAGTGCAGTAGACTGACCTCACCCTGCTCCTTCTGAACTCAACAGACACATTAATAATATATTGAGAGGAGTAAAACCAGGCCAAGTGCTGAAGGTCTTTTTTCTTTTTAAACCACTGCCTTTCTCCTAAACATCAAGGTTACCCTTTTAATTATGAATTCTTCTGGGCTCGTGGAGAATTTCCCACACGGCATGGGAATAATAAGGAAATAGGAAAGATATTAATTCAAACAGCAGCACTAATGTCTGTGGGTGCTGTTAGAGACATATCCAGACAACATGGAAGTGCTTTATCCTGAGGAAGAGCACGAGCAAAGTCTTGGAGGGACACATCAGTCCAGGTTTAGCCTTTGCTCAGCCCGGGTTGGGTGGTTGCTCTCAGACAGAAGGTGCCCCGTGGGCACAGACTGCACCATGGTGGCACCCACATGTGGGTTCTGCAATGGAAAACCCTCTTCTGCAAACCCACAAAGTGCAAATCTGGGCTCACCAGCGTGAACATCAGCCTCCTCCATGGACTGGGTGGTGAAGAGGGTCACGTGTCCAGCCCGGCGTTCCTTCAGGAGGCTCCACACGTGGTGCCGGGAGCAGGGATCCAGCCCAGCTGTTGGCTCGTCCAAAAGCAACACCTGCAAAGGCCAACAAGGTCAGAACCATGTTCCCATGGCTCAGTTCCATGTTCACATCACCCCATTTCATTCTTTTGATGATCTCACTCGAAGAATGAAATGCATCCTCAAGTGTCAGCCATTGTTATTGCTCTTTCTCCTGCTACGGTATTACCACTCTTTTAATTAAAAACGTGGTTCTCATTGAACTAGATCCCTCCATCCTTCCAGTAAGTGAATGAGGAGGTCAGTAACCTTGGAATGCCAGGAGAAGATTACACCTGTCCCTGTGCCAGGTCAAAATGCAAAGCTATGTGCTCAAACAGTACACACTGTGTGTGTATAAATCAAATTCCTACCTGGGGATTCCCTAAAATCGCAATTCCAAGAGACAACTTTCTTTTTTGGGCCCTGCTCAGAGCATCAGCACAAACGTTCTGAAGGTCAGTGAGGTCCAACATCACGAGGACTTCCTGCACCTTGGTGAGACACGAAGACAAGAGTCAGATTCCCAAAGCACTGCTCACATTTTAATTCACAAACGGCTACACACAGCACAGGAGAGCACAGCTTCAAGATTTCAAACTTATCTACTTTAAGTGGCTTTTCTTAGAGTGAAATGCTGCAAATCCAAGTTCCAGCTCACAACATGAGGATAAGAAAGAACTGAAAAAGCACTTCACCCCTAAATTAGGGTTGTTCTCATTTCCACAGAACCAGATGCTGGTGATGATCATTTGCTGTCAAAGAGAAGTCAGTAGCTGACAAGCACATACCAACCTCTTGCTCTACTTCCTTCCGCTCAATCCCCTTGATGTGGGCAAAAGTCCTGAGGTTTTCCTTCACTGTTAAGGCTTCAAAATGCAAATTAAGTTGGGGGCAAACCCCAACCATTGCCTGAATTCCTTCCCTATCCAGTATTTCAGAAACGTTGTAGTTGTATATCATTGCAGAACCTGCACAGGGGGGTGAAGGAAACAAATTTCATCTTGTTTCCCAGTTATAAGGAGAAAACAGAGTGGTTTGTGTTCATACCTTTGACATTAATCCCAGCACTGTGGGTGTTTCTCAAGTGATAAAATAGAAACTAAAAATATTTTTAGAAAAGCAAAATAACTGTGCAGTCCAAAGCTTTAACACCCCTCAAAAATATTTCAGAGCACCAGGTCTCTCCCTTGAGAATAAAAACATATTTCCTATAGGTGTTTTCCTTGGAAAGCATCAGGTCATCCAGATGGAGAAACAACCATCTGTGCATGCTTACACACGTGAGCATATCCATAAAGGGCACATTATCCCTGGAGCTCACGTGGAAGGAGAAATTTGCACTGAAACAAACCAGCACGAGGGAAAATTTTTTGTTTGGTTGGTTGGTTTGTTTGGTTGTTTGGGGTTTTTGCATATTTCCCCTTTACACTTGAAAAAAACCCAAACAGTTTCTTGTCTTGAGCATTCAGGTCCACGATCTTACCTGCTGAAGGCTTGGAAAATCCACTGAGCACGTTTAAAAGGGCAGTTTTCCCACACCCACTGTGGCCAAGCAATGCAGTGATCTGGCCTTCATATATATTTAAGGACAAACCTGGAGCAGAAATAGAACATTAGGATGGAAGTTTGTGAGAAGTGGACTTGTTCCTGTAGTTTGTTGCCACGAGTGACACAGTGACATTTGTTTTGAAGCCGAGAGGCAAAACCACAGATCCAAAAGCACAGGCTGGGTCTTCAAAAGTTGGGACTTGGCTTGGTAAGGAACCTCCTGCCAAGTCTTTATTGAATTGAGGGAACTAGTGTATTAACCTCAATATTTAAAGAATTTTGACTTCAGTTTTCTACAAGGTTCACAACCTTTTATTTTAGTGTGGCTCAAGAGAGTGTCCATAGGAAGAGAAGAGCCCACAGCTTTCCCAAAATGGGAGATTTCAAGAGTGATTTCAAAGCAGCCAGACTTTGCTACCTCATTTTCTTTTTTTTTTTTTTTAAATACTTAATTCATCTTTCTGTGGGTTGTTTGGGTTGGGTTTGTTGGGGTTTTTTACTCAATTTAGACATTTGGGACCATATTGATATTTTTAATATTTTTCATATTTTTCATTTTTTATATTTTCACTTGGAGTTCCTGTTGAACAAAGGCATTTAACAAATACCCCACAACTATGCTGTGACTATGTCAACTATTTGCATTGGCAAGTGCTTGGAGAGCTCAACTCAGGCAGAGACAGCAGATTTGGCCACAGCCAGGGACCAAAAAACCCCAAGTTTTCTTTTCCCAAAATAACTTATATTTTGAGAGGGAAGTTTGAGAGGGGATTTTTAGAGTGGTGGAAAAAACAAACCGCTTTTAAGGAGAGTTTTGCTGTTGCAAAAAGTAATAAACAGTGATTTTCCTGGAGGGAAAAGGGTGATAACAAACAAGCTGGTAAAAATTTGCCAGTAATTTACCCCAGCAGAAATAACCATTGCACAATGTAATTTAACAGTACCAGAGGCAAAATTCAGTACATCCAGTACTTTTCAAAACATTTTGAGTTCTTATCTAGTGAAAAAGGAATAAAGGAATTACAGAATCTCTTCTTACCCTTTAAAGCTTCGGTGCTCTTGCCCTTCTTCTTATATGTCTTTTTAATGTTGTTTAACCTAAAGGAAAGGTAAGCAAGCCATTACTATGGAATCTCACAATTTGGACATGTTTCCTCAAAATAACCTTTGAAAACCTAATAGAAGAATATTTCCCAACCTCCTCCCCGAACTGGTCCTGCTCACTCTGAAGGAATCACTTTATGGAATTCATTTCTTGTACCTCTAAAGCAGAATTAGCAACTGTACTTTTCTAAAAGCTGTTTAAAAGGTTTCCAAGCCAAACTCGAGAAACACTTAGTGAAGGAAGCAGGAGGTCCTAGGGAACGAGATAACTCCTGGTTATCTAATTAAAAGTGATGACTTCGCTATTAATTTAGCAGATCTATGTTTGTTTTCTGGTAACAAGCAACAGGCAGCATCAGCAAAAAGCCCAACTAGCCCTGGAAGGTTGTGCACAGAAGTATTTTATTCACCACGCTCCATCAGCTTTGTGCTTAAAGATCACAGAGTCACAGAATGTGCTGAGTTGGAAGGGACCCACAAGGATCATTGAGTCCAACTGAGCTCTGCACAGGATGATGGTGAAGGGGAACAGAGTCACTGCTGATGCTCTGCAGAGAGGAAAGTGTATGGCAGTGAATTTGGCCCTGGTTTGGAGGATGCACCACGTCCAGTAAGTGTTCAAATCCAGCTCTGGAGCAGAACGAAACCCTGAGCAAACCCTCCCTTTCACACGTTTGCTATTAAACTTTATCTCTATACATAACATGACTCAGTCTAACATTCACCAGTGCAACATGACTGTGCTCTCTAGAGTCAAATATTGCATGTAGAGGTGTATTTTTCATGCCTACAGGAGCCCTCACCTGATTGCTTCCTTCCCATCGAAGCCCGGGGGCATCGGCTCGGCGTCACCGCTGAGAACGGGGTCGTGGGTGCTCTCACTGCCAACTCTCACCCCCACGGACCCACTGCTGGGCTTGAACCAGTATGAGGGCCTCAGGAAGAAGGCAGGAGGATGTGGCACCCCATACTTGCCTAATTCAGGGACAGAGAAGGCAAAATATCAGCCCCAAACTGCCCAGCCATCTCTTCCTCGACAGCTGCAGGATGTAGACTCTCAGCAGAGTAAAAGAACTGATAAATTCTGCTATTTAAGTTGTCCACTCATTCATTCATATCTCTAAATGCAGGTGGAGGATAATCACAGCAAAGACCCCATTTGCAACCTCTTGGGTCCAAAAATACCAGGTCAAGTCCTGCAACATCCTTCCAAACCCAGTGCTCAGGGCTGTGGGAGAGGGATCTCAGTGCCTCCCTGCAGGGTTTAAGCCTGTTTTTGAGGCAGGGTCAAACAAGGCAGTTACACACACCCAGATTCTGGGCAAACAGGATTCTTCCCAACCCTTTATTTCCTGAGAAATGCAGTAAATCCCATTTTCATGCCCTGATGTAACCTCTCAAGGCTGTTAAGATGCCCTTCCACAACCTGACCAGCACAGCTACCAGGACACCTTTTTTGTTGCTCCACGTGGGTTACAGTCTTCTCGCACCCCACCACCCCTTTGGTAGCTTTCCCCCTACAAGGGGAGAGAATTATAGAATAAAATGCAAGGAAATTTACTTTTTTTCCCCCCTCACATTTCCACTTACCAGGCAAAACCTTATCAAAGTAGATGGCCAGTAGGAAATACAAGACACTGTCGAGGCTCAGTGCGAGGTAGAAGTTATACAAAGGGTACAATTTGGGGTTAGATGCTGGTCCATGTTTTTCTAATTTTACCATCTAAGGGAAAAAAAAAACAAAAACAACAAGTTGGAAGGGTCAGATATGACACTTCCTTCAGGCAGAAACACTATGTGCAACCTACTGCTGTGTCATCACAACCACTTTCACTGAACACCCAAGTCCACTCACGATCACGATGCTGTTTCCAAGGAGGCAGGGGCTTTATTGTGACCACAAGCATCAGAAATGCTTCAGTAAGCTGAATTCTAAGCTGTGGAGAAGTTTCTACAGCAGCAGAGTGCTGCACGTGGGGTTAGCTAAGGCAGCACTCCCAGACCTCAGGGTTCTTGCAGATCTCAGTGCCCACCACACACGTCCCACTGCTGCAGTGATTACAGAGATTTCAATACACTGCATATACAGAGGCTGTAAAATGCATAATGCAGTGGACTGCCCAATAATTTTTGTTACAAATTAGGATGGACTTTTTGGAGTCAAACTTTCCAAGCATTTAGAGCAGATGGATGGGTGTGACTGGGTTGTTCTGAAAACACAAACTGTGGATGGTGCTGTGCAATTCTGCAGCAGGAGGATTGCTGTGGGCTGAACTTGCGTGGTGCACTGCCTTTCTTTTGGACCTACCGTTGCAAGGCCAGATGAGAAGGCACAAGGACTGAAGAGATTCAAAATCCATTCTGCAGACGGCGGCAAAAGGTCAAACAGTGTCAAAAAGCCCACTGACCCAAAGAGGATGTGAAGGAGAAATCCCACAAAACTGACAATATTTGGCTGCTTTAACAACGAGCTGATCATGAAAGTGAAGTGAATCTGCAGCAGAGAAAACCAGGAGTTAGCAGGATGCATTTCTGCTGGCAATTAAAACAAAAAAAAAAACAAAAAAACAAAAAACCCAAATATGAAAATAGGAGCAGAATTAGAGACCCAGCTGAGCTTCAGTTGTCCCCTAGAGATGCACATGGCACATCACAAAGTTTGTGATTTAGCAGACAGTTCTGAGAGTTAGGGCAGGCTTATAGGGGCAGACAAATCACTCCCAGCCTGGTTTCAAGTCAGAATCTCTCAAAATGTAATGGGAATGATATATTTAGAAATTATATTAAAATATAGGTGAATTTTCATAAAGTATATAATATGTTTATATATATAAAGATATAAATTATAACAATTATAACAATAAATTCCAGTAGTGAGAAGTTTTTTTTTTTACTTTCTCATATAATGCCCAGCCCTGGAGAACTCTGCAGTCTTTGACTTTCAGATATTTTAATTAGGAAACTGAAAAAAAAAGAAGTTGCATCATTTAAGAAGACAAAAGCAGACTTACAGAGGCCATGCCATAAAAGAAATAAAACAAATATAGCTCTAAAAAGCTCTGATGATTCAAAGCATCTTTCAGTGTGATCAGTGCCAGCAGACTGGCTGATATTGAGATGTACACAGTGTACAGCAAACTCCAGGATAACCTACAAAGGAAAGCACAATTATTTTTGGCCCTGAAATGACATACTCTGTAATTCAAATGTTTCACAATTCTAAGTGTATTTACAGCTTCCAGACTGGAAAGGTGCAAATATCACAGACTCAAAAGATCAGGTTGGAAGGGACCACAGAGCATCATCTGGTCCAATTTCCCTGCTCAGGCAGGGTCATCCCAGAGCACATGGCACAGGATTGTGTCCAGATGGCTCTGGAATATCTCCAGTGAGGGAGACTCCACTCCCTCTCTGGGCAACCTGTTCTGGTGAGGGGTCACTGCACAGGAGAGAAGTTCTTCCTCACGTTCAGGTCTTGCACCTCCCCAGGTCTCTGCAGATGCAGCAATGCCAGCAAAGAGAGACAGAGGATCTGCAGCCAGGAGCCCTTATCTGTGAGCTTTTCCTAATGATGTGAAATATTTGGATTTGGAAGCCTGTTTGGACAGCCCCTGTGTCCCTCCTGTGCTTCATCGCTGGCAGCTTTCTCCAAAACCTGTTGTTTCTGCACTTTTTGTGTCGTCTGTGTGAATCCACCCATTTTCTGGAGGCAAACAACACCTCAAGCCCAAGAGCCTTGCTACACACACGAGGAGTGCTCTTCCCCTTTTCTGGGGGGAGAAGAGCAGACCTGAGCATAACAAGCAGCAAGAAAAAAAACCACCTGTCTTAGATCAACTTGCTTGGAAACAGAGGTTCTCCAGCAAACAGAATCACAGAATGCTCTGGGTTGGAAGGGGCCTCAAAGATCACTTAATTCCAACCTCCTTCCATATGCAGGGACACCTCCCACCAGAGCAGGTTGCTCCAAGCACATCCTGCATACATCAGATAATGTAACCCCTGCAATCACACAGTGAATTTCTGCCAGACTCACCAGAAGGCAACATCTTGCAAACCCATTGCTCCCATTAACACCTTGAGCTTCTTCTTCTCCCTTAGAACTTTCACTGATAAAAAGTGCACGAATGGGGAGTAGCACAATATAGCACAAAAAATGAACAGAACATAATCCAGTCTAAACACAGGTTTAATCAGGGGTGATTTCAGACGAACCCCAGCGATTGACTTCATTTCTTTCCAGACAGAATGGTTGGTTTTCATCTAGAGAAAAGAAACCAGGTGTAAATTTCGTTTTTGTAATGAAAGAGCCAGCATCAGAACAAAGAGGTTTTTGTAAGCATTAAAACGATTAGTTTGTCAATAAAGTTATGTTTATAAGTGGTAAATAACAAATATTTAGTATCTTTTTGTGCTGCCTTGCAATAAACACTAAGCCTGCCTCGAGCCTTGGGAGTGATCTGACATTCTTTGAACTTTTGAGTCACACCCTGTATTTAAGGAGTTAATGAATCACAGAAAATCACGGGATCATGGAATCCCAGGATGGTTTGGGTTGGAAGGGGCCTTAAAGCTCATCTCATTCCAATCCCCTGCCACGGGTAGGGACAACCTTCCACTAGACCAGTTTGCTCCAAGCCCCATCCAACCTGGCCTTGGACACTTCCAGGGATGGGAAAATGAACTGGTTTGGTGGGGAGGATTTTATCTGGTTTTTTTGCTGTTTGTTTTTTTTTTTTTTTTGTTTTTTTTTTTAATGTACAGATAACTCTGCAAAGAACAGAAAACATGTTTTCCACCGTGGTCACTTACTTCTATGACTGCTGCATCAATGCTGGACTGCACTGAGAGGAAACCCCCGTACCAGTACAAAGGAACTTTGCAGTAACTTTCCGAATAATCCCCGCAGGATTCTGTTGGGGAAATAAATAAAAAAAAAATTAATTAATACATTTCCATATGTATGTGTGTATAAACACTTTTGTATAATGCGTGGGGTTGAAAATGTCTTTTACCCAAGAGTCAGGAAATCAAGATTTAGTTTTACTCAGCCTTTTATGTTTTAATGTGGAGACAGGCTGGGAGAGCTGGGGCTGAAGAAGAAAAGGTTGTTTGGAGACCCCTCAGCACCTTCCAGTGCCTGAAGGGGCTACAGGGAATCCAGAGAGGAACTGTTCATCAGGAACTGGAGCGACAGGACAAGGGGGATTATTGAGTTCAAACTGGAAGAAGGGAAATTTAGGTTAGATATTGGGAAGGAATTCCTCCCTGTGAGGGTGGGGAGGCCCTGGCACAGGTTGCCCAGAGAAGCTGTGGCTGTTCCATCCCTGGGAGTGTCCAAGGTCAGGTTGGACGGGGCTTGGAGCAACCTGGGCTAGTGGGAGGTATCCCTGCCCATGGCAGGGCATGGAATTGGACAACTTTTGAGCTCCCTTCCAACCCAAACTATTCCACGATTCTATATCTGTGGATAAGGTTTAGTTGTTCCTGAAGCTTTTTTCTCTGACCCTTGTTTCCTTTCACAAGAAACAGACTCTCAGATTTTAATCAACATCTTTCTGGAGTCATTTAGCACATGGAAGCTCCATCCCTTTGGAGTGGCACAGCAGCACAAAGATCCAACTAAGCAGCTTTTAATATAAAATCAGATTCTACGGTTACATTTGGTTTGTTACCGATGTGGTCAAAGACATCATTTGGAAACACAGTTTTGGTGATTTGAAGTCTGAGGCTGTAGGAGAAGTCATCCTTGAAAACAACACCAATAACTTCATCTTCAAAAGTTCCTTTCGTTTCCATTTTTTCCTCATTTTCCATCTCTTCTATTACTATACCTGTCGTTAAAATAAATAAACAATATTTTAAAAAAATATAAAAATAAAACCATCACAGCTAAAACTCTGATTAGCCGGGCAACAACATGAAAATGGGCATCACTACAATTTGTACCCTCAAAAGTCACGCTGGCCAAAGGTTTTTCCCCACCCCCAGGGCCAGTTCAGACGTGGAACAGGGATTTAAGAGCAGCGTTACCCCTCAGCACTGAATCCGAAGCCACTCTGCCCATTATTCTCCTGGTGGTGTTGGTTACTGGTGTGTACATGAGTGTCACTCCCGTGGCATTAAAGGGTGGATCATCCAGTTGCCCCAGGAATTTGTAAGGGAATTCTGCCCTCGGGTATTCCCATATCATATCCGCCGTCTCGTGGAGCATGAAGAGGAAAACTGCCAACGTCACCCATTCCTGGAGGGGAGGAAGGAAACGCAGAGCTGAGTTGGAGCCCAGGGGTTGGTGGTGTGGGAAGGCTCCTCCAGGCCCCTCCTCACCCAGCTCTGCACCGTCCAGCTCCTCTGACTGTGGGTGTGTTGTGGTTTGAGACCCCCAAAAAAATCCAATTTCTGAGTCCAAGCCCCCCTCCCACAACTCACCCTGGTGTGAGAGGGGTTTTCCAGACACAACACAGGACTCAGTATGGGGAGAAGGGAATTATATCACAACTATTACACAAATAAATATTATCATACATTATATACATAGTCCTAACTCTCTCTCCTATGATAAAGCAATATTTACATTGGATCAAATCTCCTCTCCCTCCAATAAAAGTCCAGAAGGGAAGAAGGAAAGATCCTTTCCACTTTCAGGGCAGCAGTGTCTCTCCTCTTCAATGCAGTAGTCGTAGCTGGAGTTGTTGTAGTTGAATTTCTCTCTCCATTACAGGGTGACTTTGCTCCTCACACGAGGGAGAGGCCATTCCACAGGTGTGGGGGATTTGAAAACACGAGGAACGTTTCAAGTGGAAAACATGTTTTCTTAGTGCTGGAGCCAAGGAGGTCTGCTGGTAATTGTACACCGTAGCCATGAATCAGACATTGTGTTCCTTTGTCCAGTGCAGGGTGGGAACAACAACCAAAAGCAACAAATCCAGCTTTGTCACAAGGCCTTATTGTGCCGGGATGTTCCAGTGTCACAGGAAGAAGGGCAACTGCTGACATTTCCCAGGGAACCTCATTACCAGCTGAGGTTTCTCATATCCCCTTGCATAAAAACCATGCAATGTAAAAAAAAAAAAAACAAACCACTTTGTAGTGGAAATCCTAATTTCCCTTTGGAAGAACCGACACTTGCCTGAAAACTTTGAATCTTCATCCTCCACACCAGAAGGATGTTTTTCCACAGGAGAGCGCGGGTTTGCCGAAATATTTTTGAGGCTTTCTTGAGTATCCCCTGCATTTTTCCAGCTGAGAAAGAAAATGATAAAATTTAGAATGAAACAGATCACTGGAAGTTAAGGTATTTACTTGTGTAAACAGCATTTTGGGGGAAGCCAATAACATGCCAAAGGTTGAGAACTTGTCTCCATTTTACAGTTTGGACAACCAAGGTGAAGTTCAAAGGAAATAGCCCAAGATCATGGAAGGGAACAGAGAGCTGGGCTGGGCTCAGCTGCCTCTTCCACGTGCAGAGATTCATCCTTCTTCCTCTTTGTAGAATGAGACAACTGTTCACTTTCTACATTTCACTGTAGAAAGAGCATTTATGCCTTGCCTTAGATGTGGTTTTTTGGCAAACCACCACTCACCTGCTCCAGGTATTGTAATAAGTCCTAAAATCATCCCTGTTACACACATGCCCTCTTTCCACATCATCCATGGGGAGGAGGCCACCAAAAACACTGGTGAGATGCTGAAGGTGCTGCAGTGGGTTGACCCTGGCTGGACACCAGGTACCCACTAAAGCCACTCTCTCCCTCCCCTCTGCAACTGGACAGAGGAGAGGAGAAAAACAACAAAGGATTCCAGAGTTGAGATGACAGCTGGGAGAGGTCACTGACTGATCACCATCATGGGCAAAACAGACTCTGAGTGGGGATATTAATAAAATTTATGACCAGCAGGATCAGAGGAAAAGAGCGAGAAGTAAAATAATCTTAAAAACTTCCTCCCACCCCTCCTTCCTTCCATGTGTTCCTTTATATGCTCCTAAATACTGAGCAGGGAATATTTATTGGGGGATACTTTTATCAGGAATGTTTATTTCAGCTCCAAGTTTAATTCCCTGCACAAGAACAGCAGCGAGTCCAGAGCGAAAGGTCTCACCCCCTTCCCAGGAGGAGAGCAGGGCAGGGAACCTCCCAGCATGTTTTTGTGTTTTAATCCTTTCAAATGGCCTGAAACCCCAAATCAAAGCAGCCTCAAATGCACAGTGCTCTATTCCCCTTGGACATCACTTCCTGATTTCACAGGTTGGGCAGCTGGAGTTAATAAATGGTTCTACTGCTTTGTTCCCTTCCCTGCTTGTTTTTGGAATAATTACATATTTGCCTACTCCGAGGGTGATGGATCCAGAATCCCTGTTTACCCTCTGACTGTTATCACAGGGTTTATCTCCTGGTGCTCTCCCTTCTCCTGTGCTTCCCCATCCCAGCCAGTAGTGGAGGTTAAAGACAAATAGGAAGGGATTTCTAGGAAACGTTACTTTTTTTCGCCCGGATCTGGATTTCAGGCTCTGTGAACTGAAACCAGGATGTCTGGGGCAGTAAACAAAGGTTCATGGAAAACATGATGGTCTCGTACAAACTGCACTGAATCTCTACAAGCACGACAAACACTTCATTTAAAAACTGATGGAGCAAATCTAAAACTTTTTAGAAAATTCCAACTAAGTTTCCACCAGTTTTAATTTTTTTTTTCCTGTGGAGCAAGAAGCAAATACCACTGGAAGCCAAACATGAAACCAGGAATTCAAACAAGTGATGCTGCCCAGAAAAGCTGTATGAACATAATCAGGAGAAATTTAACTTTCAGTTAGATACTTAATAAATACTAGATATTATTAACTTTTAATTAGACACCTAATTAAGCCATTAGATAATGATCAAAAAGATAAAGCAAGAGAGAACCCTCTGCAAGACCTGAGGTACAAAACTTCACGCTCAGAAGACAAAATAAAACCCCTCAGAATTTTCTCTGGGGGCAGCAGTGTTTAAGGCAGTTCAGAGCATCCCCTGGAAAACTGGATGAGTCTGGAAGTGTTTGCCTCCTGAGGGCTCATTAAATACACCCAAACTTCTTGCTCTCCAGGAACACACTGCTCAGGTGTTGCAGTAACTTCCACAGGATCCTGTGTGTGCAGCTCTGCTCTCCCACAGGTTGTCCCAGAAAGGCACATCCCGTATAACCCCTTCCTTTCTTTACTGTCTCGAGGAATTCCTATTTGGCACCTCCTCAGACTTCTTTCCCTCTAATAAAAAATCAACTTGTTGTGATCCAGCTGAAGGTGTCCCTGCTCATTGCAGGGGGGTTGGACTAGATGTCCTTTCGAGGTCCCTTCCAACCCAAAATATTCTGTGAGTTGATGATTTTAACTCCTAAAAATCTTCAGGAGCACTGTCAGGAGCCTCTCCATGCTGCCTGTGGAGGAAGCAATGAACGCTGCATCTCCCACTTCCCAGAGGAGCCACAGGTTTTCCAGGAGCCAAGGATTAATCCCTGCACAAGGGGAGTGCAGAGGTGAATGTGCTCTTTCTGTACCCTTCTGTTTACCAGTTATTGCAGTTTTTTTTGTTTGCATCTGGCCCCCTGATAAATGCAGGACAGATTTACACCGACTCCACTCTTCAACACACAGACTTTGAAACGGGTTATTTTCCTACTCTCAACTTGAAAATAACAACTCCAAGCCTGCCCTTTGTCAAAGTTCAACACTTTAACTCTTACAGAGAAGTGAAACTTGGGTTTTTTTAATTTTTCAGATGGCTTTAGTGGCATCAGCAAAGCAGGAGGAGGAGAGTGGAGGGAGTGATTATCATCTGGGAAGACCCAGTGATCAATCTGCAGCTCTTCACCAGCAGCCACAGTACATCCGTGATGAGAATCAAAATCCACGCACACCCAGAAAAGTTGAATAGTTTTGCTCCTTTGCCTCTTAAACATTTTGTCACGAAGCTTAAAATTTGTCAGAGAACATGAGCTGGAAGGGGCAGCTCCCCTGCATTCAGTGTAACACTGTATTAAATAATCAGGAAAAAAAAAAATTGATCACCAAACAAAAGCTCTGCATGAAAACGCCCTGAGGAGAATTTTTCTATTTCTAAATCAATTTCTCCATAAAAAAGAAAAAAGAGAAATATGAGGCTCCTTACCTGATGTTGTGTTTTCCATCAGGACTAGGTGCCCCCCAGCTCTGAAGTGTCCAAGCTCCTGGTCCCTTTGCAGCCCCGGCGAGGGCTCAGCGCCGCAGCCCAGTCCGGTGGCCATGCCCCTCTCCAGACGTCACAGCCCTGTCCCAGGGGTGTGAACGCTTCCAAAACTTCTGGAGTGATGACCCAGCCATGGAGCAATCCCTACAACCTGCTGGCCCAGAGCCTGGAGATGTTTACACACCAGAGTTTGCAGGATTTAACACGACTCGTGCGCCGCGCGTGCGATACAACAGCGACGTTTCCACCAGGCAGGAGAGCTGGGGTTCACCCTGAGGTGGGGTGAACAGGAGCTCCTGAGTGCTGGCAGAACCACCTCCTCACCGCCCCAGCTTCTCCAGAGGGAAAATTCTGCTGCCTTCTCCCCATCTTGCTCAAAGCCTGACTCAGCAAATGCTCCTTCCTCTGCCGAGGTGAATCCTGCCTTCCAGGACCAAGGGGATTTCAGTTCTCGTTCCTCCTTTCCTCGTTGTTTTTTGTAATTTTTGAAATTTTTTTTCCTGTTTCCATTTCTTTTAATTGCTTTTCCAGCAGCTGCTACACAGCTGGAATCAGGATGGAATGTGTTGGGCTTTTACAAAACATCTTTCCAGTGGATCTGCATTCAAAACAGGGAGGTGAGGAAATCAGATAAGCCAGGAAATCCAAATGAGCTGGAAGGGAGTATGGCCACACGATAACTCAACCAGTTAAATTAATTTGACTGTCCTGGAATTTCAACAGCTTGAGAACTGTGCATCTAATTTGCAGAGCTGACCCAAACAAGGGCTGTCTGGTTGTTGCTTAACAAAAGTCTGTAGCTCTGCTGCAGCTGCTGATTTACTCATTTTCAAGGAATGAGCTCATTTAGGAGAGTGTTTTCCAGCATCACTTCCCATTGGGCAACAAGTGGGAAATGGGGAAGGCTCCTCGTGACTGCAAAAAGCCCTTCTGAGATGCACTTCACTAAAAAATAGCATGTTTCTGACCATGCCCACAGTGTGCTGGCAGCACCTAGCCCTGGGGAGCCCTGGTACGACTGCACATCAGCTACAGAAAAGGCTTTTCAACATAAAAATAACACCTGCTCCAAAGTGTTTCTTAGGATTTCCCATCCTGGGCACTGGGAATGGCTCTGCTGCTGGACCCCAGTCCAAGGCAAACCCTCAGGGCTTCACTGAAAAGCAGCAGGAGAACACACAAAATACCATTAATTAAATCCCCAAGCAGATGCTCCATAGGATTTCTGAGAAGGGGACTTGGGACCATCCTTTATATCTGCCAGGAAGAGTGGAAGGGCTGGGAATGGAGCCAGACCCTTCCAGAGGGACATACCAAGCTGTGCATTGCAGGAAAAAGGAACAGCGAGAGCTCCAGGAAACCCTTATCAAAGAGAAATTCTGCATGTTAAATCAGGGACTTTCTGAAGGTCTCTTAAAGGCAGTATTATAAGGGAATGAATTAATTTTACAGCTTTTTAAAAAAAAAAAATACATGGCACACTGCCCCTACACACCATGAAAGACAAACAAGTATGAAATTCTGGGAACTGTCACCAAAATGAGATTAGATTTCTTTGGGGTTATTTTCCTCTCCAGTGATGGGTCTGGAGAGCACAAACCTCTTTCAGTTTGCTACACCCTTCACTGATCCACAGGGCTGGAGGTGACCTCCTCCTCCTCTTCCTCCTCCTCAGCAGGGTCACTCTGGGGAGCCAGCAGTCCCAGAGGACATCCAAGGAGCAGACAGTGTCCTCCACCCCTGCAGACCACGTTTCCATGTCTCACCTTCAGCCAAACCTCCCTGTTACCCCAGAGCCAGCACCCACTCACCCACCCAGCGAGTTCGCCTGGGGCACAGCTCCAACCAGAAAAATGAACTATTTTTCATTCAGTGGGGTTAATTTTCCAGTGGCTGGAGGTGATTCATCCCTGCAGATGCAGGACGTGCCGTGCCAGGAGCGCACAGCTGCCGGGGGGGCACTTCCAGCCCCAAGTTGGGATGAATCAATCCGGCTGCAAAACGGGAGACAACCACGGGAGGTCGAGTCCCAAGTGTTGCAATCCTGAAAAACTCCCCAAATTCAGCTAAGAATACACAGTCTGCCCTCCCAGCCAAGCCAAGTTCTGGGGCCCCCCACACTCTGCCTGAGCCACTCACCTGAAGCCCAAGAACAGCCAAAGCCTTTGAAAACAACCCCTTTGTTTCTGGCAAAACACACACATGACAGAAAGCCGAGCGTTTAACAATCCAACCCATCTTTATTTCGCTAGTACTTTCTGCAGGGAAAGGAAAATCCTCACCTTTACAAGTACAGCCAAGTGGTAAAAGAAAGGCAAGTGTATAAAATGAACTGCACGTGGTTCAACACCAGGAGGAGCATCACAAACGTGGCACCTTTAGGCCCAACACCTTCTGCTTCTGCTACCAAAGTTCTGGATGTTGGCTATGCAATAGACTTCACTCACTATACAGAGATATTTTTAAATAAGGACTTCTCTCAGGAGTGTAAACAAAACTCAAGACACATAAAATTCTCCATAGAAAAATACAACCTTGTAACAACACCACAAAGTAAACGTGTTTTCCAAGCTTTGGATGTATCAGCTACTATCTCACAACAACCTTGCAAGATAACTAAAACCATCACACCTGGGAATGGTGACCCAAACGGGGTGGATCTGCCCCAAATCCAGCTGCCTTGGCTCCAGTTTATCTCCTACAGCACACGCTGTGTGTGTTGTACACCTGGGACTTGGCATGTCACTGATAACAGCTGAACAAAGGGACTCAAAAGCACAGCAGCAAAGCTCTTGTGTTTCCAGGGGATTCTCTGGATTAATTTTGCACGTGTTTCCCCCCTGTCCTGGCAATTACAGACATTGTGTGACGCTTTGAAACACTTCTGACACAACACACTAGGATGACAGTGATGTTTGGGGGTGGCATCTTACCCCCCACTGACACACGATGTCACCATGCCAAAAAGATCCCACCCAAACGCACAGTCACTTAAATGAGCCAAAAATCTTTGTCCATGTAGCTGCACAAATACAGTGCCACCATCCCCTGGGTTCCTCCAGGATAAACAACAGCACCAAACCGAGCTCATCTGGCTGCTAACCCAAGTTTTCATATGATCCATTTGAAAAGTCAGATAATATGGAACTATCTGAAACAGGACGTTGTCACCCAGGCAGTACAGAACTATTTTACAGGCTATTAACTCTAAGTTAAAGAATAAAACGAAAAGAAGACACCAAGGCTCACAGGTCACACTGGGCTTCCATAAGTTCACGTGACAAGAATGTGCTGTGCACTGATGGACTGATGTGACACTTGGCTGACACACCACTTACAAAGTAAGAAATGTGGGACTTGGAGAAGACACACTGAACTTGTACCTACCTACAAGGGAAAGTACCACCAGACAAAATCCTGGGTCCCACCTTTGCTCCAAATAAAGGAAAATGCTCAGGCTGGGAGCAATGGGCTGGGGGGCCCGGGGGCTAAACAAACAAAACACCCGAATTTGGGGCATTTTCTTCTCTGACAGGGAAGATTCACCCCTAGAAGGTTCCACTGGAGCTGCAGTTCAGAGGCTGGTGCTTTAATGCCACCCTTTACCTCTGTTTCACTTCCAGGGCTCACCAAAACAGGCAGAACCACAGGCTGTGGTTGCCTGGGGAAGAAATGGCATGTCCAAGCTTTCTGCAGTGCTTGGGCTGGTTTTTAACCACAAAACCAAAGCTGCACATTCATATGCAATGCACAGGCACAAAAGAAGAGGAAGCAAAGTGGTACATAAAGAGCTCACATCTCCCTACAGTGGACTAAGAAACTAATCAAAACAGGTTTTGGCTCAACACAATGATAAACCATTATCAGACACGTTACACACATTATTGCCTGATAATTACAAACAGCTGGGACAACTCCACCTTAACCCAGTTTTTTGAGTTTTCACAAGAAAAACAAAAGATCTTTTCTAACTTTACTGTGAAGAGACATAAATGATATGACTTATGAAGCCAACATCTCGATATAAACACATCTCTGTACCTGTTCATTGCAGAGCAAAACAAACTGGGAGCAACCATTAATTTCACCTTATAAAACTAAAAAAAAAAATAAAATGATGATATCTTCGTGTAGAAAAACCAAACAAAATATTTTCAACATACATCTGTCATCTCTTAGGCTGAAGGATCACCTATTCTACTCCTCTCAGTGCTTCTGTGCAAACCAAAAGGCACCATTCCTGCGGGTGAGGCTGTGAATCGGGATCATTTGAGCTTGGTTTTCACAAAGGTCAGTGACAAATTGCCAGGCCAGGACAAAGCAAGTGTCCCTGTGTTACTGACTGCTATCCCAACAGAGAGGGATTAGGAAACACTGGTACGTGTACTTATGAATCCACTGGCAAGGAGAATGAAAACATCTCCAAAGGACTGTGTCTGAGAGCAGCTGGCAGGACACATGTTGTTACACCCAAGGAAAGAATCAGGCTGTTTTTAATGAACACAAGGAATACTCACATCTCTGCAAATCCCGTGACTACACAGTTATGTCTTTGTACTTTCCCCAGGCGGGGGAAGGAACAGATCCCCTCTGTGCACCCCCTGCCACCCCAGTGCATGCAGGACAAACACCAGTGCCACCCACAACGGCAGCAGGGCTCAGCCACAGCTGCCAACCTGCAGGAGAAATGAACGGAAGTGCCAACAAGTGCCATGTTATGCCTGTAAAATGAACATTTTCACGTTGGTCAGATGCCAAGCCCAGCTCGCGGTGGAATTCAGGACCCTCTCTGCAGTGATGCAGTTACTCTGGAGTGGGTTTTTTGGGAATTCAGGACCCTCTCTGCAGTGATGCAGTTACTCTGGAGTGGTTTCCCCCCCTCTCTTCTAAGCAGGTGCATCTTCAAAGCATAAGCAGGGATGGATGAGCTGGTGGAGGAGCAGGACCTTGCAGGGCTGTGTCTGCAGGGCACCTTGTGGGACAGGCAGCAGTGCCCAGCTGAGGGTACAGGGCACAGCAGGACCCTGTGAACCAGCCCCACAGGGAAGGATGCTCCACTGGCACCTGGCTTTGCTCAGATGCAGGGTCTCCTTTTAAGACAGCCCAACCTCTGGCACCCACCAGGCATGGGAGGGCTGAGGGAAGGCAGGTGGGAGCTCCTGCACCAGCCACCAACACCAGGAGACGACCAGTGTCCTCTTGCCCAACACAGAGCAGGGAACAGCGAGGGGAGGAGGAATTCCAGGTCAGCTGGGGACGCTCACACCGCGACTGTGGCGTTATTCCTAAGGCCAGGATGGTGGGACACGCTCAGGGCTTCCAAACACAGTTCTCCCTGTCCTTCCCAGCTCCAGTGTTTTCCAGGCACGTGCCCCAGCGTGTGTGTAGAGGATCACTGCTGGCACCACCAGCAGCTTCTGAGCAGATCTGGACACGAGGAGCTCAGAAGATGACTCGGTCCTCCTGCGTCCTCTCCCACCACAACGTGCTGTTCAGGGTGCCAAAGCTGCTGTCCTCCTCCTCCTGCTCTTTAGCAAGCTCCACAAACACCTGGAACACATGGAGAGGACATGAATACCCCGCGTGCTCCTTGTAAGAACATTCTCAGTCACAAATACAACCCATGCTAAAAACCTCATGAGCACTGAAAGCATCGCTTCATCTCCAAGTTTTTAGTATTTTGGGGGGTTTCTCCTTGCTTGTACCCTCCCACCTCGTTTCTTTAGAAGCACAGTGAAAAGGAAATTGAACATTCTGAAGGACATTTATCATCAGCAATAATTAATCAAGAATAAGCAATAACAAGCCTCAGCTTCACCCTCTTTTCAGCCATGAACAGTGACGCTCGACCTCGGAATAAATCAGAGCAGCTTTCCCATTAATGCCACAAATTTATTTTCCTCCAGTCACTGCAGTTGGCATCTTATTTTTAAAGGAGAAAATGGGAATAAAGAGGAGAGGGGGAACTGGCAATTCCTATTCACTTTGGAAAAAGGGGAACTCAGTTTCCCAAAAATACCCACACAGGCATCAGTAAAGTGGCCCCAGTGGCTTGAAAGCCAGGCATGGGGGATGAGCTGCCTGCACAGGGCCCTTCACCACAGAATCATGGAATGGTTTGGGTGGGAAGGGACCTTAAAGTTCATCCCATTCCACCCCCTGCCATGGGCAGGGACACCTTCCACTAGCCCAGGTTGCTCCAAGCCCCGTCCAACCTGGCCTTGGACACTTCCAGGGATGAGGTAGCCACAGCTTCTCTGGGCAGCCTGTGCCAGTGTCCCACTATCCTCATAGGGAAGAACTTCTTCCCAACATCCAATCTAACCCTTCCCTCTGTCTGACACCTTCACCTGGCAGGGTTTACTTCCACAAAATATCATTTAACATACCTGTTCCAGTGTTGCCTGAGAGAAGCTGTAGTCCTCGATGTTAAAGGTGTGTTTTACTGTGGAAAGAATTAATAAGAGCAGATTTAGGGATACTTCACTATCTCACACAACTGGATTTTAAGCTGGTACAAGTGCTTACTCGTGATTTCACAAGAAACAGAGTTGGGGACAACAATGATAAAAGAAAAGTAAATTAAATAAATGTGGAACAGAAATGGAGCAGCAACACCGCATGACAAAAGTGTCACTTATAGGAGACAAAAGGATTTCTGTATGTGAACTATGGCAAGTGCTTAATTACCTTCTTCCAGCTTGGAAAAAGAATGTGAAAGCGACTGTACATCTTCTTTAGGAATTTTATAGGCCAAAATAGAAGCAAAACTGGAACAAAGAGACAAAACTAATTTAGCTTCAAGCAAAATCATTCCAAGTAAAAATATTAATATCCAACTGAATGGATTTAAACCCATTCTCTGAGTGTTCCTTTGGGCATTTTGACTCATCATGATCATAAAGACAGGAGGAATGATGCAGCTCCAGCTGGTTTTTCATCTCAGAGATGCAGGTCCAGGTGCACCAGCTGAGATCCCCAGAGACTGTTCTATGACTTACATGCTCTTCAACTTTGATTCAACCATTCCTATTCTGCTTACTCATGGAAGATTCGCTGCCTGGAAGTCCCGAAGTTCTGAGTTTTTTTCCTTTGAAATGAGCTTAGAGGTCACAGCATCTCCTGGAACTTTGCACCACGTGGCAGTTCCCACAACTCAGATTCCAGGACAGGGAGCTGCTCTGCCCCACACATCTGCTGCTGAAAAGGGAACTTTCCCCCCTCCAGATCCCCCACATTTGAGGAACACTCCTTATATGATGCCTGCAGTGCACTTTTTGGAGAGGCTCGTCAGCAGTCACCCTCAGGTTCATACGGCAAAAGTTCAAAGAAAGCTGCTGGTGGAAAACTAACCAGCCCACCCTCAAACTCTGAGATGCCCCAGAGAACACTCAGGCTTTTCTAGGTAAGGGCCAGTGACTCTGCTTTTCCCCAGTTCCCAGAGGCCCTGACCAAGGAGGAAGTTGTCAGGCAACAGCTATGCAGAAATCGAGTTTTGCTTCCCCCGTGCCGAACATCTGCGCGGGCTCCCGGCCCTGCCCTGGCAGCCTGGGCTCTGCTGGTTCCCAAAACCCTTCCTCTTTTTCGCTGTGTGTAAATATTTACATTCCCTACCCGGTGCCAAGTTGCTGCTGAGAAATCAGAGGCTTTTATTAACATCATTTTCTGCGTGTTTGTCAAACTTCACCTTTCCTGGCGGTTGGCGTTGGGGAAGATGTGCAAAATCTGGCTCTGCAGATACTCCACCTGCTGCACATCTGCTGTTTCTTTTAGTTTCATCTCCAAGAAGTATCCTCTGCCAAACTTACTCTTCAGGTGTTGGACAGTACCTATACATCTAGCAGTTGCAGAGAGAAAATACCAGTTGTACATGTTAGACCACACTCAAGGAGCAGCTGAACTTCAAACAGACCCTTCTGGCAGTTTAAGATTAATTTTGTTCCGGATTTAAGGTACAAAAAAAATTGTCTATCTGTATTTTCAAAGGAATATATTTTGGCTGACAGCTGTCCTGTCCCCCCTGCCCCAGGGGGAGGCTCTGGTGGTACCTGAGCTGCCCAGACACCAGGATGGCCACACGGTCACACACAGCATCTGCCTCCTCCATGTAGTGGGTGGTCAGGATTGCTGCTCTCTCCTTGTTTTTGAAGGCTGCTCGAATTGCCCTCCTACAAAACACAGCCAAAAAACATCCTTGAACAAAACACTTGGCAGGTAACAGTAATTCCTGGGTTAGTAGGAAAAGAAGGCTGTGATGGTCCAACACAAACCCTCTATCTATGGACTGACACTACTCCCACAGCAACAATTAACACCTGAATTTTCCAAAGATGACTCAAATCTGTACTCCTTGTATTATTTTAAGGATTTCTTTCAGCTTTCAAGCTTTTAATCCCCAAGCTGTTCTGGGGGAGGACATAGATACAGTGCACCTGGCACTGAGGTTGGGTTGATTTTCCCCCTCTTGTGAGACCCCACCCAGATCACTGTGTCCAGCTCTGGGGCTCCCAACACAGGAGGATGTGGAGCTGCTGGAGCAAGTCAGGGGAGGTCATGGAGATGCTCTGAGGGCTGAATACCTCTGGTAGGAAGACAGGCTGGGAGAGCTGGGGGTGTTCACCTGGAGAAAAGAAGGCTCCAGGGAGACCTTAAAGCACCTTCCAGTGCCTAAAGGGGTTCCAAGAGAGCTGGAGAGGGACTTTGGACAAGGGCCTGGAGTGCCAGGACAAAGGGGAATGTTTTTAAACTGCCAGAGGGCAGGTTAGAGCAGATACTAGAAGAAATTCTTCCCTGGGAGGATGGGGAGGCCCTGGCACAGGTTGCCCAGAGAAGTTGTGGCTGCCCCATCCCTGGAAGTGTCCAAGGTCAGGTTGGATGGGGCTTGGAGCAACCTGGGCTAGTGGGAGGTGTCCCTGCCCATGGCAGGGAGTGGAACTGGATAAGTTTTAAGGTCCCTTCCCACCCAAACCATTCTGTGACTCCCTGTCTACGGCTCTCCCTAGTGTTAACATGGATAATGCACACAAATTCAGGCACATTCCCAAGGAGGAAGCACCCTGTGGCCAGCCTGGGCCTGGGGGCACTCACCACATGTGCTGCTTGGCTTTGGGATCCATCCCGGTGGACGGCTCATCCAGCAGCGTGACCCGGGGGTTTCCCAGCATACTGAGGGCAAAGCAGAGCTGGCAGGGAGGCAAAGGGGCAGGGTGAGGGCAGAGTGGTGCTGCTGACCCCGAGCACAGGCATCCAAACAGCCTCCATACCTTGCGTTTCAGCCCCACACCCAATTTCTTCGTCGTCTTCTGCAGGTGATCCTTCAAATCCAGGGCGCTCGCGATGCTGCGGAAGGGGAAGGACCAGAGAAAGGATGATGGTTCAGCTTCCCCCTCATCCCAGTGTGCAAACAACCCTGTTTGAAAAGCTCAGTTACAAATATTTGTATAGGAAGTACAAAAAAAAGCAGAGCAATAAGTAGAATTGGAGGTGGGTCCTTCCGTACAAAAGCCACCTGCCCCACGTCCTGGAGGAGCCTGTGGTGACAACCCAGAAACAGCTCCAAGCCTGGGACTCTCTGCCCTTGCAGCTTCTCCAAAGGTCATTGTTAGCACTTCCTAACTTTAAAAAAAATATATACAAAAATTAGAAATGCCAATTGAATTTTGTGTGGCTGAACCTGTATCTCCTCACCTAAATATTCACACTTGCTGAGTTTGCTGGAAAGATCCAATTCAACTTAAACGAAAAAAAAAAAAAAAAGAAATTGCACTTGGGGTGAAGAATAAAACACCATAAAAGGGGCAAAACCCCTCCAGCAATAAACCTGAAAAAACCCTAAGAAAAATCCAGCTAAACCTCAAGGATTTTTAAAATGAACTACTCACCGTTTGACGACTTCCTTAACATCAGACTGACTCATTCCTTTGATAGCACCATAAATTTCAAAGTGCTCCTGCAGTGTAATATCTGGCCAGAGAGGGTTTGTCTGAGGACAGTACCCCACAAATTTCACGGAGTCATCTTCACTGCTCAGCCCCAAAGAATAATCTCCCATCAGAACCTGCGAGGAAAACGCACAGACCTCGCTCCAGAACATTACAGATTTCCAAACTGGTTTTGCACATTGCACTCAGGAACGCTCGAAATAACAATAATAATAAAATCTAAATAAAAGTTAATTTTTTATATAACTTGTAGCATGTAACATACTTGCCCACTGGTGGGTTCAATCTCCCCGACGAGCATATTAATTAACGTGCTTTTCCCAGCTCCGTTGGGTCCCAACAAACCCAGTATTTCTCCTAAAGAAAGGATGACACAAACCATTGCCCACAAGGTCAGATAAACGGATCCAAGGGTTGTTTTTGTACATAGAACAGCTCAACAGCAAGTCACTGAACTCCAACCTTTTTTTACGCAGAGAGAAACATGTTTTGTTGCCACTTTCTTTATTTTTCTCCCCAGAAGAAATTCCTTCCTTTCATCAAACTCCTTGTGCAAGCTGCTGACCAGGATTGCTGGCATCTAGTAGGGGAGAGGGAAGTGGCTGCAGATCCCAGCAGCTCTGGGAAACCTCCAAATGTGGGGTTTGGGCAGTGCCTGCGGGCGTGCAGGACTTTACCTCCTCACTTTTGGGGCTGCTCAGGATCTCTTTGACTCTCAGTCTCTCTGCCCTCACATCTTCATCCTCGTTCTCCTCATGTGGCACATCTGGGAACTTCCAGGTTCTGGCTTTTGTAAAGCATTTTCTGAAGGGGAAGAACACAACACTGAGCTGAGGTTGGCTCAGGGCTTTGATGCTGAAAGCCATTTGTGTTTGCCAAGCCCAGGAGGGACAGATTCCTGCAGCTCATCTGAGAGCAGGAGGAGCTGAAGGGGACTGTCACCGTGTCACCTTTGTGCTGAGCTATTTGTTGGGTTATGGCATCTCTAGTCATGCAGTGGGAAAGGGTTAGTCCCCCTGTTTTCATACAGGGAACACGCTTACAAAATTCCGGATTTTGCACTGAAATAACTTAAAAAGAAAAAAAACCCCTATTTCTGCCCTTCTGTGCCTGAATTTCACACAACTGAAGCGAGGAAAACGAATTTTTCAGACACCTGGGATGGAATATAATGAAAGTTATTGTATTCCTTTCACTGCACACTCCGGTTTCACCACCAGCAGCACCTTTAAAAGCAGTTTCTTTGCACTATTGCTTTAAAATAATAAAAAAAGGCTGTTTAAGAGACACACCTGAAAAAGGGATCCTCTCTGACCGTCCTCCCTCCGTTCTTCAGCTCGAAGCACCTCAGCAGGAAGAGCCACACGACACACTGCAAATAGGGCTGAAGCAGACAAACACTGGTTACTGGGAGCACTGCCAGCCCTCCAGGGCTGGTGACCCCAAAGGTGACCCCACCAGTGTGATGAGGGATGAGAAGCTCCAGCTCTGCACCACCACAGAAGTGCTGGTGTTTCCAAGATGTTAAATACATCACTAAACGCATCTGAGGATGCACAATCAAAGTCTGCTCAGATTTAAGGGCAATTATTTGGGGGGTTTGGAGAGACAAGGGATTGCCCCTGCTCTGGAGTACTTGCTCCATCAGCACAGACTCCCATAATAATCAGAATTAATGCTGGCAGTGTTACTAAGGCCACTGAGGCAGCAGATGTTGAGCTTTACTGACTCTGCTCATGCTGCAACAGGCTGCAGGAGCTGCAGGCTCAGCAGTGCTGAGCACTAGATCAAATCTTTATTAACAGAGATGTGAACAGAAGGGGTTCCCAGCAGGAGCCAGCAATTCCCTAGGGCAAATAAGGCAGATAATGGAATTGCCATGCTCACAGCCAGAACTGCCACCAGCAGCCGGTCCCACGGGTCGTAGTATCCCCCACTCTTCCGTTTGCCTTTCCAGGAGACCTGAAAATTCAGGAAAAAAACACACATAACCACCTACCAGAGGCTGTGTATTTAATCTCCAGCAGCTATTTAAGTTATGGTGCTCAAGCACTTTCAGAGCTCTGCTCTAATTGCATGAGTCTGACACCGATAAAACTCCATCCAAATCCCGGGGGCTGCTCCTGGTTTCAAGCCACCAACTCCCAAAACCCCATCATGGGGTTTGCTCACTGAGAAACACATGGTTTTCCTTTGGATATCACGGAATCGTGGAATGGCTGGGCTGGAAGGTGCCCTAAAGATCATCTCATTCCCACCCCCTGCCATGGGCAGGGACACCTTCCACCAGCCCAGGTTGCTCCAAGCCCCATCCAACCTGGCCTTGGACACTTCCAGGGATGGGGCAGCCACAGCTTCTCTGGGCAACCTGTGCCAGGGCCTCCCCATCCTCCCAGGGAGGAATTTCTTCCTAATATCTAATCTAAATCTATTCTCTTTCAATTTAAAAACATGCCCCCATATCCTGTCACTACACACTCTTGTAAAAAGTCCCTCTCCATCTTTCTTGTAGGTTCCCTTCGGGTACTGGAAAAAAAATTAATGGAAAACTTGTTGCTTTCCTCATTTTAAAACTGAAACACTTTGCTTAACAGGAAAAAGGTGGGTTTTTTCCCCAGCATTGCTATTCTTCACATGCTAAATGGCTACAGATGACACATTAAAGATACCCACCCAGTCCCAGCCAGCTACAAGTGCTCTGAAAAGGATCCCCTGTGCCCCCTTACCTTTATAAAACAAATCAGACAGCCAATAAGGGGATAAATAGGAATGAAGATGGAGAAGACATAATGCAGGATGGTGGTTACCACGTAATAGTCCAGAAAAAAGGCCACTTCAGTGACAACTGTGCAGAGCAAGGCTGTCTGTACAAAAGAAAAGGAAAAAAAGTCCATTTTCATCCAGTTCAGACTCTCTAAGCGTAAGTTAACTAATTTGAGGCATATTTTTTAAAGCTTTTATCATTTAGGATGTGACAGGAAGACAGAGATGCTGGTAAATGTTTCACATTTCCTGTGCATTAAGGGCAGACAGTTAAATAAATTAACTGGGAAGCTGTTGTGGAGCTCACCAATCTTCCCTGTTATCCCAACTCAAGGTCAAGTTACTCACCACTGAAAATATAAATGACCAAAATTCTTTCGTGTTCTGGACTTTTCTAAAGGTGAAGGAGACCACGTAAGTGAAGAGCACAACTGAGGGGACGTAACCAATCAGGCAAAAAATCTGCAAACACAGGGAAGGTTTCTCAGGAATGTGAAGCAAGAATTTCTTGTTTAAGTATCAGCTGGAATGACTTTGGTGTGATACATAACTCTGAATTCATCTTTGTCACTTAATTTGATTTATTTTGCTGCCTTGGTACATATATTATTAGAGACACAAATGCAAGAGTGTGAGGTGAGGCAGGAACCTCCCTCCTTTAAACTCTTCCCCATTTTTTTTATAACACAGGATCCCATAAATGCCGACCTCAAGATTTTGGCAAATAGTAAGAATTCTACCTTGGCATTTGTGTAGAAATTAAAACAAGGGGAGAGAACCAGCCCTGCAGCACATCCCAAACCTGATTATCTCAGAGCTTCTGGGAAAGCAGCAAGGAAAAGCTGATTCCTCTCAATTACAGCCAATCTCACAGGGAAGCCCGCTCTGAATATCAAAGACACGAAGTCTTGTGGTGTCTTCAGTTGAATCACATGCTGCAGCTCACTGCAGAGATGGGCTGTGCTCAAAGTCACTGTGACCTTGTCATTAGCAGTGCGTTGATGCAAACAGAGCAATTATCAGTCCCAGCAAAGAGCACAAAGCAGGCTGGGAAAACAGGGAAAAAAAGAAGGAGCACCTCCTTGGAAAACGCTGGTATTTTAAAGCTTTATTGCTCCAGCTCTGAATGAAACTCCAAGATCTGAACAATTTTCCCCACAAAAAGTGTTTTGCCTTTGGTGCAGCCTCAGCGCCGGAGGCTTTATTTGGGCGTTTTCCCCATAAATCCATTGGAAAAATTCAACTGAACCACCCAAGAGAAATAAACACTCGTAGAAAACAAGGTAACCAGGCTCTCCCTTCCCCACCACACTCACCACAGCCAGGAACTTGCCCACATAGAAATAAACCCCATAGTGGAAGGCGAAGAGGCTCCCGATCATCAGGACGAGGATGGAGAAGAACAGCGGGAGGTCGATGACGGCTTGGCCCATCCAGTAAGCAGAGGGATAGAGCCCTGCAATCTTCAGCTGTGTGTAGGCCTTGATCTGCAACAGGAGAAGAAAACAGTGTTAATTGCACAGTAATTAAAATCAGTGCCATGTTAATCTGGCCCCGTGTTACCCGGTTACTGCCAATTTTAGCTTTTCCCAAACCTGCTCCACCCCAGGCAGCAAACAGCCATCCCATCCATGCTGCCTCTCAGGGCACCATTTTTAAACCCTCTTCAAGTTTTCCCCAAAAAAATCCAAGATTTTTAACTTCTTGTGTGTCTCTGGCTCAACACCTGGGAGGTACCTTATGGTTTTCCGCGTTGTCCATGGCAAAATAGGGCGGCATTCCAGTGATGATGATCCCCAGCAACACGGCTTCGAAATAGATCTCCATCCTGAAAATTGTGTCTGGAAGATTCTGGAATATAAACCAGATTTCTTCAGTGCCAGCATGTGCAGGACCAAGACACCACCTTAAGCGTTGGAATGTGACTGTAAATGCTAAAATATAAATTCTGTCTACGGCAACATCACTTGAGCTGCAGCATGAAGAGAAACAGCCATGGAAGTTCTGGGAGTATTTATATGAGGAATAAATAATAGCTAATGAACTTCTAGAGCATTTATCTCCTGCAGCAGGTCCTCTCCTCTCCCAAAGGCCACTCCAGCTTGGCACAGGAGGCAGCAGACCCACACCTGCAGGTCACCTCTAACAAACCACAACAACTTCATGGGATCATGGAATGGTTTGGGCTGGAAAGAATCTTAAGAGATCACTTAGTTCCAGCCCCTGCCATGGGCAGGGACACCTTCCACTAAACCAGGTTACTCCAAGCCCTGTACAACCTTTAATTCCCAACACCACATCCTCTTTCCAAGCCCTTTTCTCCTCCACTTCCACAACCTGCAGAGCAAAACCCCAGCACCTTTCACGTCCTCTTAAGGTCTCAAACAATCCCAACCAGCTTTTCCCTTGTTTTGTGGAGTGTTTCTACACTCCCTCTCTCACTCCAGGGACACTTTGCCGCCCACCCCATGTTTCAGGGTGACTTTTGGGGTGCTGCTCACCTGAATGAAGGGGTTGCTCCAGATTTGGATGCTCTCAGTCACATTTAAACTGCGCAGCAGGAGGTTGCTGACAATATTCATCAGAACTGGCAGGGAATGCACCATGGTGCTGTTGAATATGACAGCGAAAACGTAATTCTAGGAAGAAAAGTACGTGCTGTATTAATTCTTCTGCACGAAGGGCAATTCCCTGAGAGGGCTCTCCTTAATTAAACCTGAGCATTGGGAAAAATCTTTGCATAATTGAGTCTGCTTTGCAGGGAGCTCTGGGCTGCTCAGAGTGGTTGTAACACATAACCTAATTCAGGAAAACAGTCATGTTCACAAAGAGAACAAATTATTTGGAATAAATTCCCAGCATGTTTTATGGAACTGTGACACTATGACAAATGACACTCCAGGCAATTACAGCCTGAAAAAACAAAACACACAAGGACCCACACTCGGATGTTCTCGCTAATGGATTTAAAAACCAGACAGGCAAAAATTTACAGGAGCTGAGGAGCTGCACTAGCACACTGATGGGAGCAGTGTCAATGAGCAAAAATGGGAACAAGAACCAGAGCTGGCAGACTGCAAAGCAGTTCCTCTGCTGGGGATTAAATACAACCCCAAAGCTCACATCTTCCCGACAGCCCTTCAGTGACCATATGGAAAAGAACACGTACAATCCATGAAACTCGTTTTTCTTTACACATGAGAGCACCACAGAATTGTACTTCTGTCAGATTGTGTAATTCAGTCAGTACAAGGAAAAGAAAAAAAAAAAGATAAAAGAATTCCTATGTCAGGTCCCTTGAGAAATAAAACATTTCTGTTGGCTTTTTGTGTCATTTTGGGGAAGAAAGGAGGAGGGAAGTTTGATTGGCCTACTGTAATTATAATTATGGAAGAACATTCATTTTGCTAATATTTCCATTCTGTTAATACAAGTCCTCTTTTCAGGCCTTTTGTATAAGGAATACAACGTAATATTACTTGATTCTCTGACTCAATAGTTGCTTTTCAGGTAAGAGTATCATAAACCAGCCCCCAGCAGCTGCTTGGGGGCTCTTTGGGGCACAACCCAGCCAGTCTGTCCATCTCACCTGCCTGGATTGAAGGGCAAACACATTTAAAGCTGCACTGTGAGGTGCAGCTGAGACATAATCACTGTCATTGAACATCTCCAGGAGTATGTTCATGCTCCCAAGGGAGTGGACAATGTCATTGATATCCGATTCTGGCAAGAACAGAGAAAACACAGAATCACTAAAGTTGGAAAAGAGCTTAAACATCATTAATCCAATCATTAATCCAGCACTGCCAAGCCCACCACTAAACCATGCCCCTGAGTGCCACATCTCCACGACTCTGAAATCCCTCCTTATCACCAGTTTGTAGTATTTTACACAAAATTATTGATGCATTTTCTCACTGATATAACCCCATGAAAGATCACTGTTTCCTTTCACTCATGCCCACCAGAGAGTCCTCTGCTATTCTGAACAACACAGATTATTTTATTTTGGTTTCCCACTCAACAGCCTCCAAAGAACTCAGGAAAAATTTTTTTGTTATGTTCTCCAATTAGTTTGTGCAACTCAAGTGCAGCAGTGAGGGAGCAGAGCTGCCAACAAGCATTATCAGGATATTCAAGGTTTGAGTTGAACAGTGAATTAGCAAAAAAAAAAAAAAAAGCAGGAAAAGTAAATTGTATTAAGCACAAATTCCCAACAGCTGGAACAGATGCTCCTTTCCATTGCCTGGATTACTGCTGTGCACTTTTAAAACATCTTAAGTTGAAACAAAAAGCAAATTTTCCAAAGTGTTTTATAGCAGGATTTTAATGCTGATTATCTAAATCTCTCTGGCCAGTTCCTTCATATGGATCATCCTCTGACACAGCAAGAAAGAGGTTACTGGACATGGCAGGAGGAGGAAGATCTGTGAACTAAACCCTATGGCACAAATGATATTCACTCTCTGTCATCTCTGGGTACTTGGAAACTGTTCATCTGGGTTAACTTGCAGGAAAATTTTGTCCCCAATCCCAAAAGTAGCTACACTGAAGAGAGAGGTGAAGACAGGAGCTGCTCCCCTACCTGTGGAGTTCTGCAGCAGGAGCCGACTCCTGTACTTGTGATAGTTCTCTCCAGGCTTCAGCAAGTACAAATCTGGGGAAAGTTTGATAGCAGCTACAGAATTTTTGATGATGTGGTGTATGAAAAACAATAAAATCTGAACGACAAGAAATATCAGAAAAAGCAACAACCTGAAAAGAAATAAAAAGTTTGGGGTTCATTAAAATCCAGCGAAAGCCAGTCCAGTTTATGTGCATGTTATTAAAACACCTCCCTCACCCCCCAAAAGAGAATGTATTCAACAGAAATGACAGCTTCATATTTACATTTAAAACACAGTAAGTATGTGAAAAAAATTAATCAAATCCTGCCCTTTCTCTGGTGTCATTCAAACAGGTTTTAAGACTTCTGTATCTCAATACTTACATAACTCTCACACATTTATTTTCCCTCTTCAGGGTAAGGAAATGCACTTTGGCTATGGTGGAAACCTGCTTCTTCCACAGGGCTGTGTTGCTCATGGCTGGAGCCTTTGTCTCTGACAGCATCAGCAGGCTCTGCTCCATGTCATCCAAGGATTTGTTATCCACCTCCTCCTGCACTTGCTGGGAATGGAACACGCTGTAATCTGAAAAAGGGGAGAGGAGAACTCTACAGAGTCAATGCTCTGACAGAGCTACAGGGTTGAAATGGGAGAGGTGGAGGAGCCAGGTGGTCCTTCCTACTGAAGAATTCATCTCATCCTATCCCATCCCACCCCATCCCATCCCAATTTCTCAACTTAATCCCAAGGTCACTGACACTGATCCACCCCCATCACACACATGGCACATACTTAAGGCAGATGACAAATTTTTGCCACTCAAAACGTGCAGACTTGCCCCAATTTCATACCACTGGCCTGTGTATGCACCTGTATTATTCAGCACCAGCATATTCAGCTGTTAAATCCTCCCACACTCACACAAACTTTGTGGAGCAGGGTAGTAATTCTACTTACTTAGTAAGTTTATATATCAGTATACTATATATACACTATAGAGTATATATACTTACTTATACTAGTAAGTCTGTATCACACAGAAAGCTTTAGAATTATGAAAATAGCTTAAACGATTAAAGTTAACAAAAAAAAAGGAATTTATTAATTCTGGAATGATATTAAGCCTATTCAGCTTATCATTTGAATTGAAAGTTAATTTCAAAGGAGGAGAATTGAGACAAGTTGAGCTGTTTCAGCCTTAAGTGCAGCCACTAATGTTGCAGAAAGTTGGAAATTAATTTCACGCTGTGCATTTATAAATTCTTGAAAGCAAAAAGTCCATTAGGAAAATAAAGGACATTTTAAAAAAGCAAACCATTAAATGTGTGACTGTGAAGCAGAGGAGTCAGATGCAAGAGCACTGGATGAAAAATTAATAAGTGAAAAGCTTTTCCCCTGGATCCTCCCAGAACCACCTCCTGCCCAATTCACTGCTTTTTCCCGGTTTTCACGTTAAATATTTCAACGGCCTGGAATGTTACCAGGCCAAAGGAGCCCCACCTTGTTGCAGCACCTTGGGAGAGGAGTTGTTACTCTTACCTCCTGCTGGCAGTGACAATTCCATACTAACTGAGATTAAAACAAACATGAGACTAAACTAAACCAAGAGAACATTCCTGGCCCACCCCACCTGCTTGGTCGATCTCTGCCTCAACTTCCAGCTTCAGGTAGACGTCCTCCAGCGTGGTCATGGACACGCCGTAGGTGATAACACCCAGGTGGGAGTGGGTGTCCAGGTCAGAAAACAAGCCTGGGGACAGACATGACACATAACTCTGCAGTTGTGCTCCACCACCTCCTGAGAGAGCTCCAAGCACACCAGACACATCCCTAAAGCCTTGGAAAAAGCACTAACATAGAAATATCGATGTTCAAAGATGAAGATGCAGGTCATGGCTTGATAATCAAGGTTGGGATAAGCTCCTTTTAGCACCAAACTTCAATCTCTGTGGTCAGGGAAACATGGTAGGTTTTCCTGAAGCTGTGGTGTTGATGAAAATCACCTCAGCATCCTAAAGCTCCTGGGCTGAGAGCTGCCTCTGGGCAGCTTCAGAAGCCCCTCTCCTGGTAGCATCATACCCAGGGGCTGCAGGACAGGTCATCCTATCTAAATCCCAGCCCAGGCACAAAGGGATTTTACAAATAAAACCACTGAGTAATTGGATATCTATATAAGATACGTACTTTTATGCATATAAAAAGAATTCCCAGATGTGTAAAGCAAGGTTAACTGGACAGCAAGCAGAGCCTGAGGACCAACAAGAGGTTCAGAGAGAACACTAATTAATACCCTTGGATAAAAATGCTATTGAGCTCTTGTTAGTCCTATAAAATAAAGGACCTAAAATGAGGAGCTTAGAGCCAAGGTCAGGCTGAAGGGAAATGCTAATGTATAAAATGGGAAGAGCAGCTGGATCCCTGATGCTGCTGCTCTAATCTCTGCAATTTCTTCTGCCCCACTGACCAAGGCACATTCCCAACCTTGGCTTCTCCTTGCAACAGTTTGGGGGAATTGATTCCATCTTACATAAAAGGTGTCTGTTTTCAAAAGTACACGATGTGGCTGCTAAAGGCAAGGCTAATAAATTATTAACTCAAATGCAGCAGGGGAAAAAAACCCACTTATGAAATATCAGCTGCATATTCCCATCGGTGTTGATTCTCCCTTCGCTTTCCACATGGCACAGAGGACACAGTGTTTATTCCATTTATTTCTGGGAGGTGAACAAGGAGCTCTGCACAGGACTGATCAGATAATTGCTGCCATCTAGTGAAATCCTCACATCTGCTCCATGCTCCCTCTCACCACTGAATTTTAAGGCAGTGACACGGACAGCATTACTGTTTTAGAGGTTATCATTTTACTGTCTTTCACAGATTGCTTTTGAGTGTGATGATGCTCTTTGCAGCTCACACAAGGGTTGTTGATTTTTGTAGGATTTGGGGCTTGCTGGATTCCCACTGGAGGCTAGCCTGGCCCATTAAAACCCTCTGCAACAAGATCATGCTTCTGCAGGACAAAGGGATGGTCGGGTGAAAGGGTCTCTTCACCACAGAGGCATCAGCCCAGCACTTGCTGTCAGGTACCCACATCCCTCTGACACACCACAGCCCCCCTGGAGGAGGTAACAAGGTCCTCACTCACCTGAGAAAGACCTCACTGACTCACCATCAGCCAAATAATAACATATATAATCACAGGTAACTGCAGAATTGACACTGTACCAAGAGGTGCAGCTACAGCCACGCCTGATGGAATTCCCCTCTGCAGCCACTCATCCCTGCAGCACAAAAACCCATCAATACCTGCAAATTTGTCCACGTCCTTGAGGGGGAGGGTGTACACAAGCTGCTCATCGTTCTCCTGGATCAGGGTGGCTGCAGGGATGTGCTGCCTGATCAGAGAGGTCGTAGCTTCCGTGTTGCAATAGGCATCGATGTGCATGCTAAAAACACAGCCCCAGAAACTGGGGGGTTAAAGCCTGACCTTCTCCTGACACTGCACCACAACAATCAGCCAGCAGGGCACCACAGTCACCAAACACTCAATTTTATCCTTCAAGATGATAAAAGGATTTTCTTTTTTGGGGGGAGGGAAGGGGGGCAGAGGGTGCTATCTTAAGAGATTGCAACAGAAAACAATAAAAAGAAAATACCTGATGGCACATAAATACCACAAAACACTTACCTCAAGCGGTAGCCAATTCCCCACTTGCTTTTGAGAAAGAGAGAAGATCCGAGGCACTTCAACATCCCTTGAGAAATCACAGCTTTACGATCTAGAAACAGAAGTCAAGAAGGCCCCTTTGAAGCACAAGATTGAGAATTTCCCCCAAAACTCAATGATATATTTCAAACAAACGTGCATTCTGTTGTTTGGCACCCCAGGCTGGCACCCAGGGTGGCACAAGATCTCACCAGCCAGGATATCTGCCTCGTCCATGAAGTGGGTGCTGAACACGGTCACACAATTGGCTTTCCTGTTTTTCAGGAGGTTCCAGACGATGTGCCGTGAACAGGGATCCATCCCGGCCGTGGGCTCGTCCAGCAGCAAAACCTTGGGGCAAAACCAAGAGTGTTTTCAAAGCCACATCCATGTGCACTGACCTCAGGAACCCCTACAGATCCAGGGGGTTTTGTCTGAAGCCTGTTAGTTATTCCTCTAAAACACATAAGGAACATTCCAGACTAAGTAATGCAGCTGCTGCCACTACACTTTGAATAAATCCATCTCCTGTTGTGACAAATGGAAAAATCCTATAATAGCTTAATGCCATAGTCTGTTCTATTCTGGTTCTAACACAATTACATATTAGAATTAACAATTTAGCTGTGGATTCACTTTTTCTCCTAAGGGGTGGTTAAATACACACACCTGCTTTTAAAACCCCCAGGAACTGTCACACACATCATTTTTAAATACAGATCTCAAAGCAATCCCCATCCTCACAGGCCAGAAATTACAGAGTTGGAACACAAAAGAGCTCTCTGGCTCCATTCCTGCTCCTGGATGGCTTTGTGAGGAAAGCATCCAACAATTTGACTGTTGGGGGCTAAATGTTACCTGCCAGAAGCTACAGAAAACTTGTCACACTGTTTATTTCCCAAAGAGATCAAATTCGGAGTTACTGCCATTACCTGAACCTTTAACAGCCTTGAGCACAAAGGTTGAGTCATTAAAGTTGTTTTAATTAAGCCATAAATGAAGAAAAAAAAAAAAAAGGAGCAACAGATGCTGAGAGTAACAATTACTGCATCTTACATATTATTATATATATGAATTAGTTTAGACAAGAGACACCAAACCATCAATGTATCAGTGATGCCAAGCTGGGAACAACTCCATCACTCTCACCTTGGGGTTCCCAAGAACAGCAACTCCCACTGACAGCCTCCTCTTCTGCCCCCCACTTAGTTTTTTAGCTTGATTGTCCCTGATGGGCTGCATCTCCAAATCCAGCAACACCTTCTGCACCTTGAAAACACAAGAAACACATTTACTGTCTTAAAAAAAAATAAATCTGTATAGTGTTTTTAAACCAGATTATGAACAATTAACATTCAAATTAACTGCTGCTAATTCCCAGTTTATTCTGTATGTGAACTGTGCATACGAAGTTTAAAGGTGTCTATGCTTGAACCCAAATGCCAGGATTTAAAGTTTTTCCATGAACATTTTAATCTCCTAGGAAAAATTAACAGTTTATCTTTGCCAAAATATCTGTACCTCTTGTCTACTGTACCATAAAATAATATTTCCCTCCAAACTTGTCTAAAAGGATATTTTGATTTACAGGTTAGAAGTGAACCTATAAGACAACACCTGTGCCCAGGTGACTTACTTCTTGTATCAAATCATTCTGAGGGATTCCCTTAATGGCAGCAAAGAGGGAGAGATTCTCCTCCACAGTTAAAATATCAAAGTGTATGTCAGACTGAGGGCACACCCCCGTTATCTGCCGCACTTCCAGCATCTCATCGATCTCGGAGACTTTGTGCCCATAGACAGAGACAAACCCTAAAACAAGAATTAAAACAAATCCAGGAGCAATCAAGGAAGAAGGTCTTTACAGCCAGAGAGCAGGTGAATGTGGCTATGAATTGAAGGTGAACTTTAGGAGACCTTATAGGGTCTGAGGGGGCATTACAGGAAGGCCCGAGAGGGATTTTCACAAGGGCAGGGAGTGACAGGACAAGGGGGAAAGACCTTAAGATGAAGGAGGGCAGGGATAGATTAGATATTAGAAAAAAATCTTTATTATAAGGATAGTGAAGCACTAACACAGGTTGTCCAGAGAGGTTGTTGACTCCCCATCCCTGGAAGTGCTCAAAGACAGGAAGCTGTCCCTGCCCAAGGCAGGGGGTTGGAATGAGATGAGCTTTAAGGCCCCTGCCAACCCAAACCACCCAGTGATTGTATGATTCTGTTTCAAAGTTTGGTGCACCCTGAAATAAAGATCATGAGCTTTGCTTTTGAAAGCAGGGCACCCAAAAGCCCCGAGGACTCACCATCCGTGGGTGGGCACAGCCCACAGAGGATGTTCATCAGCGTCGTCTTCCCGGTGCCGCTGTGCCCCAGCAGAGCCGTGATCTGACCCTCGTAGATGTCAAAGGACAAATCTGGTCCCCGGGGCAGAGGAAGAGGAGATGTCAGGGATGTGCTCCTGGCACTGGAGCCAGCTCCCAAGGCAGAGGTAAATTCAAATACTAACATATGGGGTATGCATTCACACTCTGCTGGGGGCACACCTTACCTCCATGGCTGGGCATGGGATAGGCCCTGCACCCACATCTAAAAGCCACACAGGGAAACAAAATGAAAATATCAGGGAGAAGGGGCAGGGAAGATCATATCACCACAAGGGCAGAGGAGGAATAACAGGGATGATACCAGTAGGCTTTCCTTAGTGATAAGGGTTCACTTCTTGGGGTACTGTTCTAAACAAGATTACTGCCCAAGCTGTGAGAGAATACACACACAGGCACATCTGGCATTCACACTCCAAGGTCCCACCCCTCTAAGAGAAACCAAAAAGCCTGAACTGAAACACAAAAGATCACTCAGCAATTCAGCTATTGCTCCTCTGCATCTGACAAGCGGCTAAAAAGCTAAAATGTTCTTACTTCTGAGAGCCTCCACAGTTTCCCCCTTTTTCCTGAATGTTTTCTGAACACAGCTGATTCTGAAAGAAGACATGTCATTGTATAAACTGTTTCAGGATCTTTGTATGTCATTTTGAATGATCAATACTTGGCAACAGTCACAACAAGATGATCAGATCAAAGTGGCACCAGACACATTCAAGACCCATCAAGGCATGACAAGAGACAGGACATCTTGATGAACTCTGCCCATCTCCACCCTGGCATCAGAAAGCTTTTTCTGATCACCTTCTAAGGTATTGCCTCTGTTGACAACTTGAATTATTTAAAATCTGTGTCTCTTTCACATGGTAGAACAACACACTAGAGGTTTCTCGAGGTAGAAAAGGGAACAGCTACTCCCCAGTGGTTGCACAATACCATAAAAGACTCCACAGATATGATATAGAAAAGAGGTATTAGTAGAACAGACTCCAAAGATGTGATTACTGACAGCTCCTCATCAAAATTAGGTAAAAGAAAGCAGGTATCTTTCTCCCCAAGAAAGGTAAAAACCTTCCTTCCAGCCCCAGTGGTTTCCCAAATGAGAAAAACCTGAAGGCACCCATCCTTCAGGATGGGCTTTGGAAGCCTGGCTGCCCTGGAAATGAGGATGGGAGTGGGTTATGGCTGAGAAGCAGGGAGGAGAACTGGGTATGAAAGAAAAGAAAACCTGCACGTGTAAAGATGACAAGATAGTGTGAAAATTCTAGAGAGCTGCTGAAGGGATGATATGGGAAGAGTCCAGGCTGGATGGACTTAATGCAACAACGGCCACAACGTTCTCATGTGAACATCAGGATTAAAACTAGACCCTTGAACCCATGGCAGGTGCCCAAAGAGACATGGATGGTGTGGACAAGACTCATTCTGGTCACTGAGCTCAAATATTTATTTGAGACTAGTGGAGCCAACCAGGAGTGAAGATGCAGAGCTCCCCATCTCCCATCAGGCTACGCCACTGGAAAATGATGGCAACAAGGGGCTCGAAGGAAGACATTGAAAATAACATCTGAGAAACACCACAAAGCAATGACAGTCCAGATGCAAGACAGCAGGTGACACACAGCACAGCACGAAAGATGAGAGTGGGGATATCTATTTCTCAGTTTCCTTTTACACTCTCAGATGTGGCAGCTGGGTAAAACCACCATGAAGTTCCCCTCTGGTCTGTGGAGAACACCACAGTCTTCACACAACCCTAGAATTCGGCCTTTTGTCCTAAAATATGTGTTACCAGAAACTAAACCCTCCCAGCAGAGCAGACGCTCCAACATCTGCAACCGCTTACGCCGCCCGAGGCCTCAGTGAAACGGAGGGAACGGAAAACCAGCCGGGCTGGAGAGGACTCCAACCAAAGGAAAACCATCCACAAACAAACCCTCCCTTTAAGCCCAGCGATTTACCCTTGGAGAGCATCCACTGATGCTGGGGATTGGCCGGGAAGGAGCCGCGCTGGGCTCTCTGCAATGCATACCATATGCTATTTGAATCCAACGGGCGCAGAACTGAGAGGGGATTTTCAAATCCCACGTTAAAAAAAAAAATTCCCGGGGAACCCAGGTGATCTGCTCATCTGCACGTGGGGCTGTACCTGATGGCTTCTTTCCCCTGGAATTCCGAAGGCACGGGCTCCACGATCTCGCCGAAGCTCAAGCTGCCGTTGATGCTGCTCTCGTACAGCTCCTTGTAATTCTTCCTGTGCTTGGACCAAAACGAGGGTTTCATGAAGAACAGCGGGGTGCGGCGCAGCCCGAACTCCCCTGGAGAACACAGGGAAAACCCACAGCTTCCCATCAGATATTCCTCAGCTTTTGGGTTTTAGCTCCAAAAGCCGCGAGCTCTCCCGTGAGAGGTCCACGAGCCACCCTGCACCCCTGTTCCAGAGGGGTTTCTTCAGCAGAGTTTAACCATCTGCACTTAAGCCACCGCTCCCATCAACACTGCTGGCAGGCTCCAGGTTGGCCAGGAGTTTAAATACATGTGCAAATCTCCTTCTGTGCAAGAAAAATCCCCAGGACTGAAAAAATGGTGACTTAAACACAGTAATACAAATCCAGAGGGATCAGAGGCGAACGGAGCTGAGGGGCTTAACCAGGATTTAGTCGTAAGATTAACAACTTTATTCTGTGTTTCATGTTAAAGTACTTCTGTCACAGGGAAAGGTCTGGAACAGGCAGAGGAGTCTTTGATTTTCAACCCTCAAAGAGCAAATTTTAAAGGCTGAAGCGTTCATTAGCCCAGTAAGGAAGTTTTTCCTCTAGAAAGAGGGAAAAATTTCGCTTTTTAGGGTCAGCAATTCTCAACATGCCAACCCCCCCCACTCACACCTCACAGTTTTAACAGAAAATAAATTATTTCAGCTTAAAGTATTCTGAGTCACAGCACAAAAATCTATCTGCAAACAGCATGACCTCCTTTCTCCATAGCTGAATTTAAGGGAGAGGTGCCACCAGCCTGGGGGGGGGCTCAGGACTGCAGGAATTGGTGATCCTTGCACAGTTCAGCTCTTGGGAACATACCTGGGATAACCTGGTCAAGGTACACAGCTACAAGCAGGTAAAAGATGCTGTCCAACACCAACAAAATAAGAGAGATACAGAGCGGGTAAGGACCATCATTTATATTTGCAAATGTTGCCCCATCTTCATAATCTTCCAGATGCATGACCTGCACAGGGAGAGGGAGATGTTACACACCAGCACTGGGCCAGCCTGAAAGACAGGACAGCACAGGGCAAACTTGGCAAAAGAAACAAAAATAATGAGGAAGTGACTGAGATCACAGCAACAAACACCAAGAATAACAGCTCCTTGATGGGGCTTGATATCAAACTCCCAGGGGAAGTTATTAAAACAGGCATTTTCCCCCACCATCATCAGTTTATTAGAAATAAAATAACTGTTTAAGAGTATCTCCATCAAGATCTATTTGAAAATGATCCATGACAAGGGGGTGATGAGGAGCTGGTGGTTCTTTACCTGCGCGACACCGATCAAGAAGCTGCACTGACACAAAGGGCTGAGAAACCACACGAAAGATTTGGGGAAATCCTCCAGCAGGACAATGTTCAGGCCCACAAACCCAAAAGCCAGCGTGGCCAAGAACTCCACTATACCCACGTGCTTTGACTTTTTAAATAGAGGTGTCAGCATAAGGGCGAAGAAAACCTGAGGGCAAAAAACAGAGAGGAAGGTGTTGTTTTAAAACTAATAATACAGGTATAGAAAAACTAAGGTGAAATGCCATTTTGCCTCTTGATATCGTTTTCCTGGTATAGTCACGACAGCATTCACCCACACAGAATCATGGAATCATTTTGGGTGGAAAAGACCTTTCAGATCATCCAGTCCAACTGCTTCCCCAGCACTGCCAAGGCCACCACTGAAACATGTCCTTAAGTGCCACACCTACACAGCTTTTATATCCCTCCAGAGCATCAGGAGGGACAGATTCCCCAGAGATGCCAGGAGACAGAGCACAGAAAATAATGATGGTTCCTAATTTTTCTTTTATAGAGCTGAGTGTGCACCTCCACCCTGGTGAGTGTCCCTTCTGCCAGTGACAGCAAACAAATACCTACTTGGGCACTGGCTGCTTATAAATTCAGACAGGCTATATAAATATATTTATAACATATTCAAATATAATTCTCTGAGCTTTAATTAGGGTTTTAGCATTACACTATATAGTAACAACAAATGTTTTGAAGAGGATGTGGGTTGGGACTGCAAAATGGTTCTGTACAGTGTTTTCAGCTCAAAGACTGATTATTTTAAACCCAGATATTTCAGCAGGGAAATGTCTTTCCCACAGTGATGGGTGACACCTGTAGAACATCCTGAACTGGAGAAGAGCCAAGGAAGGGGATGGGACAGGTCAGACACCCAGCACTGTTTGGTCCTGTAGAAGCAACGCTTGTTGCTTTAGGAGAGAGAACAAGAACAGGTGGGAAAGGAACAAAACCCACAGGGATGGGGTGGCTGAATTTAACAAGACCAGGAATACTTACTGAGGAGACTCCATACAGGAAAAAAAGGAGAAATATCACAAAGGCACTGCTCTGGGGAAAGAGGGAGGAGGCCGTGGCGATCACTGCCATGAGAATGGACATGACAAAAATCAGGCTCACGTAGAGCAGCACCCAGGAAAGCCTAGGAACAAAGGGGGGGAAAGAACAGAAACCAGGCAATGAATCCCCAGCCTGAACCGGCCACACAAATAGCTAAACCCACCATTCTTTAATATTCCAGACAGCTGCACCAAAGGCCAAGCTGGGAACAAAACAAGAGCCCCCAAATAAAAGAGCTCTTGTAAACACCCCTGGAATTGTTCTTGGCACTAGAGCACACACAGATACCCACAGCAGCTAAAGACACACAATTAGATGATTCACTATTTTTTTTTTTAAACTTGCATAGTTAATTCCCTGGTATAACCAAAAGAGAGTAACAGAGTCGTAGGTTTCAATAATTCAAGAAATTCTATTTAAAATTTAATCCACTAGTCATTCCAGTCACCGGGCAGGGTAATAAAATCCTTTTCTGAAAAGCAGAGCTGTGAGCAACTCTGACCTCAGGAAGCAAGGGTGGTTTGTGTACAGGTAGTAAAAAAATGACACATTTCCTCAGAAGCAGAGAAAAAAAAAAATCATTCCAACAAGCCCAGGTGGCTGTTTCGGTGCAGTGGGGACAGATGTGAAAACACTGCAGGAAAGGGCAAAGCCAGACCTGGTTTTATCTCCTCAGCTATCAGTGATTTCAAATTAGCACATCCTCTCACGGGGGGGAAAAATAAAACATTGTATTGCACAGGACAATTTCCATGACGGTAAGGAAACAAATTAAAACCTGTTGCTTTGACTACTCTGTCTTGTTAAAATTACAGAGTTGGATTCATTTAATTACGTGTCAGGGAAACTGCTGCTAAGCTCTGAACAAACTGTAGGTTACCTTTTGAGCCTCTAGGAAAGGAGATACTGAGCCAAAAATATTTAAAGAGAATGAAAAACCTACATAAAAATCTCACACATCATCAGATTTGATCCCTCTAAGTCTGGCACAGCTTTACATGCATAAATGCAACAGTATTACTCTGGTGTTTACTCACTAAAATATTCATATTTTCATGATACTGCAAGTGTCTCTATGTTTGATTTTACAGAATATTTCCCTTTCTGGTTGTTTTCAGTTAATCAGACTGAAAATAATTTAAAAAACAAAGGATGGAAGAGTTTTCCTAGAAAGTGTTGTTTTTTTTTTTTTTTTTAAATAATTATTTATATATATATAATTCTACTATAAAGAACAAGTTATACTAAACACTCACATACCAGAAGGCAGTGTCATGGAGTCCCAATATTTTCAGGAATTCCTTCAACTTCCTCTCCTTTTCTGCCACAATATGAATTGCCAAATAATACCCAAACGGGGAGAAGGCGATCACCAGGTAAATTAAAATGATTGCACGGGGGAAATTATCGATTTCCACCACAGCAGCCTCTCCCATAACCACTGCTCTTGTCAGTTCAAGCTGTTCCCAAACCGACTGATTCGTCTTCAGCTGAAGGGAAGAGAAGGAAGAGTTATTTTGGGATTGCTCCTGATTTTTCAGCCCCATCCCAGACTCCAGCTCAGCTCCATCTCCATCCCCGCTGGCAGGGAGGGATCTGAAGACCCCAAATCCCAATCCAAAAGCAGGAGAACTGGAGAATATCTGAACACCTGGAGACAAAATTAGCAAATGTGAGATTTCTAGCCCTTGAAAAGATGAAATTTGCTCCCTCCACGAGCGGGATGAGGGGAGGGGAATTGGGAAAAATTGCTGGTCAACACTGACACCAAAATAAGGCAAATTCTGCAGCCCTTTTAGGACAGCACCTGAAATGGCATTTTGGGGTGAGCACTGTGAGCCTTTGTGTTTGAGGACTGTTGTGATGGGTGTTCAGGCTCATTTGGATGCAGTTAGAGACAAACATCCACATTATTCAGCCCAACGAGAGCAATTCTGCACAAAATACAGCAAAGCACAGCCAAAACATTCTGCCTTCTCATCAGGGTCCAGATGACTTCTGAGATGGCCTTTCCCACAACTAACAGCCAACATCAGACAAGCAGCCAGAGCCAAGGCAGCCCCTGGAGCTGATCTTCCCTGGGTTTATGATGTTTTCTTCCAATTACCTGTATAATGGCAGCATCGATGCAGGCTTGGAGCGCCGTGAATCCTGAGCTCCAGTAGGTCACTGACTCACAGCCCTTCCCCAGGTTGGAGCAGCTGGCTGCAGAATAAAGCAGGGAATGATGATCCATAAAGTCCCCTTCAGCCCAGGCCACTCTAAGATTCCCTGGCTCTGTGTTAAAACGCCAAAACCCAGAGTTACACCTGCCCTGTCCCCAGCGCGCAGCTCGAGGCCACCCCCGACAGTGCTGCAAACAACCTCCATAAATCAATATATGGAACACCAGGCCTGAAAACAAAAATAGAAAATGATTTTCCAGTTTATGCCCTTGCAGAGCACATGTGAGAGAGCTCACGTTTACCTCTGGATTCCGTATAAACGGAGGACATGGCGATGGAGTCGTGGAACCTCAGCTGGTAGGACATGGAATCCTTGAACACGACCCCCACGAAGTTGGGGGGTTTGACAGCACTGGCCTCTTGCAGCTCCTCCTCACTCAAATACTCCTCAGTGATGATGCCTGAGAGATATTAAGAAATTATTATGTTGATTTAGGTATTGGCACAGCAGGGAGAAAAAAATGTGCAACGGTTCTGAAGTATCGTGTTAATCATTAATCATTTGAGTTTGGAGAAATATAAATGTATATATGTATGACAGGACAAGGGGGAATGGTTCAAACTGACAGGGAGTAGGTTTAGAATAGATTTTAGGAAGAAATTCTTCCCTGTGAGGGTGGGGAGGCCCTGGCACAGGTTGCCCAGAGAAGCTGTAGCTGCTCCATCCCTGGAAGTGTCCAAGTGTCCAGTTCCTCTGAAGCAGGAGGAACACAAAGAGGAAAATCAAAGATATCAAACTAAAAATACATCAGTGGGTTTGGAGAGATAAGTTTCTGTTACATGTGTGAGGTGTGCAGGCAAAGTGCTGGAGAAAAAAAAAAAGGAAAAAAAACCAAGGAGAAAACCCCAAACAAATGGAAAAACACAGAGAAATGAAAAACCCAAACAAATAGAAAAATCCAAATGAATGGAAAAACAAATAGGAAAAAAACCAAACAAATGGGGGAAATAAACAAAACCCAGGAAAAACAAACAAGGAAAGCACAAATAAATGGAAGAAAAATAATAAACAGGAAAACCCAAACAAGTGTGGAAAAAAAACAAACAAGGAGAAAAAGAGGAAAAAACAAACGGGGGAAAAAACCAATCGGGGAAAAAAAAAGGCAAAAGAAAAGGAAAATCACTTTCAAGAGAAGAGGTGACAAAGTGTTAATGAGAATAAGCATTTAAAAAACATTAAAAATGTTGTTTTCATAGTGACACCAGGATAGAAAACACAACCTGGGACAGCACCACCTCCTGAGTTTGCCCCAGGGTGTGACAGGACAGGTGTCAATCAGCCCTAGAGCTGCTCAGGGGCTTTTTGTACCCAAACCTTTCCCTGCAGCCACACAACGCTGTGGCTGCACCAAGAGAACGGGAATCACTTCGAGATGGCAGTGCCAGAACATTTGTCACTCAAGGAAAAACAACAAAAAAAACCCCCCACCAACGCCTTCACTCAGATGGAAAATAAATGGATTTTTCCTACTAGCAGCACCCGTGAGTTCCCTCTCCAAACACAAGTCACAGAGTGGGATTTAGGGAGAAAAATGCAACGTTTAGGGTGTGAATACCATCTTCAAAGTTATCAGAAGCCACTTTCTTCATGATTTCTCGTGCCATCCGGGTGGGTGGCGTGTACCCAATGATGAAGTTCACCAGCTGGGAGGTGTCCAGGGTGCCCAGGTTGGCGTTGGGCACCTCGTCGTACTTCCTGTGCGGGTGCATCATGCTCATCAGGATGAGCCAAAACAGGAAAAACAGGGGGAAAAGGACCTCCTGCACAAAGGAAAATAATGAGCATTTCAAAGAGCAGCCGTGGAAATAAAACCTTCCCCAGGTTTCTCCCGCACGAAGCTCAAAGGAGGGACCGTGAGCTCAGTTTCCTGGCTGTGAAATTCCCTGGATGTTTTCAATGCAACAGCAACTTTAATGCCAAATCCTTCCCTGGCGCTGAAGCAGGATTTTAATCACCTGCATTAGTAACCTAAGAAGCCATTTTAAGGCCCAAAGGGACAATTCTAACAAGCTTTAAACATCTGCAAACTCATGCTCTTTGAGAAGAGGCAAAACACAAGCTGTGAACCACTAAATGAGCCCAGCCAAACACTGCACTGTCTCTTCTTCTCCTCAACATTCATCCTCAAGTACCATCACATCACCCACACACAGGGCTGAACTGTTAGAAAAGGTAAAAATCTTTTGGGGAGGTCTCACTCTGCTATTCTGTGTAATTACAGGTACAAATGCTTGTCAAGGTGCACTAAGATGGCAACACTTAAGGACATTTTAATTACTATTAATTATATTATGTTATAAATATGTATAGATATATACTACAGTATATATAGTATTAATAGGTTAACTAGTTATTAACACATTAACTAATATTTTTATATTGTCTGTATCTATAATTTTATTTTTCCTGTATAAAGCCTTACACATTAGGATACATCTTCAACCAAAGGATCACAAAACATCTTCTGAAAAAGCCTATTTCAACCCAAAATTCAATGTAGACCACGAAGCTTCGTAAACATCACAACAAAACCGAGTGTTGTCTCTGATTTGGGAGTTATTTAAGCACAGAATAACAGTGGATGCACCAGCAGCAGGACCCAAGGACTCCCCCCTTACCTGGACACTGCTTTTCTTAGTCCTTCCCTTAATAAGACAGTTCTTGAACAGGAGAGCTCGGGTTTGTCTCCATACTCCTGCTTCTCTGGGAGCAGCTGGTGCCATTTTTCAAGACTAGTTTGGGAAAAGCAAATAAATCAATATTAAGTGACAATAAAATTTAAAAATCCAAAGCCGGGCGGTCGCAGCTTTCAGGGCCTCCTATTTTTACATTTTCGTAGAAGTGTTTTATTTTCAGTTTTTCATATTTCAAATGCCTTCTGATACATATGCTGGGTGTCTGTTACATGGAGAAATCGGGAATGTTCCTTTAGAGCCGGGGAATCCAGCTGGGAATCCAGGCAGAAGACGCCTCGGGATGCCCCTGAGCCAACCCTCCACTCAAGGGCAGGACCAGCTCTAGGCGAGCTCGCCAGACTTGACCTAACCTGGCCTTGTTTTTTTCCACATAAACTACAAACCCAAGCATTTCTCTGGGAGCAGAATTCCAGCATCCATGGCAGGAGCCGAGGGCATCCAGCCAGGGCGATGCATCCGAGAGCCAGAGCCAGCTCACCCCGGGCGAGCTGTTCAATTTACCGTGAGTAACCCCCTTCCATCCTGGAGCACGGCCAGCACTGCTTAGTTCCCTTCCCCTTACATTTTAACCTTTTCATTAGCCCGGCTGCACAGCACACCAGCGCCCAGGGTAACCTTTTGGAAAGAGGAAAACGCTTAAATCCAATTAAAAAAGGCTTTCCCGGGAGACAGCGGCCTGCACGTACCCGCTGAGGGCCGGCGGGCCGGGCACCCGGCAGGTTTCTCTCCCCGGTTTTGTCACCACTTTGCTGCCTCAGGTTTGGAGTTATGGGTCGATCCGCATCTCCCGCTGCTTCCTCACCTGGGAACGTTGGAATATTTCACCTGTGAAGGTGGAACACGACCGTGAGCAGCCCGGCAGGGACAGCAGAGCACCAGCGCAGCTCCACGGCCGCCACCCTTCCAGTGCCACCCACACACCCCCGGTGAACAACTGAGTCACCCCTCGGCTCTTCAGTCAAAACTCAGTGCAGATTTCAGGAATTCGTCCACGTTCCAGGCTCTGCAGCCACCAACACTCATTCCAGAGGCGGGCTGATGTTCCTGGTGCCTGCGTGCTCCAGGCAGCTCTGCAGCAGTGGTTGGAAATGACATCGTTTTTCTAACTTTTCAATGATCCTAATTAACCTATCGGTAAATTGCTTTCATAGAATCACAGAATCAGCCGGGTTGGAAGGGACCTTCGAGATCATCAAGTCCAACCCTTGATCCAACCCCACTGTGGTTCCCAGCCCATGGCACTGATGCCACATCCAGTCTGTCCTTAAACACCTCCAGGGATGAAGAATCCACCACTTCCCTGGGCAGCCCATTCCAATGGCTGAGCACCCTCTCTGGAAAGAAATTCTTTCTAATATCCAACCTAAACCTCCCCTGGCACAACTTGAGACCAAGCCCTCTTGTCTTGCTGATAGTTGCCTGGGATAAAGAGCCCAATTCCCACCTGGCTCCCCTATCCTGTCAGGGAGTTGTAGAGAGTGATGAGGTCTCCCCTTTAATTAATCACAGGTTGTGTGTCAGGCCTTAAATCACTTTTAGCCAGCACGCAGCAAAAAGTTGTCATGAGCGACTTCTGTGAGGACACAGCTGGGGAAAAGTACTAAAACTCTTAAGTTTTGCTAAAGTTAACCTTGATATGCTTCAATGGACAAAGCCTGGGAGAGAGAAAGATGTATTGTTAATACTGGACATTTGGGACAAGGATTGGGACCTATAAGGTCCTTTTGCAGAAACCAGAAGATGAAAGAACTAACAAAGAATTCAGTGTAAGTGCTGAAAGTCCCTTCTGGGGAAAAAGATACTAAAAAGACTACAAATGTGGCCTTAATTAGAACAGACACTGAGAAATTAATAACCAATAGAAGGCAGAATACTAACTAATGAAAGAGAATTCTGTAATTAAGAACCAATGAACATTAATTTCTTTGTTTGCTAAAAATGTACAAATAGGTGAAAAAGTGATGTGTTGGTGTCTGTGTGGAGGCAGAAGTTTTGTTGGCCACGTACACGCCCAGCACTGAAAATAAAAATAACGCCTTGCTTTCTAACACTAAAAAGACAGTGTTAGAGACTCTATTTATCCCAATGATTTTGGAGGTATTTGGCAACAGCAGGACCTGGTTTCTGTGTTATCTGTTAGACACCACATGGCTCAAACTTCCTGCCCTGGCTGTATTTTAATACGGAAATCTATTTTTGGAGCCCAGACAGCATCTCACTAGAGGTTGCTCAGATGTCAGCACTGCCGAGCTGAGCTGGGAGAACTTCAAACACACAAACACCTCACACACAGACAGCACTGAGAGCCTGTGTCTGAGTGCAGGAGGGAGGAGAGAGGGGCTAAAAGGGACCAAACCCCCCTGCTCCCAGCTCCCCTGGCTGCGTTTTGGGGTCCTCCAGGGAGCAGTGACCCCCCGGCAGCATGAGGACCCACGTGGGACACAGCTGCCCACTGCTGAAAGAGAAGCCTTGGGAAGGAATCCCACCTCCAGCCCGGAGTGCTGCCCTTAAAGTCACACCAAATCTACTTCAAACGTGAAAATAAAATTTAAAGGAAAAAAAAATAATATTTTGCTTCAAAAAAAAAAAAAAAAAAAAAAAAAGGAAAAATCCAACCACAAAATGCTTAAGCACCAACCCGTGATAGTAACTAAGTCCTGCAGGAAAAATGAGTACAACTCCTCCGGATATTTTCGAGGAAGGAACGCTTCACACTGACAGCAGAGTGTTTTCAAAATAATCAAAAGCAGCAGTTATTGCTTACAGGTCATAAAAAACACTGTCTTTCTCCCCTCTGCTCACAGCATGTCCTCCAAGTGCCTGGACTGCCACTGTTTGCTCTCAGGAGCACATTTCAAAAGCACTTAGCAGAGAAGAAGCTCCAGTGAAGTCCTTGTTCAAAGCCACACGATGGTCTGACACAGCAACCCCTTCCCTCAGCCACACTTCTCTGTTTTAATGAAATCTAAAATTTGGCCAAGATGATTTAATCACATTCAATCACCAGTGCCAGTTTCTGTTTCTCTAATTATTTTCTATCCACTTATAAAAACCAAAACACTCCCACATCTTCACTGGAACGCTGCCACGCTTTAATTTACATCACCTAGGTTGGAGGAAGGGTCATTTTAAGTATGTTAATTAACTTTTCATACTACACCTGCCACCTCCATGTAAGCAACTGAAGCTACATGGTGATGAAAGACACTGAAGAAGCATCGTTTGTACGATGAAAAATTGTATTTGGGATAAAAAAGACAACCCCAAATCCTCCATGGAACTCCAGATGAAGAAAATGAGCACGTAGGCTGAGCAGAAAAAGCTGCCAAGGCATTTAATTGAATAATTCTGGACAAAATGAAAACACTCAACCTATGAAATACTCCCCCAATTTAGCCACAGACTTATGATTTGCACTGACAAGGGAAGCAGGTGACACACAACTGCTTGTGGGCATCTCAATCAAAGCAATCTCAAGGAAATGACTGGGTTTAGGCTTTAATTCCACATGGGAGATGCCAATGCTTCTTAAATAATGCTCAGCTGATACTTGGGAAGGCTCTCCTCCCTTCCCCAGATTCAGCCTGGCAACGGTCTTTAAAGGTCAGATGATGACTTAGTGCTGCACATCATGTTTTCCTTGTCTTTTATGCTAAAAAAAAAAAAAAAAAAGAAAACTGAAAGAAAACCAAACAAGGAGGGTGAGAGCCTCAGCTAATTGAGCCGTGGCTTGAGGAAAAAACAACTTATCAGTGAACAACACCTGCAGAAGGGTCAGAAAATAAGATTATTGATCTTGCTGTAAGGAGACGGCAGCTGAAATGGTACTTAAGCAAAACTCTGATGTGCTCTTTACTGCTCTTCAATTATTTAAATTGCGAATATAATAATATACAATAATAAAGCGAGATGCTCTATTTATGGATCTCTAAAAACGGGCTGAATTTTCCCCCTTATCTGACCCCCAAGGGGAAGCTCAGGCGTGCCTGGGGCTGCGCAGCCCCGGGGAGCCCCGCAACCGCAAACCGCTTCCCTCCAAACTCATCCTGGTTCCACTGCGGGGTCAAGGAATGACACGGAGCAGAGCCAGGCCGGGCTGTTCCAGCACAGCTCCCGGTCCCGCAGCATCCCCGAGCATCCTCCCGCATCCCCGAGCATCCTCCCGCATCCCCGAGCATCCTCCCGCATCCCCGAGCATCCTCCCGCATCCCCGCCGCGTCCCAGCCCGTCGCCTCCGGGGGCCCCCGTAGGTCTCGGGGGGAGGACACTCCTTCGGATTTCCATTTCTCCCTTTTTTTCCCCAGCCCGAACCCCTTTAAACGTGGTTTTCTCACCATTTTCCACGCAGCCACGGAACCTCAGCACGGACAGCCCTCACCAGCCCAGCCCGTACTCCGGAGTAATGACGCGCATTTCAGGTGCAGCCCAACTCCTCCTCTTCCTCTCCGCTCCTTCCCCTTCCCGTTTGACCCACCCCGGGCGGGGCCGTTCCCCCCGCCCCGGTCCCGCCTTCCTCCGCAGCGGAGCGGGGTCGGCAGGCTCTTGGTACCCTTTGGTATCTCCCCTTACCTCTGGTACCCCTGGGTACCCCCCGTCTGCTCCGCCCGGTGCTCCGAGGGGCCGGACCGCTGTCCCGGGGCGGAGCGGAGCGGGATGGAACGAGATGGAGCGGGATGGAGCGGGGCTCCCCACCCTCCGCCCCCGGCCCCGCATCCCTGCGGCACCCGGGCAGGGCTGCCGTGTCCATCGCTAGTGGCGGGACATCCCCCTCCCTTCTGGTGACCTTCCTCCCTTCCCGGGGATACCTCCGCTCCCGGGACCCCCTTTTCCACCCGGGGACCCCCCTACCGAGCACCCTGTCCTCCGGGTGACCCACCCTCCCCGCCCGAGAACTCCCCTCCTGAGGACCCCCCTCCCGGGGACCCCGTTCTCCGAGTGACCCCCGTTTTCCAAGGACTCTCCTCTCGGGATTCCATTCTCCGGGTGACTACCTCTCCCGCGGTCCCCCCATCCCGGTGACCCCATCCAATGCGTGACCACCCCTCCCGAGGTCTCCCTTCTCCCGGGGACCCCATTCTCCGGATGACCCCATCCCTCCTGAGCACCCCTTTCCCGGGGACCCCCCATCCCGGGGACCCCATCCTCCGAGCACCCACCTTGCCAGGCACCCCATCCTCCAAGTGACCCTACCTTCCAAGGACTCCCTCCTCCCAGGGATCCCCCCTCTCGGAGACCCCATCCTCCGGGAGACCCCCCCCTCCCCGAGACCCCTTCCTATCTGGGGACAGGACAGGGACCCCCCCACTCTGCCTCCCAGCACAACCTCGTCGAGGAGCAGAGGAAAGGGGCTGGAAAATAGTCCCAGGGGCTCAGGGATTTAGGGCTGGGTGGGAGCCACCTCCCTCCATCCAGTGCTGCCGTCTCCTGCCTGCATCCAGGAGGTCGCCAGGATTTTATTGCATTGCCCAAAAATATAATTAAAACACTGAAAACGCTGCCTTGAATACAAACGCCGCATTCCTGTCATTTACGGGCGGCTGCTGGTTCCCTCCGGCCAGTGTCCCTGTCCCCCTCCGGACGGGCCTGAGTCCGTGACCATCCTTTTGCTGACATTGGGATGTGATCAAACCCACTGCGATGTTAATCACCCTGTTCCCGTCGCCGGGAGCGCAATCCGACGTGCTCGTTTTTCCTAAACGCCTCCTGCGAGCTGCTGGGAAAGGCTGAGCCCAACATCAACCCCGGCGGTGCCTCCGAGCATCCCGGGTTCTGCCGCAGAGCCGCTGCATCCAGCGCTCAGGAAAACCCCGCGCGGCTCCTGCTCCGCCTCGGACCGAGCGCTCGCGGGTCCCTGCGGAGGATGGAGGAGGGTTTGGAATTCCTTGTCCGCGGTTGTTTCGTGCACCTGAGGAGCCGCGCGAGCGTCACGCCCGGCTGTGCTGATGCACAGCTCTGTAACCGCAGTATGGAATCCACGTTTTTCCTTGGAAACAGTCAGGAGACTGTGTCCTCGTCTGGAAAGAAGGATGGAGTCTCGCGGCACGGTTTGAAGTGAGAAGCACTGTTTGCAGGAGTAGGGATCACAGCCATGCACACCTTCACCTCCAGCAGTGATTGGGAATATCCAGGATTCAAGCCCCAGCCTGCTCCCAGAGCCCCCATTAGGCACAAGCACCCTGTGCTGCAGCCCCACAGCAGCACAAATCTCATGGAAACTTTCTTTTTTTTTTTTTTTTCTTTTCACCTTAACAAAGAGAATTAGGTAAAAGCCCTCTAATTAAATAATGCCCTTCAGTTTTGCCTTATGAATACTGAATAAATACAATGACATAACTAGAACTTCAATTAAAAAAAAAAACCCAAAACTTCTTGTCTTCATCCATCAAGCATTACACAGAATAGAAGCCTGTCTGGGACTGAATTCTTCTGGTCACTTTGATGTTTGTTGTGGTCTCTGTTTATACTTCAAAAGTTTTAAGTGCTCATATTCATATTCTACTTCTTCCTGGTCTAGTGGAAGGTGTCCCTGCCCATTCCAAGGAGTGGGAATAAGGTGGTCTCCAAGGTCCCTTCCAACCCAAACCATTCCATGATTTTGCCAAGTTTGGAACTCCTTGGAGTTTAGGATATTTCAGCCCAACAGCTCCTCCCTAAGAGGTTCACAGCTTTACTCACCTCAAGCTCTGTCCCTGCAGGGAAGAGCTCAGAGCTCAGGATCTGCAGCAATGACCCCCCAGCACAGTTCCTGGCCAGGAAATGTGGAGGGTCTGCACAAAGCAGGGGAAGGGTTTCACACGTGGGGGCTCCAAAACATCAGGCTGTGTCATATGGGAGGATGACATCCCCTAAAAGGTGTTCTACTGTCAGATGGGTGGGACACCCCCGGCCCTGGGTGCTGCTGCAGCCAGAGAACCACCAACCACAGCACCTGAGAGTCAAACCCAACCTGCACCATGGGCAGAGAAACTCCAGAGAGCAATTAGCACCTAAAGCACTGTGATGCTTTTCATCTTCAAAGCACATTAAAACCACCACCTAATTCATTTTTACAACAGCCTTGTGTGCTCAGGTGCCTTAAACATCATCTCCCTTTATAGGCACAAAAAGCTGAGGGTGATGTAATTTGTTCCAGACCAAAAGGAATCTGCACTGAGATTGGGATGGGTGGTGTGTTTGCAAGCAGTGGGCACCACAAACCCATCCAGATTACACTTCTGAGCAAAGATTTATTACAGAATCCTGGAATGTTTTGGGTTGGAAAAGACTTTAAAGATCATTTTGTTCCAGCCCTCATCACTTTGGGCTGATGGATTCTGCATCACATCGGGAGCAGCTCCAAAGCCACAGCAGCACATGCAGAATGGCACTTCCTCCCTGCCAGGCTGTGCCATTTCTTCCACTTTCTGTTTAAAGGGTCTCCTTTCACTGAAAAAGAAAGTTGTGCACAGGTGCTCACCTAAGGAATTGAGTAAACAGGATATTATGGAAGCACAGTTCAATGCACTGCAGTGGTAATGCATTAATTCATCCAGAAAGAAAACATTCCAGAAAGGAAACATGACTGACTGAATTTCCTTTCTTTCCTTTCTTCCTTTTCTTTCTTTGTGTGACTCAGCCTTTCAAAAGTAAAGAGAAGAAAAACAAACAAAAAAAAAAGAAGTAAGCATTAAAATCACAGAGGACCATTTCCAAATTCTTTGGGAGCATCCCTGTGCATCCTGTACAAAACCTGCTGCACCTGGATGTGGAGCAGAGCAGGAGGGAGATGCCTCCATCAGAGCAGGCTGTTTCTTGCAATTAAACACTGGAGGTCCTGCCCATCCTTTCTTATGCTGTGCAGAGAGGGGAGAAGAAGCTCAGTATCAAGACAACAAATAAATGGCCAGAGATGGAACACTGTTCTCCAGTTTCAGTTTGGTGAATGTGACCCTGCTGTCTGCTCTGGTTTTTCTGTCACAGCTGTGAAGAGCCTGCTCTGACTGCTCTTCCCAGTCTGCAGAGAGCTTTCAGGAAGCCCAGGAACGCTGGAATGATTTTGTGCACTGATGCAGAAGCTTCAGGTAAAGCAGCTGCTCTTTCACTGTTTCTTTTTTTATCAAAGCTCTGTGGATCCCTTTGGGAACCAGGAGCCAAATCACATCAATCACTCAAGGTCAAGCACAGACAAAGCCAAATTATTTTACATTTCCCTTTGGACTTACCATCTGCTTTTTAACCAACTTGAGTCCCACTTGTGCCCATCTCTTGCTCCTGTTTGGATCTATTTTTCTCATGCAGGCAGCAGGCTGAGGAGATACACGGTGTATTTACTGGGAACCATGTGCCTGAATCAATAAACCTGTGGAAAAGCACAGGGATGATGCATTTGCATCATCTAATGCTACAGCCCAGATTCCCTGCCAGGGAAGCCCTTTAGCAGTAATTCAGAACACCTAATTTAGAGACCTGCCTTTTCTGGGAGCCAGAAAGGGACTAAAATAAACTGTGCAAAACCCAACTCCCTTCAGCATTTACTGCTCCAAGTCTGCAGCTGCACCCTCCTGGACACCAGAACCTTCCCAGTACTCCAACCCAGGCCATGATGATCATGTACAAGCCAACACCAAGAGCAATCTGTCCTCGGTCATAAAGGAAAGGGGTTAAAACCCAGCTGAGAAGGGCAGCATTTTGCACCTCTATAAATGGTTACCCAGAATTTAAGTTCTTTAGGAGTCAGATTTGCAAGACACAGCCTTCACTCCGAGCCCTTATCCACCTTCTGGAACAACATTCCAACCGGCTCAAAATAAAATTTCATACAAGAAATTTCAATCTTGGCCTAAGACTTGGCACAGGGAGTTTCAGCCCAGAATAGACTTTTACGGGAAGTGAAACCTCTGGAAAAAAACAGGCTTCAAACTGAAGAATCAACAGCCTCTGGACAACAGCCTTGCCAGCAGTATAATGCACAATATACAATATATACATTGTATGGAATGCACATAGAATACTGTAATTACAGCCATATGGGTACAAACATATATTCATTCTGGCCATGAATAATAGCTCATGTCTGTAGAAAAAAAAGAAACCAAAGTGCCTCTTTTAAACCAGCAGAGTTTGGAGGGGGAAAACATGTCCAAACCCTGATGGGGACGTGCCAGAAAACAGGTATTTTTCATCAGAATTGCCATTGTCCATGGCAGCATCCCCTGGGCCAGTGGCCACTTGCCCACCTCCAGCTGTGTTCCCTTCCCAGTGATTTTTTTCTGGATGTTTTATGAAATATGATTTCCCTCTTTAAAAAAACACAACACTGGCTGACTCTGTACTGCAACACACTCCAGATATACATGTCAGCTAAAGAAAATTATGTTTCCTGCTGCCATCCCAATAAAAATATCCCTTCAGACAGAGGCACTACCTGTCCTTATTTAGCATTGCTGCTCTCAGAGTCTCACTTTTGGAGCTCCTCAGCCTCATTCCACCATGTTTTAGAACATTTTTGCAGTGGATTCCTCCTCCTCCTTCCTCTCCCTGGCTGCTGGTGAAGCCTCAGCTTCTATCCCTAAATATCCCGGTTTCTCCTTGCCTTGCATGCTCCATACTGGGAGTTTCCTGGTGTTCTCCCTCCAAATCTCAGGCTGGCTGGGACACTGTGTAGCTTTGCAGTCATATCCCAAATATCATCAGGAACACACATCCCAGACAGGGATTTTGCCATGTAGAGATGAAGCCTCTGGCAAAGCCACTCAGGGCTCGTGGCCACCTTCCCCTTCAGTGTCTAAGGTCTCCAAGTGTCAGGTCCCAGCCTCCCTGGTGCCAGTGTTTGCACCAAACCACCCAAATTTGTATTGTGTTAAACAGGAGCGCAAAGGACAAACTCCTCAGATGTATTCACAAAGAAAACCAGCTCCAGTAATTAACTCCAGATCATATTGCCCCAGGAGTTATACAAATATAACAAAGGTTTATTAAACCACCTCGACAAAACCACTCTCGTGGTGGCTGTTGTTCACAGTGAGGGATGGAGATCATCCCTGCCCCGGAGAGCTGATGGGCAGCTCTGCTCTGGCACAGAGGAGCCCTTGGACCCCTCCTGGAGATGCTCAGCCCTGGGTGGGACCCAGGCTCCTGCAGAAAGCCCCCCGTGCAGGAGCATGTGCAGACATGGATCTGCATCTGTGGGGATCCAGAGCAATGAGCAGTTTGTGATTAAACCCTTAATTGTGTTGTTGAACGAGCCTGTAACTCATTTTGCTGGAAGAAAAAAGGTGGAGGGAGGGAACTGGGGGGGAAAACCAGCAAGAAACAAAGCCTAAAGTGCAGAGCAGTGCCCCGAGGTGAAGCCCTCCCCCCAAAATCCCAAATGTCATCCAGGAATGAGGGACTGTTGATCCCAAACCTCCACCCAGCCACCAGTGACTCATGCAGTGTCACCCAATGATGCTACGGGGCTGGGGGCTCCAGCTCTGGCTCATTGGGGTCCTGCTCCCACCTTTGCCTTCCCGGGAAGGAGGGAGGATCCCTCCCCAAACAGAGTCTGGCTGGTACTGAATGTGATTTAAAGATGCCTTGACTTCAGAGGAACCTTGATGGAGTAATTTAAAAATCCCTCAGAGCAGCACATGTGGCGCTGCACTCAGCCTTGTGAAAGGGCTGGGATATGGATGACTGGGCAGAATTTAGGAAACTCTGAATGTCCTTTATTGCTCCTGTCTTCGGGGTGAAATCACTGGGCATTCAAACAATGCCTGGCGAGAGGCCTGCAAATCTTAAAACCACGGGGACTAAAGGTGATGGATCTGACCCTAAAAGATATTGAAGCCTCCAGCTGCCCCCGGCAGAGCTGAGCAGTCACAGGGCCGTGAACAGGGAGCCCGTGGCACAGCATCAGGCTGGGGATGTGACCCAGAGCCAGCCCTGCAAATGCAGCAAACACAAAAGGGCTGCGACTGAAGTCTGGGCTAAGTGCTCCCAGGAGCCTGAAGGATGCATTTGGGTCCATTACTGCACCAAAGTAAACAGAGAATCTATTGTACACAGAGAGAGATGCAGGGAGTGCAGAGAGGAGGAAATGCAAACAGTAAAAAAAACCCCAGCAATATCTGCAGCATTAAAACCCACAGCAGCAGCCAAGGAAAAAGCAGCTGTGACTCTGCCCCTTCGTGACAGCCCCAACCCCAACAGGTGACAGAGGAGTGGCACCTTCGAGGGGGGGTTTCTGCACGGACATCTCTGTGCAGCAGCAAAAAGGTGACCACATAATACGTGTCTGGTAAAATTTCAGGCTTTTTGCAAGAGACAAAACCATCCCCAAGAGCAGGACTGCAAGGCTCACAAGGGGGGACAAGCAGTGTAAGACAGGCCACATAGAAACACCTTTTCTCCCATCCCACAAGACAATGATTTCCAGAGGTATGAGGCTGCTTTAGTTCATCTGTGCATTGAATTCATATTTTTCTAAAGATTTGAAAAATCCTACCTGGCTCCCCACCTCCACCTCTGTCCCTCTTCTTGGGTTAACAAACAGCAAGCATCACCCTCACCCCTCCTGGAAGGGTCTGCTCAACCCATCATTGTTATCCAGCCTGATTTATGCCTCTGAGACCTTATTATTACTAACCTGAAAGTGATTTTTATTCACTGGCCTCTGCCTCTTTTATGAGCTGCATGTACTTCTTGGGTTATTTTATCCTCTCCCAATTCCCCACCTTTCCAGCTAAAGCTACAAAAACGAATTTACAAACATCCCACCCTGTTTACCAACATCCCACCCGGGGCAGCAGAGTTTGTTTAACTCCTGAGAACTGCGACGTCCTCCTGGGCTTCCATCCACCTACTCGGAGGTGGAAAAACGTGCAGGGAGCTAAGGGCTGGAGGAGGAGGAGACTGAGGAAATTCAGACAAAAGGTAAGCTGTGGCTGAACTCTCGGGGACTGTGTTTGGCTTTAAATGCCTGCAGCCTGCAATTCCCTGTAACCCGGGGAACAAAGGAATGCAGGATATCACCCATTCAGCCCCTGAGGAGCAGATGGTCTCTGCTCCCATGAGCGGCTCATGCTCAGGACAGCTCATTGTTTCTCACCTCCTCTCTCCCCCGGTCGAATTCTCCTCCCCGGCATCTGCACCCTCTGCTTGCTTTGGCTTTTCTTCAAGCTCCTTCCCCAGACATCCTTCGGGAGCATCCCCTTTCCCAGCTGGTCCCTCGTGTATTGGAAAACTTCCTGCAGTCTTTTGTAGCAGAGAGTCCTGCCTTGTCTGCTGCCCCATAGGAGGCAGAGCCTTCAGTGTGATTATTCCTACTATTTTTAATTTTCAGCTTCAGTGTGAGGCCTCTGCACCTCGGGAGCGCCAGGGAATGGCTGGCATTTGCCTGTCCCCAGGGTCTGTGGGAACTGACCACTTCCTCAGCCAAAAAACAGTGGGAAATCTCAGAGGATGCTGCCCAGGGGATGGGATCACACTCGACAATGTCACTGCCTTGCCTGTTGTCTCTAGAAGCTGTTGTCACCCTCACAGGACACACCAAGCCAAACCCTCGCCACGTTTGTCCCACAATATCCTTCCTTCCCCACAGCTCCCATTCCCATGAAGGGAGGTGATGGCTGGAAGCACCATAACCCAACCAAAACACAAAGCAGAACCGAAGAGACCTGAAATAGCCCCTGGGTCCTTCTGCAGAGGTCCTGCTGGAGCCTATCCCACCTCCTGCTCCGTGGAAGTTGGCTCACCAAGCTCCTCTGCTTGATTTCTTCATTTGTGAAAGGTATGGGTTTTGGAAGATCCCATTTCCCAGGCACCAGGACTTCTGTTTGACCCTGCACAGGGCTGTCACCCAAAACACACAACAGCTTCAGAGCAACAGCCACGGCACCTTCACACTGTGTGACACGCTGGGAAAACCCTGATTTGAGCCCAAAAGCCTGGTCTTGGTGTTCAAGGATGCACAAAGAGGCAACACAGGTGTTAGGACACCAGTTTTGCTTCTGTTCCCTGTAATCTGTGATTACAACAGTTATAAACCACAGAAGACCAGCATCTGAATTTTCCAAATAATTCTTAGATGGACAGGGGGAAAACACCCCTCTCCCCACCGAGGTGCAAGGAACTGAAACACAGAAACAACCTTTCAGAATGGTCCTGCAGGAGCAAAGCAGGACAGTTTGGGACTTGCTGTTGTTTGTGGACAGAGCCCTGGGATTAATTCCCCCCCGAGTGAGCGTTCACACAAACACTGACACTGAAGCCTCTAATTGTTTTTTCCCTGGACAAACCCAACGCGTGACCCGGCTCAGCTTCCAAGCGCCCCGATCAAAGCAAGTGCTGGAAACCATGTTGTGCCTAAAACAAACACATATTTGGGTGCAAATCTCCTGTTTGCAGGCGCAGAGAGGAGATTTTTTCAGTAGGGCCCTGAAAGCACAGCGTGTTTGTCCAATTTCTCTGCAGTAAATTCGTCCCTTAGCAATGCAGGAACGAGCTGGAAGGAGGAATAAATAAATCAGAACATGCAGGAAATTTGAAGGACTGTAGACAGGGAGTAAGCACTGGAGGGAAAAGTTATGGCCAGACCCAAATGTAGAAGTTGGATCTCTTTGTTCAGCCATATGGATTCCCCCTGCAGTAACTCCTCTTCCCCTTCCCTTTCCCCTTCTCCTTCCCCTTTTCCCTTCCCCTTCCTCTTCCCTTTTCCCTTTCCCTTCCCCTTCTTCTTCCCTTTCCCCTTCCCCTTCCCTTTCTCTTTCTCCTTTTCCTTCCCCTTTCCCTTTCACTTCCCTTTCCCTAGACATGAAATCCCACCTAGACAAAGGAGATCTGGTCACATTCTCTGCAGAATGTAGATTTTAGTAAGAACCAGGTCTGACAAGGGAAACCTAAACAGGCAGGGCATTGTGCTGGAGCAGCTGTGAACAGTAAAGGTAATGAAGAGACTTGGTAGCACTTGATTTAGATATTTGGAAGAAATTTTATACAGTGAGAGTGGCAAGACACTGGCACAGGTTGCCCAGAGAAGCTGTGGCTGCCCCATCCCTGGAAGAGTTGAGGGCCAGGCTGGACGGATTTCTCCTACCTGGGCTAGTGGAAGGTGTCCCTGCCCATGGTTTGGGTTGGACTAGATGCCCTTTAAAGATACTCTCCAACCCAAACCACTCTATGACTCAGAGCTGACAGTAACCAGATCACAGCACTGGGATGATCTCAAGTCCAGTCCTACCTACGTGTGTCACCCACCCACGTCCCTGCTCGGCTCCAGGGCAGGGGAGGGCATCCTGCAGGGACTGGGGAAGGCTGCAGCCCTCACACCCTGGGGGAAGCCCCCCAGTTTGGGGGTGATGTGCCCCTGCCTCCCCCTGCACTTCCTGGTCCTGCTGCAGCCTGTCAGGACTCGTCCTCTGGCCGAGCTTCACACCCCCTCCAACCCTGCACACACGAACCACTGAGCAGCACACGAGAAGGACAAGCCTCTGCAGGTCCCAGCGCAGCCTAAACCCGTGAAAGTTGGGAGAAAATTCCCCTTGGCACTAGCAGGGCGCTGTACAGGGGTGCCCTAATACTGAGGAAGGCAGCACTGCAGTGGGATCCTGGATCCCTGCACACCTTTGGGAAGGGGGAATAGTGAAAACATCAAAAACAAAGTTAAAATCGCCATTATGCTCTTTGCTGGGTGCTCCTGGTGGGACACGGGGTTTGCTGAGCACTCCGTGTGACAGGGACATCCCAGGGCACCTGATGGCACCTGGGAGCCAGCAGGGCACATGGCAGAGCTCCAGGAAATTGTGGAGAACAAGGACACCAAAATTCCTTGAAGCTGTGTCAGGGCAGGGTCAGGTTGGATCTCAGGAAAAGGTTCTTCCCCCAGAGGGTTGTTGGGCACTGAACAGGCTCCCCAGGGCAGTGGGCACAGCCCCAAGGCTGCCAGAGCTCCAGGAGGGTTTGGATGATACTCTCAGGCACATGGTGAGATTTTTGGGAGTGTCCTGTGCAGGGTCAGGAGGTGAACTGGATGATCCTTGTGGGTCCCTTCCAACTCACGATATCCCTTGACTGAAATTCTATGAAAGCAACTGGGTTTTGATAACATTCAATGGATGATCTTCCAATGGCCATCCAAAAGCCTCAAGAAAACCCTGCATGCAAGTTTGACCAACAAAATTTGTTAGAAACGCTATAAAATCCAATGAAAAACCAGAGCCTTGCAGCACAACTTTATAGGACAAGGGCTCTGGCTCCCAGGGGGATCCTGCCCCGATGCTGGTTCAGCTCACGGGTACTGAGTGGCAAGGCTGGCATTGCTGAGGTGTGAGTTAAGGGTCTGTCAGCATTGCCATCACAACCCTTTCGTTTTGGGGATTTATTGCTTGGCTGTGAGGATTTGCTCTAGCTGGAAGTTTGGCAGGAAGGACCACGCACAGCATCTCATTTCCCTCATCCCTGAAAGCCTCTGAACAGTGGGAAGTTGCACACGGGTCCCTAGTTGAGGGTTGAACCTCCTTCAGAATCTGGCCCTTGCAGCTAAAAGTGGCAAGGCCACACCAGTGTGATTTCACTGCCTGGGGCCAGCTGGGAAACGGAGGTGTGGTATCAAAATCAGTTATAATACACATCTTCCAGCCCGAGGAAGAGGTGGCAGCACTGCTTGCACTCCCATCCATGCTCTCCATGCAACGTTTTCACTGGATTTTATACCTTATATCCATAAGAAAATAAATGGGAAATATATCCATTTCCACACTGTAGAATAATATGTTAAAACTGGTGATTTTGCTTCATTCAACATCATATCAGCTGAAACCTTTAATGGAACTGTCACTGATTATAAATAACAAATTAATAATTCTCTTTGGCTCTTCCTTGTATTACACCTTCAGGAATTAGGTCCTGATTCCAAGGGAATGCAAAAGTAAGATTCTGGAAAGAAAAAAAAATTAAAAGAAAAAAAGAGGGAAAAAAAAAGAAAAAAAAAAAAGAATAAGAAAAAAGAAAAAGAAAAAAGAAAAAGAAAAAAGAAAAAGAAAAAAGAAGAAGAAAGAAGAAAAAAGAAAAAGAAAAAAGAAAAGAAAGAAAAAGAAAAAAGAAAAAGAAAAAAGAAGAAGAAAAAAAAAAAGAAAAAAGAAAAAAGAAAGAAAAAAGGAAAAAGGAAAAAAGAAAAAAGAAACAAGAAAAAAGAAATAAAAGAGAAAAAAGGAGTAAAAGTGAAAAGAAAAAGAAGTAAAAGAAAAAAGAAATAAGAAAAAAGAAAGAAAATAAAAAAGAAAAAGGAAAAAAGAAAAAAGATATAAGAAAAACGAAAGAAAAGAAAAAAGAAAAATAAAAAAAACAAACACAAAAAAAGAAAAAAGGAAAAAAAGAAAAAATTGAAGGAGGAGCGGCAGAAAAGGGATGTTTGGAAACAGAAAATAGGGCCGTGGTTTGGAGCGGAGCGGGTCGAACCCCCCCCGCCCCACCAGGACCCCCCTCTCGCCCCCCCTGCCGGCCATGGCGGGGGGCACAGCAGAACTACATCCCCCAGGAGGCAGCGCGGCCGCGGCGCACGCGCAGTGCGCGCCCCCGCCGCTCCGAGGCCGGGGCGGCCGCCCCGGCCCATCATGTAGGTGCAGCCGCGCCGGCCCCGCGCAGGGACCCCCGGCCCGGGCACGGCCCAGCCCCGCGGGCCCCGCCGCCACCGCCGCCCCGCTGCAGGCGGGGGCTGGCCGCGGACAGCGGGGCCGCAGCGCCGCATCTTTGTTCGGGCAACTCGCCCCTTTTGGAGGAGCCGCACGGGGGAAGTCTTTGTGCGCGCCCTTCCCCCCAGGCCAGGCGGGGGACAATGTCTCAGCCCCGAGGTGAGCGAGGGCTGCGGGGGCGGCGGCGGGACCTCGGCCGGGTGCAATTGCACGGCCGTGTGCGTGTGCATGTGCGTGTGCGTGTGCGGGGCTGCGCGCCTTTGCATGTGCACCGCGATCGCGTGTGCGGGAGCGGCTGCAATCGCGTGTGCAGGAGCGGCTGCAAGTGCGGGTGCGAGTGCGGGTGCACGGGTGTTTGCACGCCCGCAGAGCTCGGGGGTGCAGCGCCGGCTGCGGGTGCATGCGAGCGTGCAATTGCATGTGCGTGTGCACGGGTGTGCAGTCGCATGTGCGCGTGCAATCGCATGTGCGCGTGCATGTGAGCGTGCAGTTGCATGTGCGGGTGCATGCGAGTGTGCGGGTGCACGCGTGTTTGCACGCCCGCGTGTCCCGGGGGTGCAGCTCCCGGTGCAGCTCCCGCCGCATTTCCTGCTCCCTTGCGCCGCAGCAGCCCCGCGCTGGCTCCAGCCGGGATCCGCTCCCGGGATTACCGAGCCCTGGCCGCCTTTGGCACGGCCGGGACGCAGGGAAAGGGGGTGTTGGAGGAGCAGCTGCAGCCGCGCTCGGTGCGGGGTTAAAGCAAACTTTGAGACAAGTCCGCGGAGGAGATGAAAGGTGAAACTGGAGTGGAGTTACCAGGAATTAAATATATACCTATGTTTCCATGGGAAAGTATTGTTCTCGTGCCAGGGCTGAGATCATTTTCCACCCATTCCTCTCCCCCCCCCTTTTAATATTTGGTAACTTTTGGTCAGAGGCAGCAGCGGGGGTTTGTCACACCAGGACGCTCGGAGCGTGCAAAAAGGCAGGAATGGAGCATTTGGGAGGTGCAGAAAGGCAGGAATCGGGGATCCGGGAGCTGCAGAAAGGCAGGAATGGAGCGTTTAGGAGCTGCAGGAACGGAGCGTTTAGGAGCTGCAGAAGGGCAGAAGTTGAGAATTTAGAACTTGCAAAAGGGTGGAAACTGAGCGTTTAGGAGATGCAAAAGGGCAGGAATTGGGCATTTGGGAGCTGCAGAAAGGCAGGAATGGAACGTTGAGAGCTGCAGGAACGGAGCGTTTTGGAGCTGCAGGAATGGAACGTTTAGGAGCTGCAGAGGGGCACAAGTTGAGAATGCAAAAGGAAGTTGAGATGCAAAAGGGCCAGAAATGGGGGAATTTGGAAGCTGCAGAAATTGGGCATTGAGCAGCTGCACAAAGGGCAGGAATTGGGGCATTTGGGAGGTGCAGAAGGGCAGAAGTTGAAAATTTGAGAGCTGCAGGAATCGAGCACTTGGAGGCTGCAAAGGGGCAGAAATGGAGCATTTAGGAGCTGCAGGAGGGCAGAAAGGGGCCCAGCCCCCCGGAGGCAGCGGGAGGGAGGTTTGGGAAGGGGACAGCAGTGATTTATTTTTGCCAGCGTGGTGGCGAGCGCTCGCTCTTCGCGTTTAACTCGGTGGTTATTCCGGAGCGGCTCTGCCTTGTGTCCTGCAAGGGAGGGGGGAGGAGGTGGAGAATTTAATATTGCAAAAATGCTGTGGGAATGCAACAGCCCCTGCAAGAGCAGGCGGAGAGGTTTAAGGAGGAGTTGCTCCGGCCATTCATTGTGAAAATAGATGCCCATATGTCAGCGAGCAGCCACACAGATGCAGCTTTTGGAGCCTTTTAAATGCTTGGATTGGATGTTGCAGCTTGGCTCTCCCTGCATCCTGCAGCCCTCGCACATATTTGGGACTGGGGGGGTGAGAGGCAGCACATGGCCCGGTGGGAGCAGGTCCCAGACTGGGTTTGGGGTCTGCCTCTTGTTGTATTTATTTATTTAATTTTTTTTAATAAGCCATCTGTGAAGTCAGTGGCCTCTCCCAGTAATCCTTGCAGGGAGGACATGGGGAAGGAGGTGCTTGCACAGCTCTTGCCACACAGTTTTCCTTTGTAAGAAAAATGTAAAGTTGTTGTATAATTTATTCCTAATTTGGGTTTGCTGCAGTCATCTTTTCCAGCCAAGCAGGGAATTGTAAAAGTTTCCGACAGAAAGAGCCAAGGAAGTTTGATAATGCAGGGTTGGACCTGGTGATACCCACAGCACTCTGCCCCTGGCTGGGGGGTCCCTGGGAGACCCTCGGAGGGGCAGGGGGGGCAGCTGCTGCCCGAGGGTCCCCAAAAAACCTCAGAGTGGGAAAACCTGAGTGTGCAGAGCTGGTGACAGGCAGGGACCTGTGCTGGTGGCCCTGCAGCCCACCCTCCCCAGGGGCTGCTCAGCCTCCGTGCTCCCCAGCCCTGTCCTTCTCCATCCTCCTCGGCACCAGGAAAAAGGGAAAACAGGAGTAGCCAACCCACAAAACACGATCCCAATGAATGGCATCATTCTTGAGTCCCTTTTCCGTCCATCCCGTGCTCTGCAATCCCAGTGTCTGAGCTGGAATTCCTTACACGGATAACTTTTCCAAGTTCAGCTGTTCAGGCCGAGGTTTTGCTTGGGAAGGGGTTTCAGCTCCGGGGCTTTGCACCAGAGGTGTCGTTCTTCGGGATGAATTAAGGGAGGCATAATCTGTGTTTCGGGATCAGCTTTCATGTGCTGCACAGGAGGTTCCTCGTCAGCTCTCTAAAATACAGCCCAGAGCCCCAGCCAGCTGCTGAACCCTCTCCCTGCTTTGAATCCTTTCCAAAGTTGTTCTGAGAATTTGCCAGAGATTAATGTTTTTTTTTTTTTTTTTTTGGTGCAGCTTGTCAGGGGAACATGTGAGCAGGAGGGTTGTTCCTGCACGAGGCTTATTCCCTGCAAGGAATCTCACCTAGTTCAGGGGGACCCTACCTGTGCCACGTGAGCAAGCAGAGCTGATCTGCCTCCTGCACAACCACAGCATGGGCTGCAAAGGTCAAAACTCCCCCTGGAATTCAGAAGCAACAGTTTTATTCGGGGCCTTTCCATGGTAGGAATGAGCAGTTGCCTCCAGCATTGTGCTCGTAGTTCTCAGCCAAGTTACCTGGACGCTGATGGGCTCGCCAAGAGTCCATCAAAATATAAAATACAGTTCAAATATGCCTTTCACCCCATGCTCGTTCCTGCCTTCATTCCCTAAGTTGCAAAATGATATTTTTTTTTTGTTGGATGGAGCAATCCATAGCAAAATTCCCTGGGCACAGCAGGTCCCTGCAGCCTGTTCCTCACCTTCAGAGGTGAGCCCATTCTAGACAAGTGGGACTTGATGCTGATGGGAGCTCAGGAGAAGTTGAATTGCTGCCCAAACAGGGCCCATTTGGCTGTCATGACTAATAGGATATGATTTTGGAAGAGGGGGAAAACAAAAGCAGAAGTCCATATAAATGACAAGCTAAGCACAGTTTGAGGCTGTAAATCTGAACTCCGGTGGCAGCAGATGTATCCAAGAGTCTCCCAAGTTCCTTGTGACGGGGGGAATCACTCCCTGGAGAATCCCACACTGGAGAAGCCACCTGCAAATATGCAGATTTCTCCACTGGAAGAAGAAAAGGGGAGGGGCAGCAGTTCCCATTAGAGCACTGATTCAGAAATAGTACATGGAAAGGAGCGATGCTCAAGCTAAATATTGCTGCCCGTTGATCTTCGACTTTGTGGTTTCAAATGCAGTTTTCTGTGCTTGAGCTGCAAAGGGAAGACTGAGATTATGAGCAGCACGTCCCACGTGATGCTGGCTGAGTGTGTACCCTCTGGACTTTGACCACAGGCCCTGCACCTATTCAAAATATTACAGTTTTATGTGAAACACTCTTTTTTTTTCCTTCCCCCCCCCTCAACCCCCCAGCTAGAAGTCTCAGTGGAGCAGATGTAGAGGCTAAACGGTGGTAGTTGTTGTTTTTTTAAATCCTAGGTAGGTGGCAGGTTGTTGCTGGTGTAAGATTAACCCGTGAGCAGCTCCTGTGGGTTGTGCAATGTGCATTTTGCCTCGTCAGCACCACCTCAGCTTCTCCCCACTCACACACTCACTCCCATGACACAGGACCTGGCAAGGGCACAGGGAACATGGTCAGCCAGGTACAAGCCTAGCAAAGCCTGGACTAGCAGCAAACAGCCGATTTCGGTTGGAGTTGTTGATTTATTTTTAATGTATTTATTTTTTTTAAGGATACCCTGTTGAATTAGCTTCGCCCTGTTGCGTGTGCTGCCTGCTCTGCTGCAGGGATGGGAGTGCCTGTGGACCTGCTTTGGGTTGAGAGGGGGCAAATGTTTATAAAGAGGTTTAAAAGCCTCGTGCAGTGCCAGGCTGGAGGAATTAACCAGCAGGGGAAGAGGGAAAACCAGCTGGTTGGGGTAGAGAGTTTTTGGCTGGAGATGATGTTTGGCATAAACCAAATCACTGCTGTGCCCGGGGAGCTGAGACACCTGGCTGGGCCCCTGCAGTTGCTGTGTTTTGCTGTCTGCACCCCTGCAGAGCCCTAAGGAGGCGTTTTTAGGGTGCCCTGTCCCCATGTCCTGACATGTCACGACAGCAGCAACGTGCTGGTCAGGGCAGCACCTCCCCAGTGCTTGGCAGGGACAGCACACAAGCATTGAAAAGCTTAAACTGTAGAAGCAATTATAGCAATAAAAGTGATAAGTTGCAGGGGAAAAAGGAGCAAAGAGCTGTTTTCTCCTCGCTGCCACACCGAGTGCTGCTGGTTTGTTACCTCAGTCACCAAAAACTCCAAGGTTCCTTCAGGGTGAGTTCCCTCCTGTGACACACACACAAGCTGCTAAGGTGAAGCAAATGATGCTCAATTAAAACCACAGGAGTAATTTAGGGAGATGAGACACCTCATTCCTCCCAGAGCACTGGCATTACTGGAACACAGGTTTGCAAGTTCTGGGTCCTGTAGTTGCAAATACACAAGGTGACTGAAAAGTTGCCTTTTTTCCTCCAAACAGTACCTGTGTTTGTTGTCACTTGTCCGTTTTCTCCTGCTGAAAAGAGCTGTAGCAACACCTATAGAAGCCTCTGAGAAAAGCATCGAAAACCAACACACCTGAAAAAAGCTCTGATCCCTTTTTTAAGTTGGAAGACAGAAGACCAGTATGGGAGTTCTGCTAGCACAGGAGTGGGGATGGCCTTGCAGCCCTCTGCAAATGCACCTGGAGGACCACAGCCCAGTCCTGGTCAGGATTCCCAACCCTTCCCCGTGGGGTTCCATGCCTTCACCCCATGAACTTGCATTCCTCATGCTCAGCCTGCCCACAGGGCTGCTCCTGCTCCAGCTCCAAAAGCAAAGCTCTGCACTTCACGTGCTGGGCCGGTCCCAGCTTTGATGGCAGCGGGTGGCACAGGTACTTCTGGGTAAGAATGACTCACCTGAGCACACAGGTGTCCCTTGCTGCATTCACTCGTGTTTTGGGGGACTATTTTGAGGTGCATTGGAGTTGGCAGCTTGGCCACCAGCAGCATTATTGTGTGGAGTGTTGAGTCAGTCTCCAGTGCCTGGATAAATTGCAGGACTGTTGTTTTAATTTTAGACATGAACGGAGCTATAATTAAAAAAAAAATCTGTTTCATTACCTGTAGAGTTACTTCACTCCCTTCCTTAGGGCCTGTCTGGGAATAGTTTAAGGGATTAGCATTATCAGCTAGAGCAGTGTTAGCAGGAAGGCAGATCCAGGAGCCTGGAGCTGTGCCATGACAGATATTATGATCTGTGGTGGCAAAGTGGTGAAGGCCATTCAGTGCAATTTCCATTATCTGCTCATTGCGCAAAAACTTGGGGCTTTTTCTGCTTTTGTTTTCCAAATCCACAGCGTTCTGCACTTTGACAAGTGTGAATGGAAGAGTGTCCCCTGCTCAGTAACCCTGGCTCAGTAAAAAGCAATTTGGAGAGGGGAAGTCTCGAGACTGTTGCTTGTAGGGCTTTCTTTCGCCTCAGAGCCAGAATTAAACCTATCCTTCAAACCTCACTCTTTTCAGGCAGGAATTCCAAACACCCCGTTGATGTTTCAGAGGGTTCATCCCACCATGACAGTCTCTGGAGTGCTAAAGCACTTCTGAGTCACCTTTCCTTTGGAGATGGTGCAGACAAGGTGCAGAACATCCTTTGTGGAAGCTCCGAGAAGCCACTCGTGCATCCTGGTCTGCTGGTGGGGCTGAACATCCCTCTGGATTTGCTATCCCAGAGTCAGGCAGGAGCCTGAATTTGTGCAGGCACGGTCAGAGCAGCATCTGATGGCACCAGGAGAGGGTTTTGGGGCAGGAGCTGCTCTGGCTACTCCCAGTTGCTATAGGAGCAGCGGCTGTGGCTTTTTTGGGCTGCAGGAATCTGAGTGCTGCAAACAGCCTCTGCAGCTGAGGTAGGGTTTCATATTTGTAAGAGAAAAAGGCATTTTTTTTTCCCCTTATTTGAGCAGGAAAAGTTCACAGAGCAAAGCTGATCCAGTTTCTTGCCGTTGCTGTTTTGTTAGCCTACTTAGCCTGCAATTTTATAATCAAGGCTGGATTTTCTCAGCCTGCACCCGGGCAAGATCAAAAATCATTAGGGGAACTGAAGCCTGAGCAGCATCCACTTTTACTGCATTCAGATGGAAACAGTGGGGGGAAAAAAAAAGGAAAGAAAAAACCAGCAGAAGTTGCAGATGAGATGCCAAAGATAAGGCAGCAATAGCAAATCAGTGCAGGAGTCAACACTTCACTGTGTCTGCAATAAGAGGCCTCTAATGAAGGCTGAATCAGCACGGACTTGGGAGCTGCTTTTCAAGGAGAATCTTTTTCTAAACAAAAATATGTAATTACACTCAGTGAAACATGCTTATCAGTGCCAAATGGCCTCAGAGCATCCTCTGGCTGCTCTGTAGAAGTCCCAGGCAACATGTTTTTGTGGCTGTGTTCATCCTGCAGTGGGGTCTGATCCCGAATTTCCTCTCTCCTGTGTTTTCAGCAGGGCTTATTTCACACTCGAGCAACAAGTTATAAAAATTACAGCTTCACTCCACGTTATTATTTATCTTATGAATGTTTATTGCTTCTCCAGTAGTTCAAGGTCAGATATAGAAAAGGACTCAAAAGTGTTTTGTTGTTCTGACAGCTCCAAAGTGATGGAAGTCCCCATCTGACAAAGACAGACCTTCCCAAAGAACTGGCACCAAAAAGGAAGGGAGAGGGAGGATTTTAAAGGCAAACCCAGCATTCATTACTGACTTTATAGAGTAGGTTTAGATTAGATATTAGGAAGGAATCCTAATCCCACCTGGGAGGATGGGGAGGCTCTGGCACAGGTTGCCCAGAGAAGCTGTGGCTGCCCCTGGATCCCTGGAAGTGTCCAAGGCCAGGTTGGACGGGGCTTGGAGCAACCTGGGCTAGTGGAAGGTGTCCCTGCCCATGGTAGGGGGTTGGAATGAGATGAGCTTTCAGGTCCCTTCCAACCCAAACCATCCAGTGATGCTTTCCCTGGATTTGCTCCATTCTGTTTGCTCTCATCACCTCCCGTGTGCAGGAGCCCCAGTCAGAGCCCGCTGGATTCACAGGCTGACTCAAGTACCTGCAGGCAGGAGGTGAAGGATTCACTTAAGAACCAGGGAACATGAGATGAGAGGGCCCTTCTGGCACCAGCTCTGTGTGGAGGGTTTGTGCAGCACCTCACAGGGCCCTGGGCACCGGCTCCTTCTTCCAGGGCACTTCTCCAGTGCTGGCAGCTGGCCCCCACTCAGAGACACACTTCCCAGCTTTGGTTTCAGCACAGCCCTTTTTCCTAGGGCTGCTTTAATTGCCTGCAATTAGGGTCTGCAGTGCTGCAAAAGTATGAAGAAATAAAACCCAGTTTGGCTTTGTGAGGGCTGGGGTTGATTCCTTCTCTCAGACAGCTGATGCTGTGGCCTTTTAGAAGGGAGGTGTCAGCCTGGGACCGTGGGGTTTGTGCCTGTGGCTGCCCAGGGTTAAAGTACAAATATGGGATATTTATTGTAGTTTTATTCAAGGAGTGAACACCTGGAGGAGCTGAGAATAGCCATCCTCTTCTGCCAGTTGGGTGAAGGAAAAGACAGGGACTTTACACGCTGTCATCAAACCCCCTTTGGGCTAAGCTACATCTTAAGTAGATTTGTTTAAGCACTGAACTTCAGCACTTGGCAAAAGTGCCTCAGGCAGAAGCACAAACCACAGCACAGGGCTCTGGCAGCCCTGAGAGGCCCTGAAGGTGCAATGGGCCACCCCAGCCCCTGCAGAACAAGGTCAGGGTCTGGCCAGCTGGGACTCTGCTGTTAGTGAGGTGCAGACTCGGGTCTGGCTGGGATTTCCAGACTCCTTCCACATTTGGGAGGTAGCAACAGGACAGGGAAGCTGCTGTAGTTAAATGTGAACAGCACTGAAGTTTGGGCTGTGGAGCTGTAGATGTGTCCTGCTGTCTCCTCTTGCAGGTTTGCTTCTCTGAACAGAGAGATGCTGGTTAATGCAGAACTCCCTCCCAAGCAGACCTTGGTACTTAACTCTGTTAATTAAATGCTTTCCAAAACCACAAGATTGACCTTCACTGCATGCCCACAGATTTTTCTCTCATTTAACAAGCAGAGGGTTGTCAGAGTAGCCTATTAAAGCAGAAGAAAGGCAATGCTCTAATACTGTTGGGTTTTGACCTGTTCCAAAGCATTTTTCTGCTTTTTAACTCTTAAGAGATGAAAACCACAATCCTCTAACAACCTACCAGGAGAAACCAGGCTGGAGACAGGGAGTGCTTGGCTGAAACATGGCACAAAGTCTGATAAAATAGTGAATATACGTAAAATTGAAGTTTATTCAGATATCTCTACAATAAGCCAAGACAACCATTATTATATAGACAGGTCCTTGTGTAACCAGAGAGCTGTGCTGTGTGGCACAGATTTGTCCTTTGGGAGATACCCTCTGGAAAAAAATACAGGCAATTAACACAGACTCTGACTTCCTTACCTTTCCCAAGGACACCAGCAATTTGCTCATTGCTAATAAAACTTGGAACATCTCTACGGAAAAAACTTGAATTCCTGCCAAGGAATCAGTTCCACAAATTAACTGAAATACCAGGTTGGTGCAGTGCATGGAAGGACATCCCACACCAGCCCCCCGACAGCGTTGGAACTGGAGGGGGAGAGCCCAAAATAGCCCCTGGCAGCTGGGGAGGGCGGCACAGGAGCTGCATTCAGGGATGATCAGTAGTAAGTTGCTTTTCTGGAGGCAGGAAGGGCTGAATTGGCAGCATTTGGCAGAGAGAAGGACCCCAGGGCTTGCACCTCTGCAGGTCTTTTTGGGGTGGCAGCAGGGGAATGTGCCCTGAGCTGGGCAGCACCATAGGCTGCCTCTGGCACCCCCTCAGCCTCATTCATGCCTTTGGGCAGCTTCCTTTGGAGCTAAGCAGGCCATTTTTTTTTCTCCTATTTTTTTTTTCTCCTATTTTTTTTCTTCCCCTCAAAAAACATTTGGTACTTCCCCCGCAAGAAATCAGAAGCTTTATGTCTGATAAGGGGCTGGAACAGCTTCCTGCACTAGGAGAGCATTCCTCCTCTGGCTCTTCCTGCAGCCAGACCAGAACAATGCCAGCACTTCCAGTGTCATCAGCCCTTCACTTCACCTCTGAGCACACTCCTTGAGGGCCCATCCTGTGCAGCATCTCCCCAGCCAGCACCTCCTGCAAAGGGGGGGCTCCTTTCCCAGCAGCTTCTTTGAAAAAGGCAGGAGCAATCCTGAGGTTCAGTCGGAGCAGCTGTACCCAAGCAGGGCCCTGTTTTGGATGAGTAGGGGCTGAAGAATTTTTTTTTCTTTCCCCTTAAAGGAGAAGCTAAATAGGATTTTTTTTGGTGTTTTCATCTTGAAGCTACATGTGCATGTGCTGAACTTGGAGCATCCAAGCCCTCGTGCAGGAGTCAGTGGGACTGAATGTGCTTGGTTGGGGCTGAGCACACGCATAAGAATTTACAAGGTTTGGGATGTATTTTGTCCCGGTTGCTAAGTGGGATGGACATTATGGATTTGTGTCCATGATTTATGCTATCCTGCTGCTCTTGGTTGCCTTTTTTTTTTTTTTTCCTCATTTCTACTCTTCTTTTTTCCCATTTCTGCTTATCTGCTCTTGCACACAGAAAGCAAGATCAGTTTTGGGAGAGCGTGTGTGTGTGTAAGTGCAGTGACAGTCTCAAAACTCGCACGGGGAGTTCTGTGAAGGCTTTGACAGAAAGGCTTATAAAGAGAGGTTTGTGTTTTCAGCTCCTCGTTTAGAAAGCTGGGTGGAGAGATGTGACCTGACGGGCTTTGATCCACATGGACATATGGGGAGAGAAAAAAATGTGCCCAGTTGTGTCAGGGACACTTTATTAGGGAAAAAAGGAGAAGTCTTGCCTGGTGCCACAGTGCTGTGCTGTAATGGATTTCTTCAGTGTGTTTTCCAAGTTGAGATAAAATGGCATGATGAAAACTGGGGAAGGGCTTTTGTTCTTTCCATACTGCTTGCTCTGTATTTGACACACAAGCAAGTGTGTGCTCTCCAGCCTGGAGAAGAGGAGACTGAGGGGAGACCTTATAGAATTCTGCAACTTCTTCTTGAGGAGCAGTGGAGGGGCAGGCACTGATCTCTGTTCTGTGTGACCAGTGACAGGACCCCAGGGAATGGCTGGAGCTGTGTCAGGGCAGGCTCAGGTTGGATCTCAGGGAAAGGTTCTTTCCCCAGAGGGTGGTGGGGCACTGAACAGGCTCCCCAGGGCAGTGGGCACAGCCCCAAGGCTGCCAGAGCTCCAGGAGCATTTGGACAATGGTGGGACTGTTGGGGTGCCCCATGCAGGGTTTGGACTGATGTTCCTTGTGGATCCCTTCCAGCTCAGGATATTCCGTGATTCTCAGCAGGTGTCTGGCAGGTCATGCTCTCTGACCTCGGGCTACAATGAGTTTGAACTTTAAAGAGCTTCCCTGGAAGCCACATCCACCTTCACCTGCACAGCTCCTGGAGCCTCCCTGCCTGTGCCAGCCTGCCCTGCTGAGGTGTTTGCAGGCCCAGGCTCTGTCCGTGGTGGGACAGACTCGCTGCTGCTGGTGGAGCAGCTCCGTGTGCCGGTGGTTTCCTGGAGCTGTTATTGCTGACAGAGCAATAAACAGGAGGGCAGTTATTCCCTGGAGCCTCCTGTCCTGTCCTGGTGTTGGGGCAGTGCCCAAAGCTGCAGAGCTGGAGCCTTGGGTGGCTTGGAGGGGACACGGGTTTGGCTTTCCTGCAGTTCCCTTGGCTTCTCCCTGTGAATAGTGCTCCTGTATGTTTTTAAAGTAGGACCTACACGTTGGCTGGAGGCATTGCCAGCAGAGGGAGCAGGAGTTAGTTCCTCCCATCTGCACTGTCCAGAACTATGAAATACCGTCTTTAATGATTCAGATATACAAATAAGCAAATAAGCTTTTAAATCATTAAAGAACAGCTGTCTAACAGGGTAGCACAAAGTCAGGCTGGTCAAAGCCATGTTGAAAAATTAAGCACAGTGTTTGGCTGAACCTTTACCAGAATTTCCCATGACAAAATGTCAGGCAAGGAAGCAGATCCTCCTTCCATGGCAGCGCTGCTGGTGCTGTGACATTCCTCTAATGCAGGAAAACCTCTGGGTGAGGTTGCCACCTAATTTCTGACCTACACGTGGATTAACATAGTCCTCCTGCTCCCCAGGGACTTCTACAGAAGGTGAGGATGGTCACTGAGGGCACATTCCTCTATTTCCATGGATATTCCCATTTGGCTGTAAATATTATTGATGCTTCATAACTCACAGAATGACCAAATCAATGAGCACTTTTCTCTCTTTGGAACATAACTTGCTCATTTAGGCTGAAGGTGGCTTTCCTCATGAGCAGAAAATGATAACCCCAGGTTTTATATGCAGAGCATCAGCAGTAGATGTCTGACAGAGGTGTAGTTGAAATGTGCAGATTTATAATATGCTGAACAAATTCAATCTGTGCTTGGTAAAATGAGACTCCTGTGGCTGCCTGGAGCACCTGGTAACAGCAATAAAGCCGTGCCTTGGATTGCCCCGTGGTACCAGCTGGATTTTATTCCATCCTGCTGTGAGGGTGGTGACACCAGGACAGGTACCCCACAGGGAAGGTGTTCAGTGGGTAGAGGCATCTCCATGGAGAAGTGGGGCTGCTCTAACATGTGGGGAGCAGGAGCTGGGGGACGAATCTCTGTGCTTGCTTCTCTGGGGACGGTGACACCCCGAAGGGGCTGTTGGCTGAGCTCCCCAGGGGAGTCCTGCCTGGCCCATCACACCCTCCAGCTTTAGCAAAGTCCTGCTTTTCCCATGTTCCAGCCTCCTGACTCATTTTGGCTGAAGAAGCCTCAGCTCCTGCTCACATGGCTTTGCCAGTGGATGCTACGAGGCAGCGTCGGGCGCAGGAGGGGATGATGGGGAGCCACCGGTGTCCCTGTGTGGGTTGTCCCTTTTGGGACTGGAAAAGGGGCTGAAGGTGGCAGGTGCCCAGACGTGCTGCAGCTCTTGCAAAGGCTAAGCCAGCGGTCTGGCACAGCCTTTACACTCAAGATCCCTCTCAGCCTGGCACTTAGGACAGGCTTAGAGCATGTGCTTAAATCTGAGCACCAACAAGGCACAGGAGCCTTCCCAGCTGGAGCCACAGGGCTGCGAGTGCAGCACAGCAGAGAGTGGAAATGTCACCTTCCTCTTCCAAAGCAATTTGCATCTCCCGTGCTGGCAGCACATCCGACAGCTCCAAGAGGCCCTGGCTCTGCCAGGACAGCAGCCCCTCCTCTCCTGGGCAGCCCTCAGGGCTGGGCAGCTGGGGGAGATGCAGGAGCTGATTTGGTTTTTCAGGGGAGGTGAAGCTCTGCTGCAGGGCCCCCGCTCTGCTTCCCTAAAAACACTTTGCAGGATCCCCTGGGAGAAAATCCCAGCTGTGCACTGAGCACATTAAAAAAACCTGAAAAGCAAAATTGAAACTGGAGGGAGAGCTCAAGCAAAAGGGTGCCTGTGGGGTGTCTGATGGGGAGGGGATCTTATCACCCTAAGAAAATTGGGGGTTGAGGCTCTGCAGAGAAATGGGGAAAGGAATTGGACTCGATGATCCTTGTGGGCCCTTCTAACTCAGGATATTCTATGATTCTGTGATTGTATGAGGTTCACTGTGTCAGGTTTCCCAGGGAGCAGCGGGTTTGGGAAGCACAGAAGTGTTTGTAGCTGGGCTGTGGCACATGAATTTAAGGCAAATCCTGCCCCCATTGTGGCAGGATTTGCATTGAGGCAGATGGAGCACCTGCTTTTATGTTAAATATAGGACAGTTGCTGCTGCCTGCTCGCTGTTCGTGTGGGAAGTCGCTCAGAGCCCCGTAGCTGCGTGTGGTCACTCACTGAGGTGAAGTCTTGGTGGATAAGGGGAAGTTAAAAAAAGCAAGTGGAGCACTGGGAATGATGCCCAGTTCGTGGGCAGACCCTCAGCATCCCCTCAGCTCTCACGTTGCTGTGGGAGCTTCAGCCCCTCCTCTGTGGGGCTGCACGGGGAGCACCCATAGCACAGGGAGACCCTTCAGGGTGCTGCTGCTGCCCCGAGGAGCAGAGCCCACCCTGCCTTCCTGAGGGGCAGGGAGCACAAAGGCTTGGATAAGCCTTGCACGCCACGATGCAGGAACATTGGGAAAGCTCTTTGCCTTCCTGTGCTCCTCTTCCTCTGCTGGCAGGTGTGGGAGGTGTCCGTGCCCCTGCCCACACGTCCCCCTGTGCCCGGGCAGAGCCCACCTCCTCCAGTGCCACGGGCAGGTGCTCTTTGGCACCGAGAAAACAGGCACGAAGGTGGTGGCAGTGAAAGCAGCCTCGTCCTCCAAATCCTCCTGCACAAAAGCCCTTTTGTTTGTCCAGTGAATTCCAAGAGCTTTTCTCCAGTTTTGATTCCAGCGAACTCCCACTGCAAGCAGACAGGCTGGAGGGCTGGAAACAAAGCAGCAACCAAATGAAAAGTCCCTCATAAAAAAAAAAAAATCCCCACGAGGGGCTGGAGGCTCTTGACAAACAGCTTCCCCAGCCTGCAATTCCTGTGGATTTCCTAATTTGAGATAAGCAGCAAAGAAAACAGGCTCTGGGATGGGGAGGCAGCGAAGCCGGTGGACCTTGGCAGAGGGAAAATACGGGCATGATTTATGGTGTGCCGGGGGCTGGAGGGAGTGCCTGCCCCTTCTCTTGCCCCCGGAGCTCCACTGCTGGGATTTCTCATGGTACCAGGGGCCATGAGGCCCCAGGGGCCTCTGTTTCTCCGTGGGATCTCCACCACCATCACGTCTTTCCCAGAGCAGCGGGAGGAGGCGGCCGCCCGAGCGCTGGAGGCGCAGGAACACCACGAGGGATGCAACCAGCTCCAGCGACCACGAGGAGCAGAAAACCAAGTCCTTTTGGGCATCTCTTGGACCCCAGTGGGATTCCCCTGAGCCTCGGGCTGCCTCTGGCTCTCCTGTTGTGCAGCCACGGGTGATTTGCAGGCTTTGAGGGTGTTTGAGGTGGCGTGGTGGGGACAGAGGAGTGCAAGTGGTGTTCCTCTGTGTGTGATGAGGGGAGGCTTGGGCCACCTGTGAAATTAAGCTGCTGGGTGGAAAAACAGTTAAGCAAAGGAAGGTGAGAAGGAAGAAGAGGCTTCGGTCCCTGTAGGATTTATGTCAGGCTGTTGGAGATGGGAATGTGTGTGGGCAAACCATTGGATTTTGCATTTTGTGGGTTTGCATTTTGCTTTCTGCCTCCACGGTGGTCTCTGGAAGGATCCAGCATCTCTGGAGCATCCAGGCACAGCCCCAGCCTTGGCACAGGCATGTGTTTCCTTGCAGCTAAAGAGGGTCTCAGGTGTCTCACAAGCCTGGTGGGGATCAGTGCTGCTTTCCCATCCTTATCTTGAACCACTTCCATGGATTTGGGTGAATGTTCTCAGGTGCCAGGGGGGAGCAGGATGGTGGTGTGAGCCCCTGCTGCCTCGTGCCCCCTGTGCAATGTGGGCTGCTCCTTTGGTGGCTGCCAGTGCCCTCATCCATGGAAGTCCTTTGCCTTGGTGGATGTGAGTCAGAGCCCACGGCAACAGAGGTGTTTTTGTCTGAGTTCATTTTGCACACATCCCCCGTGCCAGGCCGAGGGGACATGCACACAAACAAGGCTTGTGCAACTCTGGGACTTGGGCTTGGTGAGATCCTTATGGGTCCCTTCCAGTTGGAGATGTTCTGTGACTCTCTGACTGACTCCATGGCCGTGGATGGGGTGGGTGTTGCTGGAATTGGAGTGTGCAAATCCCGGTGCCCTGTTCCTCCTGTCCACCACCTCGCAGTGCCTGTCCCTGACAGAGCATCCTGCAGCTGGGGTGAGTGAGCAGAGAGCTGAACATTCCCATTTTCACCCACCTGGGAGGTCCTGGCTCCAAGGAGGATGGCTGTGATCCCTGCTGGTGCCGGGATCAGCCCAGCCCTGGCTGGGTGGAATTCCCTGAGGGCAGGTTTCCCAGCCCGGGGGCATCAGGGCCATTCCTGCTGGGGGATGTTGCACTGTCTGCAGGAGGTGCTGCAGTCTGGGAGGAGCTGTGCCCTTTCCCCCAGGCCATGGGGGTTGGAGCAGCTCGATGCACACGCCGGATGAGTTCAACCAAAGTGTTGTAACAAGGTTTTTAATATTCCAGTCTCTTGTACTCTGTGCTGAAAGCTGTAGGCAGGCAGAACGCTCCTACCTACCATCTCCCACCTCAGGTAGGATGGATTTAGGGCTGCTTTGCATTGCATCTGTTTTCTGAAGGAAAGCTGGCTGATCCAAAGGCTGCCTGGCAGTGCAGGATGCCAGGGGAGGGCTCTGTCTGGCCTTGTCACATCTGCAGATACCAGTGTGGTCCTGGCACCAGCCCAGCAGGAACATGAAGGTGGCCCTGTGCTGTGCCTGCAGTTCCTCTGATAGATTGGAAGTGATGCTGCATCTGGGCTGGGAAGGGACATCATCTGGAAAAGCTGTTTGTTGTCACCTGCCTGTTAACATCAGAAGGGAGGATGTGGCTGCTCTTTGCTGATCTGTGAGCGTGAAAACAGGTGCTGAAGGCCCTTTTCCTCTCATATCGACATTCCCTGCAAGGAAACAGTGGAATGGGGTGCAGGGAACACACAGGGCAGAGCCCAGTTGGGAAGTGAAGTCCAAAGTCCTGGCAGTGGAATGTCCAAGCCCGTGTGGGAGCCCACGAAACAGCTCAGTGATGTGGCAGCGACTTCCACAAGACATGAAAGATGATCCTGAACTCCCCAGCCCTCTCCTGTGCAGCTGTTCTGTATCATCCTCTCCATCAGACGACCAGCCTTCGTCTCCAGACTGGCCTTGGGTGCTGGTGTCCCACAAAACCTGCTGGATGGTTGTTCCAGCATGTGATTATCCCGGTGCTCCCTGCAGCTCCTATGGGCTAGAGCTGTGGAGGGGCTCATTTTTCCCTGCTGGGGGATTCCAGGAGGGTACACAACTGCCCCAAAGCTGTATCAGCTCCCTGCCCCCTCCCCAGAGTCCCTGCAACCCCATGTTCAGTGCTTGTCATAGCACAGGATCTCATGTCTAACCTCTATCAAAGTGTCTCTTCCGCTTTGCCCTTGGAAGGTCTTCTAAAATTTGGAGGTGCACTCTTATCAGAGTGACAGACAGACTCTCTTAACCAAAATGTGCGGATAGATAAGAAGAAATTGCATCCCTCTGGTTTCTGTGCTGACATGAATAACCCAGCAGCCTGCAGCCCTTTTGTGGGGTGTGTTGAGAGGAAAATGGGCAGAGTAAGAGAGATTAGCCTGAATCAGGAAATTACCTTCAAAATTGAATTACTGAAATACAGAGCTTACTGAAAGGGGGGCAAATAGGTTCTGATATTTGCAGGGTTTGGTGACATTTCTCTGTGTGTCTGCACTGCAGGATCCAGGGATTAGTCTCCTGGAGTCTGTGTTGCAGAGCTTTGTACTTTGCCTTCTTCCAGCGTTTTGTGCTGTCCAGAGCTTCCCCTCAGAAGTGTCTCCTGCTGGAGGCCAGCCCGAGGCAGGCACGGAGGGCTGACCTTGTGATTTACCTCTCAGCAGAGCTGGAGATCTTTGTCTGGGCCGTGTTTGTGCCTCGGCAGAGCTGACCCATGTCAGCCACCGCCAGCTGGGAGCTGCTCCTGCAGCAGAGACACAAATAACCCTGGCATTGCTCAACCCCTGCCACCGGTGCACTGGGTGCACCTCCACCGCTCCCTGCTCTGCCCTGCTATTTTGGTTTGGGGCCTCTCCTGCCCTGGGTTTATTACAGGTTGCAGGGTTGAGTCAGAGGAGCAAGTTGGGCCCTGCGACGGAGAAACCCCAGGGCAGGCGCTGGCACGACCGGGTGCTGGGGCACAGCTGGGGCACAGCTGGGTGCTGGGGCATGTCTGGGGCACAGCTGGGGCACAACTGGGTGCTGGGGCATGTCTGGGGCACAGCTGGGTGCTTGGGGCATGGCTGGGTACTGGGACGCTGCTGGGTACTGGGGCACAGCTGGACGTGGGGCACATCTGGATGCTGGGGCATGGCTGGGTGCTGGGACATGGACAGATGCTGGGACATGACTGGATGCTGGGTCATGGCTGGGTGCTGAGGCCCTGCTGGGTGCTGGGACATGGACAGCTGCTGGGTTGTGTCTGGGTGCAGGGGCAGGGCCACCCTCCAGGCAGGACAGTGCCTTACATTCTCAGCACTTTAATGTGGGTGGAAGTGGTATCAAGCTGTGCCCAGGCCTTGCCTTGCTCTTCTCATCTTTGGGAGCCTTGGGAATCGAAGTGAGCCGTGACTGCAGCATGGTCTGCTCGTGTGTTGTGCCAGGGTTTCAGGGTTTCCTACTCTGATGTCGTTTCTGAAACGCGTTGGCAAAACCCATCACAGGCATAAAAGTGCTCTCCCTCTTGCCTTTCCCTCTTCCTGACCCAAAATGTGGTTCCTGGGGGGAAAAAAAGGGAAAATAAATAATGCTTTAAGTCCGACATGGATGTGGCAGTGGCCACCAAATGACCCAGCAGCTCCATGGCACCGAAACAAGAGGAAGAAAGCCGGGAGCTGGAGCCACCTCACCCGTGGCAGGCTCAGCTCTGTTCCCCAGACAGCCCTGAAACGAGTTGTTAAGGAAACAGATTTCAAATTTGCCGTTTCCAAGGAGTTATTGCAAACAACCACGAGGGAAGACACAGATAAAGGAAGTGTGGGAAACGTCCCTGTCCTGCACAGAGGACATACCACCATCCTTGCTGGAGCATCTCCATTTGCCTCCAATCCAGTTTCTCGTGGCAGTGATGGAAGAGCAGCCAGTGGCACTTGGCCAGGGAAGCAGCTCAGTTTATTTCAAGGAGACAACTAAAGCACATTATCCACCTCATCCCTTCCCTTGGCCTTTGGTTGAAACTTCAGCAGCTTTTAAGTGTTGTTTGCATATTAAATTCTTTTTCTGTGGCTTCACAAGGGCTTGGAAAACAGATTTTCAGGCCTGCTTTTCCATATTATTGATGCTTGTGTGAACACCTGGCTTTTGGTTTTCTCCAGAAATTAGGGCTTGGCTAAAACTCTGCATTTACAAACTGGATGGTGGGTGCAGCTCCAGCCACTCACCCACCCTGTCACTGGGACCCTGCTTTGAGCATTGTCCAGAGGGATTTTAGGCAGCTTCACCAAAGGGTTTTCGAGACACACAACCCAGACACAGGGGCAGAAGTGGTGAGAGAACTTCCCTCGTTCCTCCCCATCCCAGTCACCAAGCCCCTGTCACCAACACCCACCTCCCTGTCACCTGCAGTTCTGTCCCGTAGACATTTCAATGGAAAAGCCACGGTCTGGTTCCACACTTGGACTTTCTGTATGGCAGAATTCAAAGGGTTTCAGCCCCTGGGAGGAAGGTGGTGGTGCAGGAATCACTGTGGTCACAGCTGTGGAGATGCCACAACAACCCAAGGGAGGACCTGTGGGGCTGCCTCGGGGAAGTGGCCGCTGGGGGCAGATACATTTGTGCTGCTAAAACCACCAGAAGTGGCTGGTTCAAGGAATTTCTCCCCCATTGGTGTTTGTTCTCTTTGAGGACTCGATTCCCATTGGAGCTGGAACAGAGCCAGGTTGTGAGAACGAGTCCAGGTACAGCAGCGTGGACACACTCGTTCAGAATGTGCTTTGTTATCTCTGTGTATTTTCATTTTTAAGCAGCAGCTTGGCTGGGAACCTCAGGAACCTTTGCTGGGTGGCTGTTGTTTAGTCTGGAGGTGATGAGTGTTTGCCTGTGGGGACACCAGGAATGCTCACGGGACACCTTCCTGCTCCTGGGATGTCTCCACTTGTGGGATTCCTTGGTGGAAAGACCTGGGCAGGACTAAAGGGTGTTTTCCTTGAGAAGTGGGGAGTGGTGCCGAGCTGGTGCTGGGGCAGGTGACTGAGGCCTGGAGGAGATGGGCAAGTCCATCCCCAGCCCTTGGACTCTAAAGTGTGCTAAGATGGGTTTGTGTAATAACCATAATAATTTGCAAGCATAAATAATGAACCTCTGAGATGATCTTTAATACTTGTTAAAAGTATTTTTCCCCTCTGTGTGAAGCTGATGTTAAATATGAGGTTGCTACATCTTCTGCAGCAGCAGCAGCTGCTCCAGGTGACCTTGCTCTGCCTTGGGTATCATTAGCAGCTTTAAAGTTTCTCAATTTTTATGTCCAGGACTGTTCATTAATGAATTTCTCAGAGATTTGACCATTTCCACGTGTCCTGCAAAGCTTAAACTTCTCTTTGACAGCATCAGACCTCCCACTGCTTGCTGAAATATGGGCTAGAACTGAGCTATGGGATAAGAGATGCCCTTTTGCACTTAAAGACAAAGCCTTTGCATGAAGAACTCTCTCCTGCTGGGCATTTCCAGGGTGTTTGGGAAACAAAAAAATTTAATCTTTATTTCTTGGTTTTGCAAGAACCATCTCGGTTTGGGGTTTTGCACCTAAGCCATTCCCACTGCAAAGTGGCACTTCAGGATCAGACAGGACATTGGTTGTGGAGGAGTGGGGTGGAGGGGTTTCCATGAGATGCAGTTTCACTCTTTTTCCATGGAAATCCACCAAACAGTTCCATTTTTTCCCTCATGTTAGAGATGGGGGTTTGCTTACACAGGGAGTACAGCTGATAGGGGAAAACCAGACCATTTGGCTTTCAAAAACTTCCAAGGAATCAGACCAAAAAATCCTTAGGAAAGACAGGAATAGTAAATGAGCCAATTTTACCTCCTGAAAAAGTGGGAGAAAGAGGCATTTCCTGCCTGTGGGATTTTACCAGCAAGTTCTGTGCTAAAGAGTGTTATTTGAAAGGAAAACGTTGCTACATGGCTATTGAACACAGCTTTAATAATAAATTGTGGTGAAGACAGAACTAGTTAATATCCTTTGATGGAAATAGGAGCTTTTTGTGGCAAGGAACCATTAACTTTGGATTGAATCATGAAAAAGTTTTTGACTGCAGCGAAATGTCAGGAGACAGGGGAATGGGATTTTCCTTCTGAAGTCGAAGTTTGTTTTCTGTTACAGCCTATGTGGGCAGTGAATTCCTCTGTCTTCCCTTTCTTTGTTATTCTCTGTTCTGCTTCCTACCCTTTCCCTGCGAAACTTTGAAGTTTCCTTTTTCAATATTGATATTTAACGGTGCCCTATTTGAGGGGAGTTGACAACATCCATCTCTGTGCTCTGTCAGTGCTGGTGGGAGGAGGTCAATGAGCCCACTGCAAGTGTATTTTTCTCCCCTCCCTAAGGAACTGGGTTTAAGACCTTCACAGGGAAGTATTTAATGTGTTTTCATTAAGTCAGGGTTTCTTTTTCCTATTAGGATTTTTGCTTTCAGACCTCATTTGGTTCTTAGTGTTGGCTCAGTTGGGCTGGTCTGAGCCGTGCAGGGGTCGGTGCTGGGGCACGGGAGGTTGTGGTGATGCTGCAGCCAACTGCTGGAATTAAAATCATGGAATCATGGAATCATTAAGGTTGGGAAAGCTCTCCAAGATCATCGAGTCCAAACATTAACCCAGCACTGCCAAGCCCACCACTAAACCATGTCCCCAAGTGCCACATCCACTTGAACACTTGGAACACTTCCAAAGGTGGTGATTCCACCACTTCCCTTGGACAGCCTGTTCCAGTGCTGACCACCCTTTTGGTGAAGAAATTCTTCCTTAATCTAATCTAAACCTGCCCTGGCACAACCAGAGGCTGTTTTCCTCTCATCCCGAGACTATTCCAGCTTCCTTGAGCAGTGCATTTGCGAGAAAGGACGGAGGCTTTGTAAAGGTGGCAACTTTTCCAGCCCCAGTCGGTTCAATACATACTGTGGGTAATTTTTCTGCTAAAAGAAAGTAGATTCAAGCTTGTGCTTAACATTGCAGATACTCTGGATGTTTTGCTGAATCCAGACTGGCTTCTGGAGGTGTCTCTCAGCATTGCTCCAAGCCAGGCTGGTTTTTTTTTTTCCCCTCAATTATTCTTAAAACTTGGCTTTTGAGTCAAGTGCTTGTGGATGTCTCCGTGTGGCAAATTGCAGGGAGAGCTCTCAAAAGAGCTTTAGCTCGAAGGCTCAGGGACCAGCAAGGCTTCAGGGGTTGTTTCCACAGAAAGCTCATGGCTTTTTGGGTGCTGGGGAGCAGATGCACAATCCCATCTGCTGATTCACCAGCACAGGGAACCTTTTGCAGCAGGAGCCACGTGTAGACTTTGTGCTGTGTGTGATGGCTCACTGGGCCTTTCCTTACTGCAAATCCCAAGGAATTGCAGTGAACCCCCTGCACTGGTGCTCAAACCCTGGTTTGGGCCTCAGGATCAAACCTTGTGCTGTTATTTTGGTGTCTGAGGCACTCAGGGCTTCTGCACAGCTTGGGTGTGGATGGCTGTCCTGCCATGGGTGGCCTTTGTGCTGCAGCCTGTCTCTGAAGTGGGGATTTCTTTATTTAATCACCTGCTTTTATTAGATTTGCAGTCTCCCAAAGCTCAGTTTCTCTGTCAGATGGGGCTGGAATGGGCCAGTGGATTTACACTTACCACAAGGGACACAGACCGTCAGATAAACACGTGGGGCGATTTTCTTCAGGAAACAAAGCCAAAAATAGTAATGAATCATAAAAACGCTGTGGAAAATACTGGTTTTCTGGTGGATGGAACAGGTAACATCCAATTTTGTATGTTATTAAGCTGCCTCCACATTCCGAGCTCCTGTGCAGATGATTCTCTCTGCAAACTGCAGTTTAATATGGTGTCATCTCTCAAAGCTGTGGCAAACTGGGGGATTTTATTTTGACAGCAAGACACTTGCTTGGCAGTTCCTATTGAACAGAACTGATCTTGGGACTTCCAATTATTTTTTTTTCCTTGAAGAAAACAACCCTAAACCCTTTAAGCAGCCGTGTCTGGGGAGAAACTCTTTCAAGGGTGTGTGACCTGGACCATTGAGTTTTGGAGCAGCTTCAGGGGCTCAGCTGAGCCTCTCCTGTGCAATGGAGACCTGGGGGCTGGGATAAGAGGGGATCCCAGTTCCTGCACCCCACTGCAGCCTGCTGGGGTGGCAGCCCTTGCTCTGTTCCGTGTTCCTGGTTTTAAGGCAGTGTCAGGGGTTGCTGATGCTTCCTGCAAACCACTCTTAGCCACCAACCCCAGAGGCTTGGAGAGATGAGTGCTTTGCATGTTGGAACAAAAGGAGCTCAGAAACTTGGCCTGATCCACTTGGGAGGCTTGGAATTGCCTGATTTCAGCCCAGGATTCATTAAAGAACCCCACGGTGAGTGGAGTCACCACGTTCCCCCTCCTCACCCCGAGCTCATCCCGTTGGTGCTGCAGGTTCCAGTCCCAGATACAGCAATTCCCATTTGCAATCCCTTCTCCCTGTGCCATCGTGAAATCCATGTTCTATTCTTGCTGCTGTTGTCTCTCTCTCTTCTTTCTTGAAAAGAAAACCCCAAAGAATGTTAAACTGTTCCTGCGTCTTGGCAGCTCGAACGCACCGACAGATTGTGCTTCAAAAAAATGGCAAAGTTTCAAAATATTGTGTTCTGTGAAGAAGAGACAAGGAAAATAAACTCCCCAAAATGCAGATTTTATTTCACCAGAAGGCGGAAGGCTTTTAATATTTATTTGGGTTTGGCACTTGGCTACCTAGTTCTGCTGACACCACTTGTGAGCCACGATAAGATTAAACGCTGTACAACCTGTTCTGGTTCCAGTTCAAATTAGGGTAATTTCCAGTAGGTTCGTTTTCACCCTCCCAGAGCTGCCCCAGAGCGGGTTCCTGAGGTTCAGATGCAGCATATGGGGTGGTGCAAGCAAAACCACGAAGGGAAAAAAAAGAAGAAAGGCAATAACAGAGCGAATTTGTGCCTGTTTGATTTTGGTGGTGCCAATGCGATTGTGGCAGAGGGGAGGGCTGGTCCTTGTGCTGTGTCAAAAGGCAGCTGGTGAGTGTTGAGAGGGAGAGCTCAGCTCTGAGGAGGCAGTTCCTGCCTCTGTGGGCACCTGGGTGGATGTTTGTGTCTGGATTTCCGCACACAGAATCAGGATGAAGATGCTTTTGTTGTGCCTGTGGTTGTCTCGTTTGCTCGGGGATGCAGGCAGAATGAACTCTGGGGGCAGAGAGTTCACTGGGATGGCAGGCTTGGAATATCCACAGAAACAGGGGTTTTGTTTGCCTGCACTGCCAGACCTGTATTTTTGGGATTCCTTTTTTAGCTGCCACACCACCATCCAGAGTACTGTTACCCATTTAGCATCCCGATGGATCCGAGGGGCACTTGGCACAGCTTGGGCAAGGAATGGAATCCAGAGCATCCAGCACAGCAGGGCTTGCTCCTCAGTTGTGCCTTCTGGGTGCCTGTGTAGTTCAACTACGAAAACTAGAAGGAAAAGGGTCACAGAACTGCAGGACTTCCTCCACTGGGTTTTAGTATCATTTTTGCTTCCTCACAGACCAGCTTTTACCTGTTGGGAAGACAGGGCTGTTCTTTGTGCTTGTGAGCGACATTGCTGCTTTTATTTTGCCTTTTCTGTGTTAGATTGGAAGTTCCTGGGAGCAGAGAATTAGCTTTTTTTCCAGTTTTCCCTCTTATGTAAATTCACAGCTCTGTTGATTTCTAATCTTGACAGTGAGTGTGCACAGGGGTTTCCAATAAATTCTTTTCCCCTGAGGTGTCAGCTGGGTTCTTCCATCCTGTCCCATCCTGGAATGACTCTTTGCCAAAAGGAGTGAGCCTGATCCCATCTTTTGGAGCAGACAAGGAAAAAAAATATTAAAAAAATAATAATAACGGCAGTCTGAATTGACTAATTGATTCCTAAAGGTCATTTTCCATCCTGGGTGCCTGCACTTTGATCCAGCACCCCTCTGGCACTGGGATTCACAGGCATCTATTGACAGGAGTCTGTGTCAGAAGGAAAAACAAATTGGAACATGGATAGGTGAAGTTTGAGAGGGAGTGTTGGGAATAGAGGGTAAAACTCCTGCTTAAAAGAAAGGCAGTAACTGATACAAATTGTTAGATTGAAAATGTCAAACACCTAAATTAGATGCCTGTGCCTTTTTGAGGGGGGACCAGGGATTTTCTTACACAGCCAGATGTTTACCTTGGGGTTTTGGTGACATGACTTATGTTCCCAGGTTATTTTATCCCTGGATTCCAAACCCCTTGCTGAAATGTGGCTGTATATGTGCAGTCATAAAAAGGTTCTTGTGTTTCTCTGCTCTCTGCCTGGCTCTGTGTGTGCCTGCTTGGACCCCCTTTACAGGAGAGCTGCAGTTGAACTCCTTGAGAGCTTGAGCTGCATCCAGCTCAGAAAAGCTTGGCTGGTCAGTGTGAACAGAAACAAACAGCTTTGAAGCCTGCAAAACTTAATTCTGCTTTATTTTTGCTGGGTTTGCACAACTTTAATGACCAGGAGATGAAACATCCAGTTAAACATCCAGAAAGTCCAGAATCAGAATCTGGACTTTCAGATTCGATTTAAAAAAAAAGATTTTTAATGCTGCCAGGGTTTGCAGTTATGTATCTGTCATGGTTTAAAATCTGAGGAATATTTTAAGGGATCCTGCGTGGGTAGGAGGAGAAATACCTCTCCCTTTGCATTTTCTGCCTTTGCCAGAGCTTTTGCCTGTTTTCTGTACCAAGTTGGCAGCCAGACCTTGCAGGTCTAAATGAAGACTTACTGAACAAAGGCACTTTATGTTTGAACTCTGTGCCCTGAGTCTACACCACCAGCCTGGCCAGGCATTTATGTTAAATAAGGTCAACAAATATAGACAAGCTGCATTTTGCAAATTAACCCAATCACAACAACAACAACAACAAGGACAACAACAAAAAAAAGCGCCTTTCTTTAACTCTGCCTCTTTCTTGTTTCACAGGCAAGAAGAGAAACCCTGGGCTGAAAATTCCTAAAGAAGCATTTGAGCAACCACAGACAAGCTCCACGTAAGTCTGCAAACACTAAAGGCAGAATGAGGAGAAAACCACAGAGCCCAGTTGCTTCCAGCCTTTGCTGGAGCCTGCAACTGTCCCAGGCCAGGCTGGATGGGGCCCTGAGCAACCTGGGAGAGTGGAAAGTGTCCCTGCCCATGGCAGGGGGTGGCACTGGATGGGCTTTAAAGTCCCTTCCAACCCAAACCATTCCAGGATTGTGTGATAGTAACTTCACAGCCCTTGTATTTCTCAGGTGCATCTCAGCCCATCACCTGTACCCATCACATCCCCAAGTCTCATGTGCTGCTTAATGATGCAGGAAAAGTCAAAAAGCAGAATGGGCACCCAGTTTTGACTCATGTGGCACTCTGATCACCCAGTTTGCATAACATGCATTTGGTCAAGGCATGAAAATGTGTCCCCTTCTCTATGTACTCAGCCTTGCAAAAGGAAACCCTCTGTTTTTGAGGCAATCTGTGCAGCTCCAGCCAGCCTGGCTTTCCTTGCTTCCTTGGGAATTCACTTTTTTTAGCCTGTTATCGTGTGCTGTGTGGCTGAGGTAATAATTTACACTGGGTTTAGACCTTTATGCCCGTTTAATCCATTTTTCATACAGGCTGGCAGAGATTTGGTGCTTGCCAACTGCCTTGCCTTTCACAATGAATCTCTCTGGGTTCCTGCATGGGGAAGTTGGATGTGAGAAATGCTGAGTCCAGCAGTTCCTTCCTGAGCCCTTTTTGGGGTGCCTTTGGCTCTATCTGTTGATCCAGGAGACTAAGGCTGCTCAGGACTTCAGGGGCTGCTGGGTGAAGGTGTGAGGGGATGGCTTGGGGGGACCCCGGGGGTTGTATTTATTCACTGAGGGAAAATTGATCTTTTTAAGGCACATTTCACATCTTTTCCCTCTTCTTTTCTTCAGGCCACCCAGAGATCTAGACTCCAAAGCCTGCATCTCTATTGGCGAGGAGGTAAGGCTGGGGGACCTTTGGGTGACCATCACTTCAACCCCCCCCTCCAAAAAGGGTAGATTAATAAATACCAGCTATTAAAAACAACACAGCCCATTTTACTTGAAATGGAAGGCAGTTACTGGATAAATAAAAGCTGAGAAGAGCCAGCCTGGAAGCTCTGGGGGCTTGTGAGCCCTGACAGCCACCTCCAGCCTAAAATATCTGACTGGCATCTGGTGTTTGTGCTCCTGCAGCAAGGACTGTGTGTGTGGGACACCAGTGTGGCCCCTTGGCCAGCTGCAGAGGGACCTACTGGCTGGCACTGCTCTGATGAACATGCCCCAAACACTCCCCCTCTGCCTCCCTTGGCACGTGGGTTCCCTTCATATTTTCCACCCTGGAAATTCCTTCCCTCCTGCAACAAGGTGCAGCTAATCCCCTGGAAATAACGATTACAAAGCGAGGGGGTTGCTAACAGAGTGTTTCACTCTCCTCTGCGGTTCCTTTGCTGATTTAAAGCCCTCACCCAAAGTGTTTCCCTTCACTAATATTGAAGGCCATCTCTCCTCAGGAGTCGAACTCAGGGTAGATCTTCCTGTCCTGGAAGCAAATCCTTCTGACAGCATGGAAGGCAGTCCACCTGATGGTCTGAAAAAAAATAGCAGGGAAAAAAAACCAAAACCCAGGACAGTTATTTTGATAGGAAAAAAAAAAGGGCAGAACAGAACCCATAAAAGCACTTCAAAACTGGACAACAGATTTATTAGGTGCAGAAGGTAGGCCTTGGTGTCAGCGAGTTAATTTATGAAGTGAAATGCTAACCCAATAGTGTTTTATAATATCTATCTTTGGATTGCTTCTCTTTCATTTTGTATTTTCCCTGGCATGGAGCAGGGGCTGGAAGGTGGAAACAGTGTGAGATGCTTCTGGAGCAAAACTGTGCAGCATGGAGGCAGAGAAAATGCTGCCTGCTGCTAGAGCAAGCAAGGCTCCAAGAAAATCCTTTCTCCCCTGCAGTCCCAGGGATGAGAAAAGGCTCCAGTGCTCCAGAAAGGCTCTGTGCACAGAGGCAGTGCTGGATGGTGCAGAGACAAACACACTCATAAACCCCAGAGCTCGGTGTGTTACAGGCCTGTTCCAGAGGGACTGGCGTGCCATGGCTTGCATTTCCCATGGATCTGCTACTTGTTTATCCAGCCAGGTTCCTTTAGGATGGGCTCCCTCTTCCACCAGCCTTTCTGCACTCACCCTGATCCCGAGGGAAAGCCACTTTCCCTCCTCTCCCTTCAAACTTTGCTGCTTGTTTGAAGAGAGCGCTCCAAGTGCTTTTTTGGAGAAGGGTCCTCATGAACAGCAGGAGCAGTGTCAGAGATGCTTAAATCTCTGCTGTCACTCCAAAATGTTAGTCAGGGCTCCTTGTGCACATTCCCACAGTGCATCCCTGCTCCCCATGGCATCCCCAGCCACTGCAGGCTGCAGGAATTTTTCTGCTGTGCCAGCAAAAAGCCACATGGGATTATTCCCTGTGAATCAGTTCACTCACCCCCTGCCTTCTGGAGGGTGACTGATTGATGTGGTTGTGCCTTCAGCAAACAGAATGGCTGGGTTTAGTGGCAAAGGCATGTTTTAAACATCCAAAAATAATAATAATAATAATAATAAAAAAATAGAGCAGATGCACAGAAAGGGAGAAGGGCAGGTTGGGATGCAGGGTCCAAACAGAGTCATCCTTTGGGTAAGGACAGGAGAAAGAGATGAAAGACAAAATAAATCCTCTGTGGTGTGAAAATGGGACACACTCAGCTGGTATTTGGCCCATCTGCAGGTCTGGAGAAATAAGCTTTTACAGGCCTTAAAAAACCTGGGAGATATTTCTGTGATTGTTTTGGGGAAGAGGGTGGAAGGAAAAAGAAATATTAAAATAAGACTGAAGGTGATTCCCAGGGGAGAAACTGCTGTGGTGTTTTCCATCCCAGCTCTTACAGGATGGAGAGGCTGAAGGTGACTGGGAGGGACAAGACAAGAACATGTAAAGATAGGACAAAGGGGAATAGATCCAAACTAAAAGAGAGTAGGTTTGGATTAGATATTAGGGAAAAATTCTTCCCTGTGAGGGTGGGGAGGCCCTGGCACAGGTTGCCCAGAGAAGCTGTGGCTGCCCCATGCCTGGGGGTGTTCAAGGCCAGCTGGATGGAGCTCTGAGCAACCTGGGCTAGTGGGAGGTGTCCCTGCCCATGGCAAGGGGTGGAACAAGATGATCTTTAAGGTCCCTTCCCACCCAAATCACTCCATAGTTCTGTGACCCTGCAGAACAGCGACTGTGTGTCCTGGGGAGGGGACTCGCAGGGTGAGGGGATGTCCCAGGCAGGGCTGGGTTTGGGGGGCATTTCTCCCCTTGCACAGCCGTGGCCACCTGCTGTTTTTTCTCCCCCAGAACTTTGAGGTGAAGGCCGATGACCTGGAGCCCATCTCCGAGCTGGGACGAGGTGCGTACGGGGTGGTGGAGAAGATGCGGCACATGCCCAGCGGGCAGATCATGGCAGTGAAGGTAGAGTGAGCCTTTGGGGGGCTTCGTGTCTCTGTCGGGGTGTGTGGGCACAGCTCTCATCTCACTTCTTCTCACACGTGCCTTTGCTGAGATTTACTGCCTTTGCTTTGCTTCTTTCCTCGTGAAACTCTTCTTTCTACAGACATTCTCTAACGGTGTTTTACTCTCTGCAGTTCCTTTGCTGGTTTAAAGCCTTCAGCCAAAGTGTTTCCCTTTGCTAATGTTGAAGGCCATCTCTCCTCAGGAGTCTGACTCAGGGTGGATCTTGCTGTCCTGGATCCTTCTGACAGCATGGAAAAGCAGTCCACCTGATGGTCTGAAAAAATAGCAGTCAAAAAAACCCCCAGGACAGTTTTGAGCTCGAGGGGTTCAAAGAGTGCTCAGAGAGATTCAGGCCTTTCAGCCAATGGGTGTGTTCTAAAACTATGATGCTCAGTGTGTTTCCAGCACTGCAGTGCATTAATCACTCACCTTCATCCACAATATCCCTGTCTCCCTAGAATTCTCTTTGCCATGATTTTTTAAACAAACATTTTTTTTTTCTGATGTAGCCGTGCCCTCAGACTCAGGGCTCTGCACTTTGTAAAGAAGAGCAAATTCAATTGCACAGGAGAATTTTCTCCGCCTGGGACTTTTTTTTAGGCTATTTGGAAGGGGAAATTTTTGTTGGGATTTTCACGTTTTGCCTGCTGCAGTGGGATCCTGATCCATGGCAGGCTTGTAGGTGCTGTTATGAAAAGTTTTCATAACAACAGCTTAGACTCATAAATTTGGAGCTTAGGGAAATGGTCATGGGAAAATTTGTAGTTTGGGTAGGACCAGTTTTTGCTTGGCTGAATTTTCCCTCAAGTTTCCTTTCTGAATAAGAAAAAAAAAGATGCAGAGTTGGAAGCTGTGAGCAAACTGAGGGAAGACTCTTAGCTCCTCAGCTGTGGATAGACTTTGCTGTGGGTCCTGGGTGGGACATTCCTCAGGGCCTCTGTGCTCTGCATTTGGTCTTCTTGTTTGCTTTGTTGGTTACCAAAGTGCAAAAGATGCCTGTGAGTGTGATGAAAGATCTGAACAGGGTATGGCAGGAGCATTCAGGCTGCCTGTGATGCTGAACAGTTTAATTCTGTGCCATTACTGGCCCCGAGGGGCTTTGGCCAGGGAGCCTGGAATCTGTGTGTGACCCATGCTGGACTGTGTCATGCCCTGTTGTGGCGTTTCCCAGCTGAGGGTCTCCAGGTATATCCCATAAATGACATCTCTTCCTGGGAGACTGGGAAATGCCCATTTTCCATGCTCTGGTGCAGGGCTGGAGCCCTGCTGTAACAGATGTCCACTGCAGCTCCAAAATCACAGCTTTCCACCAACCTACAGTCTGATTTCCTCCTCCTGCCTCCTCTGCCAACACTCATTTCTTTTGGCTGTTGCAAAGAGAGGTGTTTGCAGGGAAGAGGGAGGATCCCTGTGCTCCTGCCGTGGGTGCTGGGCTTGTGAAGTGCCTGTGTGATAACGGGGGGCTCACGGGATGTGCTGGAAGGGTCAGGGGGGGTGTGAGGGCCCCGTGGCCAGCCCTGGTGTGGCTGTGGCACCCAGGTCTGGCAGTCACCACTGACACTCCCTGTCTTCCAGCGGATCCGAGCCACAGTGAACAGCCAGGAGCAGAAGAGGTTGTTGATGGACCTGGATATCTCCATGAGGACGGTGGATTGTCCCTTCACTGTCACCTTTTACGGGGCACTTTTCCGAGAGGTACGGGATCCTGGGGCTGAGCCCTGCTGCCCCTTCTCCCAGGCTCTGAATTCCCATCCCTCCAGGTGCCAGGGGTTTAATGTCTGTCTAAACACAGGACTTGGTACAATATGGATTTGCTCAGTCCTGGCCCAGGATCTGTCACATACAGTGAGTTTTAGTGCTGGGGACAGCCGGGCACCGAGGCCACCAGCCCACAGCCTGGTCCTCTGGTGTTAATATTGCCCTGGCTTGGGATGAGAAAGCCACAGGGAGGGAAAATGTGGAAAGCTCTGAGAAGCAGGATTTACTGAAGAGCTTTAAGCATAACCCTGCAGAGCTGAACTTTTCCTGGCTGGGCATTAGGAGCCTGAGTTCCGATAACTTTCTGGGCTCCTAAATCACCAGGACTCTGCTTTGGGAAAAAGACAGCAAAAACCACACCCTAAATGGTAGGGAATGTGGACAGCACCTAATTCCAGCTGGAGAGGAGGGAAAGGAAAGCTCAGCACAGTTTTGCTGAATGAGTTTTAAAAGACAGGGAAGAAGCAAACAGGTCAGCAAAGGGCAAGTGCCAAAGAGCTTTGCACAGGACAGGAAGGGAAAGAAAGAAAGGAAAACCTGCACAGGACAGGAAAGGAAAGCAAGGAAGGAAAGGATGCTTGGTTCCAGTAGGCAGATATCTGCTTGCTTTTTTTACAGGGAGACGTGTGGATTTGCATGGAGCTGATGGATACCTCACTGGACAAATTCTACAAACATGTCATTGACAAAGGCCTGACAATTCCCGAGGACATCCTGGGGAAAATCGCCGTCTCTGTGAGTATTAGCAGGGTGAGGAGGGGAGGGAAAGGGGGTTTTCCTTCTGAGCCAAGTCCTACATGACCCAAGCTCCCTGCTCTGTTTGCACCAGGAAGAGCACAGTCCATGGGCCACAGCCCATGTGGCCATTCCCAGCTGGCTTCCAGGATCAGGTCTGAGGTGATGTTATTTATAAGCTGTAAATAATCCAAAAAGTGCCTGTACATGTAATGAAGAAACAACACAGCATGAAATGTGGGGAGGGTCCTGCAGCTCCTTTGCCTTCTCATTAGGGTCCTGGGACATCCCTGGGCACCCACTGTCACCTTGGGCTGCTGGGAGGGTGCAGGACTTGTGGGAAACCCTCCAGGCAGGTCTGATGGGGTGAAGCCAGATGTCATTTCCTCCTCCCCAAGGTGCTGCCAGCCGTGATTGACTCTGCATTTGTTGTTTCAGATTGTAAAAGCACTAGAACATCTCCACAGTAAGCTCTCCGTGATCCACCGAGGTGAGTGCCAGGCACACAGCCCTGGCCATGCTGGGGTCTGTCTGTCTGTCTGTCTGCCCTGCTCTCAGCCTGGCAAGGGCTCCCAAAACACCCCAGATAAAATGGGCCTTTGACAGCAAAACTGTTCCCCGGCATCTCATGACTTGCAGCAAAACCCAGTCAGAGGAAATGGCTGCTGGAAACTGCCTGCTGGTCCCAACTTTTCCCTGAGGTGGAGAAGTGAGCTCCAGCCTGGTTGTGCTGGTTGCCCCGTTTCCCTAAATCTGTGGTCTGCTTCAGCACCTCTGTGAAATTCAGCCAGTCTTCTCCTCCTGAGCTTGGTGAGCTTTGGACCAGGCTTTGCCAAGGTTTCTCCCCCAGTTCTGTGCTGATGTGCAGGGAGAGGCATCTCCGTGCCAGAGTGATGCCTCATGCAGTGATCTACCCATCCTCTCCCCTTCCCTGAGCTTCCCTGAGCACTGGTGGAGCAGAGCAGTTTGATAGCTAAAATAGCCTCCAGTGAAATCATAAATACCCTCCTTAAGCTCTTGTGACATGTTCCCCTCTAGAGCATCTCACAGATGCCATGAACACACTTAGAAAGAAGCAAATTTGAAGTTGCTGCTTGACACCTTTATTTTTCAAAGGGTCATTTTCAATTTGTCACGAGGAGGAAAAAGCCCTCCCTGGAGTGTGTGAGTGCCTGGGAAGGAGCATCTGAAGCAGCAGAGTTGAGCTGGAGCAGGCAGCCACACTGGGTACATTCAGCCTGTGGCTGGGAGTTGAGTTTCTGCCCTCTCTGTATCATTTACAGGAGGTGGAAAGTGCTGCTTGTGTTTCTGTTTACTTGTTTGATTTCCACTGAAAATTGTCTTATTTCAGCCTAGTAACAGATGGGCGAGGATCTCATACCTGAGGGTTTTGATTGCAGAATGCTGATAAGAGAGCAGATGTTAATGAGCTGTAAACCACCCAGTTCTAATAAGCAGGACTCAAAAGCAGCTTCTGGCCTCCTTCAGATGGTGTTTCAGCCTTGTATTAAATAGCTTATCACATGCAGACAGAGGAGAAGAGACCTGGGGTTTCTAGGTGACAGCAGGGAAAGGATTGCTCCCTTTGGAGTCACCTCTGCTGTGTTGGGATTTCATTTGGGATTATCCTCATGGAGCAATTGTCTGCTGTGCAGGAAAGCAACTCCATGCTCTCCTGGATATCACTTCCTGGCATCTTTCTGTGCCTTTACTTCCCTTTCTGATGGGGATTATAACGTGCTGCAAGTGTGAACACACCAGGGATTGTGAGGCCGTGATGGGAAGCAGATAAATCTGGCAGTAATAAATAGATGAGACACTGGCCTGATTTCCATAAGGTGTGGAGCACCCACACACCTGCTGCTGCTCACGCTGCCACCAGGCCTGGGATCCTCAAAATCAGAGCTCATTTCTGAAATCTTGGTCCTTGTCTTAGTTACAGCTCCCTCCTTCCCTGCGCCCCCTGCTCCCTTTCACCCTTTCCTGCCCACTCCTCATGCTTCCTCCATGGTTTTTTCCTTTGCTGGCACGAGGCCAGATCTGTGGGGACTTGCCAGAGCTGCAGCCCTTTGCAGACATCCCACAGAGATGCCCCCAGCCCTGTGGAGCTGCTCCAATGTCTGTGGCCTTCCCATATGCAGTGGGATGTGATGGTTATGTGCAGGGTCACCTCCTGCTTCCCCAAACTGGAGAGGGGAGCCTGCAAGCGAAGGGACACTGTCAGGACACGTGACAGGCCCATGGGGTTGTCACCTGAACGCATGACAGGCCCATGGGGTTGTCACCTGAACGCGTGACAGGCCCATGGGGTTGTCACCTGAACGTGTGACAGGCCCATGGGGTTGTCACCTGAACGCGTGACAGGCCCATGGGGTTGTCACCTGAACACGCAGCCAGCGGGGTTGTGGCGTGTCCAAGGCTCAGGGCTCTGCACGGGCTCCTTGGGTGCCCTCTGCTGATAGGAAGCTCTTCAGCTGTTTTTGGCTTGGCCCAGGCACCCACGTGTGACAGTGACTGTGGTCTGTGTTCCTTCTTGCAGATGTAAAGCCCTCTAACGTGTTGATCAATACGCAGGGGCAGGTGAAAATGTGCGATTTCGGCATTAGCGGTTACCTCGTCGACTCGGTTGCTAAAACCATGGATGCAGGATGCAAACCCTACATGGCTGTAAGTTGAGCTGTGGAGAAGCTGCGTGGGGAGCAGCCAAAGGAACCTGAGCTCGGGGGGAAGGATCAGCCTCTGGCATGTGCCCTGGGAACTCCTTTGGGAAGATGTATCCCTTGTAAAGGGGCAGAGAGGGAGTCGGATCTCGTGGGTCTCCTGGGCACAGCTTCCTGCTGCCTTCTCTCCTCCCTGTGACCTTGGGAAATGCTCTGGAATTGTTCCTTCTTGTGTGTTTGCCTCATGGGGACAATAGTACTTGGCATCTGGGAGGAAAAACAGTCCCCAGGGATTGGGTCCCTCAGGCTTCACCCTTTGTGGGGCACTAGCATGGGGTGAAAACAGTCCTGGAGAACTGAGGCTTGTCACCCCTCCGTGCCAGCTGTGCCAGGTCACCTCCACCACACCAGTCCCTGGTGCAGGTGCCACCTGCTTCTGGTGACCCATTTCACTGCCTGCCCTTACTGGTGAGGATGGGAGCCAGATTTAGCCCCACAACAACCAAGAGAGCAGCCTGGTGATGTGGGCTGAGGGGTCCTGTGCTAAGAGCCCCCCTAAAAGCCCCTGCTGAGGTTGGTGAGCCCTGGGTGTGGGCATGGCACTGGGACCAGCCCTGTTCCTCACCCACCTCTGTCTCTCTTCACAGCCTGAGAGAATCAACCCGGAGCTGAACCAGAAGGGGTACAGTGTCAAATCTGACATCTGGAGCCTGGGCATCACCATGGTAGGGTGACCCCACAGCCCTGCTGGCACCGGTGGCACCGGTTCCTTGGGAGGGTGGCGGACTGGGAATGGGAATACAGCTCTGGGGGGACAAGGGAATGTGCTGCAGGGTTGAAGGGAAGGAGGATGGAGCTGCTTTGTGAGCTCCTTGCTGCCACAGCTGCCAGGAGATGGCAGCATGGACTAAGGCACAGGCGTCTGGCGCCTGGAGCAGGCTGGATTCCAAGCACAAAGACGCCCTCCCAGCACTCAGCAATTAGCAGAGTCCCCCTCAGGAGAGCAGGGATGGGGAGTGTCTCCCACGTAGTGTTTAGGGGGAATCCATCTGCTCACAAAGTTGTTTTACAGCACAGTTACCCTGTGCTGTGTGGGGCTGGTTTTAACTTCTTCTTTCCTGGGTGATGTCGGACATGGGGGTAACAGGGAATTGAGTATGGATCCATGTGGATCTCCTCTGACCTCTCCCTTTTGCTAGGGGAGGTTAAGCAAGATGTTATGGCCAGGGTGGTGAGGAAATCATAGAGTGGTTTGGGTTGGAAGGGACCTTAAAGCTGCTTTTGTTCCACCCCCTGCCATGGGCAGGGACACCTTCCACCAGCCCAGGTTGCTCCAAGCCCTGTCCAACCTGGCCTTGGGCACTTCCAGGGATGGGGCAACCACAGCTTCTCTGGGCAACCTGTGCCAGGGCCTCCCCACCCTCATAGGGGAGAATTTCCTCCTAACTTCTAATTTATATCTCTCCTCTTTTAGTTTAAAACTGTTCCCCCTTGTCCTATCACTGTCTGCCCATGTAAAAAGTCACTCTTCCTCCTGTTTGTGAGCCCCCTTTAGGCACTGAAAGGTGCTCTGTGATCTCCCTGGAGCCTTCCCACCTCCAGGCTGAACAATCCCAGATCTTTCAGCCCATCTCCATAGCAGAGGTGATCCAGCCCTCCAATTTGTGTGGAACCTAAAAAAACCCCACACCCCAGGGTGGGGCACACGGGAGTCCGAAATCCGTGGGGCGGGTGGGCTGTGGGGTGTCCAGTGCCAGTCCTGAGGTGTGGGCTGTGTCTCCCCAGATCGAGCTGGCCATCCTGCGCTTTCCCTACGACTCCTGGGGGACGCCCTTCCAGCAGCTCAAGCAGGTGGTGGAGGAGCCGTCGCCGCAGCTCCCAGCAGAGAAGTTCTCAGCGGAGTTCGTGGATTTTACCTCGCAATGGTAAAACACCTCCCCGGCCTCTGCCGTGCTAGGGGAGGCTGGGGGACACACCTGCCCATTGGCATCCTGCACCCCTGTCCCCATAGGCAGCTCCTGGGGGCACAAACCCGGTTTTTGGGTAGAACGTGCCCTCGCTGGGCCTGGTGGGCGCCTGGCACTGTGTGGGCAGAGCAGTGGTGATGGTGGCTGTGAGGGTCTCACTGCCTGAGGTGGTGAGGAACAAACTCGGTCCGTTTTGGGGAGGAGGAAGGGGTTTAGGAGGCTCTGGTTGCCCCCCCAGCAGCAGCACAGGGTTCCTGTGTGCACAGGCAGGTGCAGCCAGGGGGCTCCTCCAGCCCCCTCATGTCCCTGCGGCTGGAAGGGGGAGCAGGATATGGAATGGCCGCCTCCTCCTGCTTCCACTCCCAGGGGGCACAGCTCTGAGGGCAGAGTTTGCCCCGTGGTGGCCCCTGTCAGACTCTGCCCCGCTCCCAAGGCCCTCCAGCTGCTGCTCCTCCGCTTTCCACGGGACTCGGCGCTGGAAGCAGCGGGAGAGTTTGGCTGCGGCGCAGGAACGGGGCTGGAGCAGACGCTGCTGTCTGGAGCTGTGAGGGCCGTGCAGAGCTCCGGCTCTGCAGCGCCCGGGGAGGCTCAGAGCTGCCCTCAGCCCGTGGTTCACAGAGCTGGCAGCTGCCCCGCAGCTCCTGACTGCCGCTCCCTCCAGCTCCCTGGAACCGCCGGGGAGGCGGCTGGATTTTCCAGGCGCTGCAGTGCCACGCGCCGCCTGCCAAGTTGGCAGGTGGATGGTGGGTTTGTGTGGTGGCCAAGAAAGGACGGCACATCGACAAATACAGAAATGTGAGACTGTTCCCCAGTGCCAGGGTCGGGGCCAGAGCCCGGCCGGCTCTGCCGTGACCCAGGAAGGGGATTAGCAGCCACTCCTGCCCGGGGACTCTCAGTGCCGGCGTTCGGATTCCTGGGAGTCGTGTCCAAACATGTTTTCATGTCCCTGTCGTTCAGCTCCTCACCTCCCCACCGACCCGTGCTGGGGAATGCCTGCCATGCCCACACTGCTCTGTGTCTGGAGAGGTGGGAGCTGCCCCCCCCAAAAATGCCCACCGTTCTCACAAGGCCCACGCTGAGGTTTTGGACCAGCTGCTGTCCTCCCATGCTGGTTGTTATTGCCAAGCTGCCTGTTTGTGCCAGGCAGGCTGTTCCTCACTGAGTGATTTGCTCTTGCAAGCCCAGTGTCCTGCAGCTCAAGCTGTGGCTGGTTTAGGAGTTACATCCACGGCCACTTTGGGGAGCATGTGGCGATTCCTCTCTTTGCAAATCCTGCCCTTTAGGATCACTGAAGATCTGTCAACGCCAGCATTGTGGCATGGACTCAGAACAGGGAGTTTGGCTGCAGATTGCACTAGTTTTGCGTTGCTGGAATCTGAGAATTTCTTCTGTCACCAAACCAGGTCACATCCACTCAGTGTATCAAGCCTGGCTTGGTTCTGTGTCTAATCCATCTGCTGCCTGGGGCACTGAAGTCTGATCACCTGTATCCACTGCAGGAAGGTTCCTGGGATGTCTGAGTCAGGATCAGATCCCAGTATGACTCTTAATTCCTGAAAATTTACATTGATTTCAGTAATTTGTCACCAGATTTCCTGGTATTAATAACCTAGGAGCGAGGTTTTTATTCACAGAGGGTCTAAATTAAGAGGATTATACCAAATCTGGGCACACCTAACCTTGAAATTCACCTTGTCATCTTGGCTCGGGCTGCTCTGGAGCTCAGAGGATGTGACACATCCCGTTACCTTCAGCTCGGCGGTGTTGGCACGTATCGGCCCTCGGTTCCTCTGTCCATTCACAACATGACACTGAACACGAGCCCTCTACACACAGCAAGCAGGAAATATCTATTCAGTGTGTGTCCCCTGCTTCCTCTGGGCTCCTGCAAATCCCAGCAGAGGAGCGACTTATCATTGCCGAGGTTCTCACTTTTGTTTTGCTCAGTGTGACACCTTTTCCCCGCCACCGCCGTGTACGTGTGTGAAGATCTTTTCAAGTTGCTCCAAGCGTCTTTCCCCTAAATACACTGCCAGGAAGTGAGTAGAGATTACGTCCTGTCTTTTTAAAAAAAGCTATTTTCTGCTGGAGGGAAACCAAAATAGCTCCCAGCTACAACCCTCCAGAGCCATCTGTTGTAGGAGAGGAGAAAAAAAGGATGTCCCATGGAACCGTCCCCGCTGATAACGGCACGGGGATAAACAAATAGTTGTACACGTGCTTTGGAGCCACTCAGTCACTGCTCCCAGTCAGAGGTTGCAGGCTGTATCCATTCCCTTAGTCACTGACCTACTGCAGGGCACCCAAAAACCCAGTTGTGCCTGACCACCAGCAACAGGCAGTGTATTAACTGGTGCTTATGGTGTCTCCAGGTCCTGTTTGACCCTGAGCTCAAAGCACTTGTGTACCCAGCCCTGTGTTGATTGATCTGACTGGCCTTGATCATGTTGGCTGAGGTGTCCTCAAGGTTTAAGTTTGCTCAGCGTGGATGAGTAGCTGAACTTATTCTCCAGGGGCTTGAAACCTTGCTTTTTTCATGGTATAATTTTATGGCTTAAATTGCAGACAGAATGTAACTTTTAATCTTTTCTTCTTTTTCTTTTTCTCCATTAAAGCTTGAAGAAGAATTCCAAAGAACGGCCAACATACCCAGAGCTTATGGTGAGTGTGGCTGCATCAAGCAGTGTGTTGGTTCAGAGCTGCAGTGGGTTACAGTGAGATGCTGAAGGCAAGGATTCCAGTAATGATGAGGATTTGGGATGCTTAGCATCTCCTTTTTCATAACAGACGTGAGAATTGTGACACTTCAGAGTCCTGTGAGGGTGACTGCCAGTCAGAGATGCTCTTTGAAATCTCATTCAGGTGCTTTTCCAGTCACATCAAGAGAGAAAAATTGGTAAAAGCAGGTAATAGATTTGCTAAGGGAAAAGAACGAGGCTGTGAAGAATCAGTGAGGATAAAATCATCCTCTTGGGTTTGTGTGATGGATTCAGACACCTCAGTGTGCCCTGGATGATCCACATGGGCTGCAGGAGCTGAGTGCCCTGGGCTTTACTGCTATGGTGCCTTGGAGAGGAGACTTTTTGGACAGAGTAATTCCTGGATGTTCGGGACAGAGACAAGTCTGTGACTAATAATTCCGGTTATTGAATTTCATCTGCTGCTTAGAGACTGTTTGCTGGGAGCACGTCTGGGACAGAGGAATAACTGAGGAAGAAAAGGCCAATAAAGTCTGGGGATGGGGCAGGGCAGGGCAGGGCAGGGCAGGGCTCTGGGTGAGCTCCCAGAGCAGACACTGAGGTCTGCTCAGCCACTGCTCTGGGCTGCAGCTGGCAAGAACAGGTTCTTTTGGGCAGACTTTTCTGCTAGGGCTCCACAGCTTCATGGCCTCTCTCTTCTGACTCTCTGGTATTGATCCTGGTGCTCCTAAAAGCTGGCAACAAGCACAGGAGAGTTTAGGAAGTCAGTGTTTCACTCCTGTAGGCATCTAGTCCTTTTTCTCACTCTCACCTCATTCACAGTTTGCTAAAAGCAGGAAGGTGCCTAACTTTGTTATTTCTGAAGATCCTGACCCAAATGCTTGCTTGTCCCTACATTCCCACCCCTTACTGGTGCCACTGGCAAGATCTTCTGGGTTAAGGCTGGAAACTGCTGCAGAAGTTCCTCAGGTGGTGGTATCCCTCGAGCTGTAATTCTTGGGACAAGCCATCTGGAGGATCAGTGTCATTGTCACCTCACGCTGTCTGCTCAGAGGGCTGAAGGTGCCAGGGTTTAGGGTGCTCTGGCTGCAGGTCATGCTGGAAATCCACGTACCTCTTGAACCTGAGTTGTCAGCAATGAATAATTCCCGTGGCATTTCGTGCTGGGCCCTGTAATTCAATTAGACTATATATAGCTCTGATTGACACACAGTTTGCCCAAATACTGGTTTCAAACAAAGGGAGGCCCGAGGTTTATGACTTTTTTTTTTTAAAAAAAACAACACCCTTTTTTTGGTATATTATTGAATAAATACATATATTTATTTTAAGCAAATTTCTGAACTTTGCCAAATGGCCTTTTATCAAAAAGGTTCACCGAAGCAGCTCCGTCTGTTGCAGCATTAATTCCCACTGGCAAGCGAGTGCATTTCTATTGAATTAGGTTCTTGGATCACCTCTCTGGAGTATCTCAATGCTGTGGTATTTTATGGCTGACATGAATGTTGTGAGGTCCTGTGGTTGAGGGTTGCTGTTTTGTTGGGGTTTTTTTTCTCTCTCTTATGGCATTAAGTTGCGGTACTGGATTGGACTTGTCATTTAGACCAAGACTGCTCCCTTGCTTTCCTGTGGAATTGAGGTTTCTCATGGAAAATATGACTCTGTGCTATCTTGAGCATCAGGAAAACTGATATGGGTGCTTAATTTCATTTTCAAACCCACTTCCCCAGGTGAAGTGGAGCGTGAAACTACTGCAGGGCCGGTGGTCTGCACATGGCGTGGAGCACATCCTGCCTGGCACGGGGGGCTCTGTGCTCTGGCCAGGCTCAGGCACTGCAGAGGGGTTGGGTTCACTGGGACACGGAGCTGCAGGTCACTGCTGCCACCCATGTCACACTTGGGGGTGCTTCCAGGCTGTGGTAGCTCTGCTTTGGGTGTGACTTCACTGGGCTGTGAAAGCAGCGGCATCACGCTGGGATAATAACACGGCAGGTCATTTAGGTCACCTCTCCCACAGTTATTCAGGACGCTTCAATTCCTGTGACTGTCTGACCTAGGGAGACCTTAAATTTTGCCTGGATCCTTGCCTCAACCCATTTCAGCCCTGTTTCCCACATAATTGTGCTTCCTCTTCCTTTCTGGTGTGTCTTTGGGTCGCTTCCCATCTCCTCAGAGCTGCCTCGATAACTTTCCACTCAAGCCCACCTTGGAAAATCTCTTTTCTTTGCCCTTCTCACTGCCATAAACAATCATTGAAACAGCCAGTGCTTGGGGACTGAGGTGAGGGGGGCCAGCTTGAAAAAAAAAAACAACAAACCCCTGGAAATCCCAAATTGTCTTTAAAAACCTGTCTTGAAATGAGAGGGTCTTTATTCAAACTGAGCTCCTCCAACCTTGCACAGAGAGGTCACTGTGAACCCTGCAGGGCCCTGGCTGGTTTTTGGTTCTCTCTGACACTCTCCATACAAATAAATCCACTTCTCTGCCAGGACAGTGGGTGTCAAGCAGCGTTTTGGGGATTTCAGGTGGGAGTGGGCTGATCTCAGCTGACGTGTTGCAGCCCCCGGTACCAAAGGGAATCGCTGGTGTTGGTTGAGAGGGGCTTCTGTTGCTGTCAGGGGGTGTTTGGTTGTGTTTTCCCTCCTTACACGTATTTTTCCATTCGTGCTGAAATGTAGGCAAGATTTTCTGGCAGGATGTCTCCCCGTGTTGGTCAGGATTAAGTAGTTAAACATACAAGTGCGGATGGTTTTCCAGTCGGGATGGCTTTCCTGTGCGGTGGCTGGGGTAACGTAGCCATGTCCTGCTGCAAATAGGAGCAATTCAGGGAAGAAATGAGACTCAGAAGTCACCAGAGGGTAAATACACAGATAAAGCAGGAAGCTGAGGGAAAACCCACTGCAGTCAGCCTTCCTGCAAGGTTTTCCTTGCTCCTGCTGGAGCTGGTGGGATGGGTAACCACCGCCTTGGGAGGAGCAGCAGAGCTCCGAGGGGCACGATGTGCTAGAGATGGAGGCACTGTTTGAGCACTGAGAGCAGCCCAGCTCAGCCCTCCTAACCAGGCCAGAGTTTAGAAGGAATCCATGAGGGCAGCACAGCTCTGCAGCTTTCCTGGAGTGGCCCCTGGGGCTCCCCGACTTGCCTCAGCTGCAAACATGGAAAGCCCAATATTATGGTGCTGATGCCAAACCCTTTTTCACTGTCTAGAGGGTCGTCTGAAAAGGTTTTTGGTTCGGTCCTCAGCGTCGTGAATAATAAACTTTGCTGTTTTCTCTCTCTTTTCTTTCCCAGCAACATCCTTTCTTCACCCTGCACGAATCCAAAGAGACAGACGTCGCCTCTTTTGTCAAGCTCATCCTGGGAGACTGAGAACTGGACTTGTAAATGAATTGCCCTTCTGTGGACTGGTGGGTGCAGGGGAGGGGCGCGTGGCAGGACTTGTCATGGAAGCACCAACAGAAAGTCGCCGTGTTTTTGTTTTGTTTTGTTTTTTTATTCTGAGAAACCCCCACCTTGCCGAAGTTTTTTAAAGGGTTCTTTGGTATCCATAGTGACATAGAACGAGCTGGTTAGTGAAATGAATTTTAATAAGGTTGGTAACCTTAAAACAAAAACAAAACAACAAAAAAAAAAAGAATTTAAAAGAGTGATTTACATATTTAATGACAGTCGAAGTCCCTCTTCCTAACTTGCTCCTCATCCCCCTTCCCTTCCCCGTGAACCAGAATTTGCTTTGTCATGGTAATAGGTGCTATGGTAGTCATGAAGTTGTATGTAGATTTATATTTTGTCCCTTCCATTATTTTAATATTTATGTTAAGTGCTTGATGGAATAGATTTCTGTTTTATATGAGGATGAGTGCGTGGTGACGATGATGATGCTAAATGAGGCCACAGCAAGCAGCAGTCGTAGGGCTTCGCTGGGGGAAAAGGTGTCAGAGGAAAAGAGGAAGAAGAGGAGAAGTGTCTCTGTTGTGGAAAATATTTAATGTGCATCGTAAAAGGAATTTATAAGCAAGACTTGCAGCTGCTCGAGCTGCTCTCACAGAGTGTGAGGTGTAAGAAAGGGAGGTCCCGGTGCCCCTTCTCTGGACACCGTGCTCCGAGCCCAGCCTGGGGGGCACTGCCAGCCCCCAGCTGGGACAGCCCCTGCCCCATGTCCCAGGGCCTCACAGTGGGTAGGTTATGGGGTCTGGAGTGGGAATCGCTGGGATGGTGTCTGGGACAAAAGCCCCAGAGGGAAGGAGGTTGTCAGATGAGTTGCACAAAGGTGAGGAGGGGGCTGCGTGGTCAGTGCCCGCCTGCCCGTGGGCCCAGCAGCGTTGCAGTGCCCGAGGCTCCCTTGGGCTGGGGATGAGCTGCTTTGGGCCTAAAAGGGAGTTCCTCTCTCCTTCTCCAGATGGGACAGGATCACAGGATGCATGGCATGACACCTGTGAAAAATGGGATGCTTTAGAGTTGGTTTCTAGGGCCCTTGGCACTGTGTGGGCAGCAATCCCTCCGTGCTTGCCCACACTTTGGGAGTGCTGGTGCTCCCCAGGAGCCCGTGCTGGCACGTGGTTTGGGCTGTGTCCAGCTCTGGCTGGGATGCTGAAGGCAGCAGGAGCGCTGGGCTCTGGCATGGGCTGCAGGTGTGTCCTGTGGGAGCTGCAGCCTGGAAACCATGCAGGGACACCACAGCCCACCCCTACCAGGGGCTCGTTGCTGTTGGAGAAAAGCTGCCAGCCAAGGGCAGGAGAACAGGGGCTGTTGGGGTGGGAAGGGAGACACAGATCACTCAGCCTTTGGGTCACACAGTTACTGTCCAGAGAGGGGGGGACTGTGCACTGTGAGGTGTTGTGGGGCTGGAGCGAGGCTGCTCCAGCTTAACGCTGTTGGACTGAGCCACACCCGCCCAGCTGCCTCCCCTGGCCAGGAAGGCCTTGGTCTCCTTCTCCCAGCCCTGTGAAGGGCACTGCCTGTGCCTCCTGCCCCTCCACACGCTTCCCATCCCCATCCATCGCTTTGGCGCAGCCTCTCAGAGTCAAACCCCAGCTAGAAACTAGCCTTGCTCTGCAGTGTTCATTGTGCAGGAGATAACTCAGCCTGGGGTCCAGCTCTTGCTCTCCCAGTTTAGCAACTCCAGACTCCGCTGGTGCGGGCTGGGCTTCCGGAACAGTCTGAGCGTATTTTGGGAAGCGATCCCTTGGAAGGGCTGATGGGGAGGGCAGAATTTAAGAGCAGGGGTTCCCCAACGGTGGCACCTCTGGTGCTGGGGACACACCAACGCTTTGGAAGGCGCACACAGACACCACCAGTGCCTGGGCTGGCACTGCCACCGGCACGGCCGTGGCTGGCACTGCCCACGGGGGTGGCTGTGAACCCAAAAACGGGAAGAGATAGGAGAGCTTTGCTCACGGGAGTTTATCAACCCTTGTGCCCCTCGGGGGGGGGCTCTAAGAGGGCTTGCAGGGATTGGGGTGCAGCTCACAGGTCATGCAGACTTTGGGGAGGAGGTTCCACATCCCGCTCCGTGCCGAGGGGAACCTTTCAGGTTGCGTTTTGTGGCGGATGAAACACGAGGATGTTTTACTTCACAGTGTAATTTTAAGAGGCCTCGCATGGCTCGTAATCTGCCCTCTCATATTCCATGGTGTGTCTGTGTGTGTGTTTTCTCTCTCTCACTTTCTCAGAGTCGCAGAGCTGTTTTGATTGATTGTCCTCAGCTGCAGCTAAAAGTCCAGCCAGCCAGTTTATAGACGTGGTTCCAGCATCAATTCTCGCTTTGAAAAACATGACATTTAAAACCACCCTTTGGTTTTCCTACATATGGATCTGATGCTTTTGTTAAAGATTGTTTTTGCCGCTTTTCTCCTGGAATATAAGTCTCATTTGGACACCGCATCTCCTTGACCTCAGAGCACCTTTATTTCAGTGCCATTGTAATTGACAGGTTGAATTTATGAGATACTGTCAAAGTTCAGTATTAATAGCAGATATTAATGTCACCAGCGTTTTCCAATAGAAAATTAATGTCAGTGTTGTCTGCAGCTAGTAACCCTCTAAAAGGATTCCTACATGCCTCCACACTGCATGCTGAGTGCTTGCTTTTATGCTTTTTGCTCTTACAGTGCTTGGGCCCTCTAATCCTTTTGTTTTAATGACATTTCAATAGGGCAGGCAACAAATCACTTCCCTTCCCTGCTCATTCTCCATGACTTTGTTCCTTTAAAAGTCGTTTGCGTCAGCCCAGAGTAAGTGTGGATCCGTGTGAGGATGAAAACAGTGATCTGAGGGATCACCACTGTGGAGGGGAGAATGCAGAGGCTGTTGGTCTGTCCACGCATCCCTCGTGGCATGTGTGGACACAAAGCTTGGCCTGACCCAGGCATTTCTTAGAGAGAAGCCTGAGCTGGTGGCCTCGGCTCAGGGAGGAGAGCCAGAGACTCCTGTGTGCTTAGAAGTTCTGCAAAAACACTGGGCTGCAGGATGAAAGTCAGACTCTTCTCTCTTTGAGTTGATTGTAACCTCTGTGGAGATGAAAAGCCTTTGGTCACTGCCCAGATCTTTGCTTGGCTGTAACACAAGCACAGCCTTGCCTTGGACAGATATGGTTGCTGGGACATTAAACCTGTCCCAACCCCTGAACAGCCAAGGTGTTGAGGCTTAAAGCTGTTCTTCAGAAAGCTCTTTTGTGTTCACACAGCACAGGACTGTGGGCAGCCTGTTGGATTGCCCTGAACTGGGATTTTTAAAGACACAGGTCTCATGCCATAAACCTGAAAGAACCCAAACTCCACCAGGGAGCAGGGAGGGGAGCAAAACTGCTGGAGCTCAGCACTGAGCTGTGACTTGGACCAGCCGTGGATGGATTCCAGCACAGGGAGCCTTTTGCAGGGCAGGGAGGGTCTCTCTGCCACAGGTTATTGGGCTGCAGGAAAGAGGCACAGCCCATCCCTGGGTATCCCTGGGCATGATATTCATCCTCTTCTTTCCCCCCACCTTACAGCTCTTGATGTTCCTGCAATCTCCTGAATGTTTGAGGCCTTGCCATCGCTACAGCTCTGAAGTGTCACTGGCAGGAAAGCTGTTTTCTGGGTCTCCAAGAGCCCACTGGCCCCTTAAATCTGAAAGAGGGCATTTTCTGGTTACTGTTTTTAAACAACAGGTACATGCTGCTGCAGTGGGTGCAATGCCCATCTCTTCTGGAGTTTTTTCCAGGTGTACAAACCCTTACACAGATATCTCTGTACTGTATTTCTGTGTTTTCCCTGGCTTGTGTCAGGTTTACTGGTGAGGAAGGAGGCAGCTCTGACTTGTTGAAGAGGTGGAACAACATTTCTGGAGGCAGGTGGCCTCCCCTGTGTGATGGAGGAGGCACTTGATGGGGTCACTACTCAGAAAAAGCTCTCAAGAAAGATTTGCAGTTGATCTCCCTGTTATCAACATGTGCTGCTGCTCCTTGGTGGGAAGGGGCTGCCAGACCCTTTGCCCAGGCAGGGAGCAGTGCCTGGTGCTGAGGGCAGACCCCAGCACGCACAGCCTTAGCTGGGATTTCTCCATGCTTGCTACAAGCCAAGTGTGTACCTGCACATTTCCCTTCTTCCCTGGACATTCTGGAAGAGGAAATCCCGCTCGGCCAGCACAGCATTGCTTTAGTGGCTGGTCTGATGTAGTTCAGACAAGGTTCCCACCAGCTCCCTTGTTTAATAGACCTCTTTTTTATTAAAAACAACCCCCAAACTCCTCTCTCAGAAAAGCCAGCCAAGATGCTCTTTTCTTTTTTTTTTTTCCTCTCTTCCATCTTGTTCCTCTTAGAGCAACTCTGGGAGCCCGTCTTGGTGCTTTCACTCTTCCACATGCCAAAGATTGCTACATCCCTCTTAGTTACTCTCCTGCCAAACCAGATCTTATAGTCTTGCCTCAAAAATCATGCACTTCCCTGCTCCTTGGGGTTCCTTTTGTTGCTGTTGCTTTTTCATTGAATTTCCTCATGTTTATTGACATGTCTATTGTTGAGCTTCCTGGACACATGCAGCTCTCTTTTTCAGATACAGGGAAAGACAAATAGTTGCCTTCACTGCTCTGCCCCTGCTGTTGGGGAAATACTGTTAGTGATATGATTTCTACCGATGGGATGGGTCTCATTTAGAGCTCGGAGGGTGTAAACTGGCATTGCTCCATTGGCTTGGCTGGAATAAGGCCAGTTTTGTCCAGCCGAGAATCTGTCCTTAATGTCTAAACAGTTATTACACACTAATAAAGATTAATGATTGTAAATCCCCACGGATTATACATAAAATGGCAAGTTTTACTCATTAATCTTTATTGCCATGTTATGGCTGTTTATGTTAGAGGAGTCGCCTCTCTCTGCTCTGAACATGCACTGAGGAGGTGGGGGGTGAGCATGGGGGAGATGGAGGGTGGACAGAGCAGACCAGATGTCCACATGTTTTACAGTCTGTGTCCTCCCGCCAGGTTCCTTGTTTCCTTGAAAGCCGTTAACCAGCAGCAAAGGATGTATCCCAGAGCTTTGTCTGCCTTGCTGGCCTCTGCCTGGGCTATAAAATCCAGATTGTTTCTGGTGAGAAGGGATCAGATCTCCTAATTAATATTTCAGCTCAGCCTTTACTGGAGCAGATGGAGAATATGAAATTTGACGTGTGCTCTGGCAGTGCTGGGAGATTCTCTCTCCTGGACCGTGGCTGGAGGAGATGCTTTCTGGGCAGTGACAGGTTGAAAGGACACTGCTCCTTCACGTAACCCCACACCATGGAAACAGTGGATTTTGTTAGTAAACAGGGCCAGAAAAAGCTCATTGAATCTCAGTTTTTAGGTGTTTGCAGATGCATATAGACACAGCCAGGAGCTGGTGGTGCCAGTCTGGACACAAAGGCCCATGTGCTGTATAAATGACGAGGAGTCTAAAAGAGTGCAGTAAATTTAGTGATGGATTTAATGGCATAGGGATAAAATGAGTCCTCTGATAGGCAGCTGTGCCAATCCACCCTGCCAGGGGAAAGTCAGGAGCAAAAGGAGAGGGCAGGACACAGCCACAGATTCCATCGAGTGCACAGCCTGCTGAGAGCAGCCCTTCTCTCCCCATGTACTCCTTCAGGCTCAGATCTGGGGGCAGTGAGTTTGCTCACAAGTTCCAGGTTGTCACTGCATCCCCAACTCCAGCAAGGGAAGCGAAATCTAAAACACAAAAAGAAACCCACAGGGAAAAAAACTCCAAGTGAACCAAGACATGTTGTTGCTGCGTGGCCTCGTGCGTCGCTGCTTCCCCTGCTGAGCTCCCACTTAAACCATGGGAAAAGCACAGGAGAGGCCTCTGGAACTGAGAGAGAAATGGCTAAACATTTTAAGGTGGTCTCTGACAAGCCTAATGCTGGAAATATCTAATTTCCAGGCCACCAGGACGAGTGAATCCTTGAGGGGCCTGCGCAGCCGGCAGTGCCGTTCCAGCGGGAGCACTTGGGGCTGCAGGATGTTTATGACGCGGCCTCCTTTAGTGCCCCCCTGGGTTGCTCAAAAGCCCTTTGCCTCCATCCACACCTGACTCAGTCTCAGTCACCTTCATGGCTTATGTTTTACTGTCGGGGGTTTTACTGGCAGCCTCTTTTCTCGGCGGTTGGTCAGAGCGAAGGGAAGGGAAAGGGGCCTCCAGCCAGCTCGGCTTTGGGAGAGGAAGGAGCTGCCTGTGCTCTCCAGTCCCTGCTTGAAGGGAAGCCACAAACCAGGAACTCGCTACCCCACAGGTATCCAGCTGAAGCAAGAGCTTCTCCCTTCGTGCTTCGCTGCCATTCCGTTAAAAATCCCTGTGGGAAAGCGGAGCAGCTCCGGAGCTGCGGCAGCGTCGCTCCAGGGCGGCTCATCCCTGCCAGCAGCCAGGATGGGCCGCCTTTCCTTCCTCGAAAGGCTCTTGGTTTTCTCTAAATGATGGGGCAGGAGTCCAGCTGGGGCTGTGAGGTACCGCGAGGATAAGCTGGGAAGAGCTTGGAAGCGCCTTAAATGCTCTGGAAGTAGGGATGGAAATCTCAAAAGATCAGACGCCTTTCGGCGATTTCCAGAGCTACACGGCTTTAGCCAGACCTGAAAACCCTTCCTAGAAGTTTTATTTCAGGGTATTTTGATCTGTTACTTTCGCTTTTGGGCTTAGCTAAATCCAGGAAACTCGGAATGGTGTAATTCTTGAATGAAGACTAAACACACCCCAAGCGTTATTGAACCGATCAGGAAAGTTTCTGTTTGGTTTATCTTACAGGAATAATTCAGGCCAGCTCAGATTCAGTCTGGTTTTACCCCAGATAATTATTACTTTTGAGAAAATAAGAGAGCAGACCATGGTCTTTCCAAAAGGCTGTGACCCATCAAACAGTGCCAGAAGGTGGATGGAGATAAGTGCTGCAGGGAGAGGGGGCCAATGTCTGAGGGCTGGAAGGAGCAGCCTGGCTGCAGGAATGTCCATGGCCTCGAAAAACACACAGAGAGACAGCTTCCCCAGAGGTTGTGTGATGGAGGTATCGGGGTCTGCCACGTCTCGGGTTTTTTCCCTCTAGGAAAGAACATTCAGCCATCTTGGAGTGTCCTGGAACAATATCCAAAAGCCTTCAGTGTTTCTCAGCTCAGTCCTGTGGGGTTTTTTTCAGGATGGATGCTGTGAAAAGCCAGGAAGGGCCAGGTGTCCTTGATTTACACAGCCAGAGTGGAGAGATGTAGATTAAGTGCCTCGTGAGAGCCAAAAAGGTGTGCTTGAAGATGAATTACAGTCTCTGTCGTAGCCGCTCAGCCAGGATCAAATTCTCCCATGTACAGGTGCAGCTGCAGAGCTCTCCGTCCATGTTTAGCCCAAATTTAGTCATGAGTCTTGCATATAAACACCCACAGCATGGACTGTGCCTTCTGGGGGGCTTCTGGCAGGTTGGGGTTCAAATCAGAGTATCACCAAAACCAGGATTTGACTCCAGATATTCCCTTTTTAATCTGTGTGTAAAGTGAATTTCCAGAGCTCGGCCACTGTTTTGTTTGCTCCATAATAGTGACTCGAGCAGTTTGTGCTTGGTGAGAGTTGTCCCTGGGCCAGGGGAAATAGTCACAACATACCAGATAGTTGGGATTTTGCATTTATTTTTTAATAGCAGTACATCAAGGCGAAGCTGCTAAATGTAGTTTCTTGTAAGCTGGAAATGAGTTGCAGTAAAACTTGTAAAAACCCAAACCTCTAAAAACGTCCAAAATTTTCAATTTAAGGAATTACAGTTTTATTGGCAAAGATCCACGTTTAGCATCAATGTATGGAATTTCTAGAGTTTCTGTCTTGAGGTGTGAAATCTGCTTTTTCTCAAGATGGTGGGAAATTTGTAACAAGGGTATTTCTACATAATTTTGGCTAGAAAAAAAAACCAAAATATGAGCACAATGGAAAAGCAACCACTGCCCAGTGGTCTCTGGTATTGAAGAGGGCACAGGGAAAGCACCTGTGTGTTCTGAACATGTTAGAAAGAAGACTTCCCAACCTGCTGTAATACAAGTCCTTATTTGACTTTATTTTTAGGATTTTTTTTACAGTACCATCATTTGTTTTCTAACTGTGAAAGTCTCTGCTTTTCCTTACATGTGGAAGGCTGATCTTTCTTTCTCATGTTCTTAGTATTTATTATTTATCCATTTCTGGTACTATCCAAGAGGTGCTGAAGGTGTCTCCCAGCCTGCCCTTGAGCCATATGGAATCCCTGTAGTATCTCCTAACAGCTGGGATGGCAGTAATGGCTAATTATTATTTCAAATTATATTTGTAGCAATTTAGATTTTTTTTTTTAGCATCCTGGTTTGCTCTAGAATTAGGGATGGGGATAAGGAGTCTTTTTTAAAAAAATGTATTTTAAACATCTTGGAGGCTTCTGGAGAAACCTGCTCACTTTAGTTTTTAGTAGGAGAAGCACCAGTTGGGTGCACCAGTTGAGAGGGGATTGACTAACACCAGAGTTCAGTTTAGCTGGTGAAATGCTCTGTGTCACATCACTAACCAAAATCACACTGGAATTCTGAGAAAACAATCATATTCCACCTGAAAATTAAAGTCTGGTTTGTGAAGTGCTTGGTTCTTCCAAGTCCCACACCAGGCTTTTCTCTGTCGAGTTTGCCTTCAGCCCTGGAGAGGGGGGCTCAGATGGCCAGGACTGCTTCGAGGCAGGGCTGGGAGTCACCCAGGCACCCTCTGGCTGAGTGTCAGCTCTGGGATGGAGGACACAAATCCTACAGAAATGATGGAGCAACTACTGAGCAGCTGCTTCTTGCTCTGCAAGAGACGTCTAGGGGAAATCCTGTGTGGCTGTGACTTGGGTGAGAGAAGCAGGACTGGGGGCTCAAAACCATCACTTTTTGTTCCTTTTATCCCCTTTCTCCTCTCTGAAAGGTGCTCTGCTGCTTCAGAAGCCTCCCCAGCCTTTCTGATAAAGAATAGTAAAATCACAGAACCACAGAATCGTTTAGGTTGGAAAAGACCTTTAAGATCATCGAGTCTGGCCACAAACTCAGCACTGCCAAGGCCACCACTAAACCATGTCCCCAAGTGCCACATCTACATGTCTTTTAAATCCCTCTGGGGACAGTGACTCAACCCCTTCCCTGGGCAGCCTGGACGCTGTGGTGCATCTGTTTTCAGACAGCTTGCACTGGTTTTCTGGTTTGTTTTTTCTTCCCCCTGTGTATAAGAAACGTTGGGTAGCAGAATGTGGAATTCATTAGAAGTTCATAAAGCAGGGACCTCAGAAGGATGTGGGTATAAATGCTTTTCAGGCATCCGAGGTGAACTTTAAATGGAGCTTTGGCCCTCATTTGCTTTCTGCTTTTCAAAAACCATTTATGAGAAAGTGGAGCTGTCAAAGCCATGCATGAACTTTGCCTTCTTGCAAATAACTTGTCTCAAAGTAAATTGTCAAAATGCACAAGAAACTTGTCTCAAAGTAAATCCAGTAGCTCTACAAAGCTGGAAAAGTATGTGCATTAGAGAGAGAGTGTGTGTGTGTGTGTGTGTGTGCATGTGGTGTGTGTAGGGGGGGGTGCAGGGAGTAACTCCACCATTTTGGAGGCTTAAAAAAAAAAAACCATAATGCAATTGCTTTTAAAAAAAAAGGCAACGTAAAAATATTTATTTCTTGGCAGAAGTACATCAGACCACATCTCCCGTCCTTCTTTTAATTGCCTCGTGTTTGTTTTTGTTGTCTTAAGTCTTTGCTGGCCCCGTTTCCTCTGCAGTGCTTGTCGCTGCTCAGAGCCTGTCACCTCACACAACCCCTCTGGCAGCGAGGGAGCGCAGGGCACGGGGCCCTTCACAGCTCTGGGGCTCCTCAGGAGCATCACCGGGGGTCACGTCGGTGGCAGGAACAGCAAAGGTGGTGTCAGATGAGAAGGCATCCAGTGCATCAGGGGCGATTTTCAGTTTTTAGCCTCGTGGAGGAAACTCCTTCCTTGTGAGACTCAAAACTGCCGCGTCCTAACGCAAACCCCGTCTCGGGGAGGGTGGGTTGGCCCAGAGATAGCAAACTTGGAGAGTGTTATTTAAAAGAAATGAGGTGCTGACCTCTTTGTGAGATGGCACACAGGGGGCTGTCAGTGCTGGGGAAGGTCTCCAGGGGCTTTGCCCAGGGTTTGGAGCAGGGCAGAGCCAGCACTGCCCCGTGCTGGGATGGACCATCACCCCGAGCTCCTGTCCCTGTCCCCAGCCAGGTGCAATTTCATCAGGCAAACTTCAGGGTCCTCCCTGTGCTCTAGAGTCCTTCAGTGGTCACCTGGCCTTCACCCCCACTCCATCTGGCTCCATCTCAAACTCTTCTCTTGACCTGTGTTGTCTTCATCCGTCTCAGCTCTGTTCCTGAGGATGATCAGTAATAGGAGACTGACAGTAGGACCACGTGTGTAATGTTTGATGGGCTTCTACTTCATGTTGTTGTTTCATTGAGATGCTTTTAGGATCCATATTGTACTGGATTAAGGATATTGGAACAATTGAACTGCTATTCTTTAACCTTCACTGCCCCAGATCCTTTCTCCCCACCTTCTTCACTTAAAAAGAAATTAGATTGGGAAAATATATTTGACTTGGGAAAAAAAAAAACCACCACCAAACCTTACTGATGGAATAAGTTAATCATCTTTACTACACTTTGGTTTTATTTCTCAGGATATCCAAAGGTTTTTCACTGCTGCTGAGAGAGGGGACAGGACACCTTTTTGAAACTTCAACCACTGTAACCGTTTTCCAGATGTGTGTGTGTGTGTGTGTGTGTGTGTGTGTGTGTGTGTGTGTGTGTAAAACTCAGCACTGTGTGTGCGTGTGTTCTGCTGAATATTGTGTGCATCTATGAAATGCTTCAAACAACTGCCTGGAAGTCAAAACCAACCACCTCTTTCCAGTCATATGTTTGCCGTGACTTTTCATAACCACACTTGAAACTAGTGGTCTTGGATGAAATATTCAAAGAGCAGGGCATCTTTATAGCAATGGTATGTCAGTCAAATTAAGAGAAATGTACACAAAAATAAATAAATGAAATTTAAAAGTAACCTGCTGTCGGCCTACCTGTGTTTTTCCCAGGGGGAAGTTGTTTGGGGGGGATACACTTTGTACTGCTTTTTTTTTTTTTTTTTAAGGATCATCTTACTTGTAACAGCTTATCATACATTACTGAGGGCTCAGGAATGCTCAGGCTGCTCCACAGGGGTAATTGTGAGCGTTGCTGCCGATGGTTTTCCTCTCCACGCTCCGGCTGGCGGGAGCAGGCGCAGCCACATCCCGTCCATCCCACATCAAAGGCTCGGCCCCGGCTCCCGCCGCCGCGCTGGCAGGGCCTTGGTGGGGCCAGAGCAACGGCTTCCTGCCTCCCACCCCCCAAAAAAGCGGCTTTCCAGCATGGATAGAGGGCTGCAAGGGGCTGCAAGGGGTCACAGCCTGGCATCGCCCGGGGTGTGGGTCTCAGGGCTGGGCACCCACCCGTGCTGTTGGGGTTGGAGGCTCAGCACCTTGCAGCGACGTGGCCGAAGGGTTTTGTGCAGCTGTTGGGCTGGAAAACAGATGTGGTGCTTTGCTCCGTGTTTCACCGGCTCCTGGATCCAGCCCTGGATTCCCCTGCCAGCCCCATCACTGTTATCTGCAGTTAAGCCTCTCGTTGCTTTAGAGGTTGACTGTTTGCCTTTGTCGTGATGCAAAGCCGATGCTCACCCTTAATTTATTAATCTGAGTCAAACAGCGTTTTGCTTGAGTAAAGCATCCTGGCCCGGGTCACGCCGAAACATGAATCGCTGTTTCCCTCTTTCTCCTGTAAATAAAATTAGCCTTCCATTTATATTAGAACTGCTGAAAACAATATCCCAGCTCCCTCTGCTGATCCTGCAGTCCCAGCTAGGGCAAAAGCACCGATGTGCTGTGGACAGCAATAGCCCAGTTACCAGAATAATTTCTAGGGGCACAGGTAAGGAGTCAGCTTTTATCCCTGCACGAAGCACAGTGACCTGAGCTGAACACTTTGGGATTGCAGGGGGAATGTTGCCCTGCGTCAGCAATGGGAATGCTGGGGATACAGAGAGTGCCATAAAAATGTCTGAAGAGAAGAGCTGCGAGAAGGCACAGACCCATGTCTGAGAATCCTGAACAAAACAGCTGCTGAAGTTTTCTCTGCGCTGCGGGATGTGAGTGTGTGTTCTGTTTAAAAGGGAGAAATTAAGAGCCGTACTTTTATTTTATCAAATCAAATTACCCCTGTGTGTGTTCAGAATATTTATGCATTGGTACTTTTTTTTTAATTTTATTTTATTAAGGCTTTATCTCACTGTAATCAATTCCAAATACAAACCTATTTTTATTGCTGCAGTGCAGCAGTAATTTATAAGATGTAGACGGAACGCACACGAGATGCCAAAAGCAATTTTATGGAGCCTCTTTTGTTGTCATCTACAATGCATCAGCTCTTGCCTTCAGCCTCCCATCAATTTTAAAAGCCCCAAGATGAAAAAAAAATAAATAAATAAAAAGGAGTAAGTACAGTGAAGCAGCTGCCAACCCCTGCAATAGTCTGAGATACATGTGCACCTTGGGGAGGGAGTTTGATGGAACAGGGCACAATAATGTGAACTGTGCTCTGCTTTGTAATGCAATTATTTGAGTTGAGAAAATGGCAGATCGTGTTCCCTCTGTCTCCCTTGCCTACTATTTCATATATATGTGGAGAGAGTGAAATGTTGAAATAACGTCCTGCATTGTTTCACATATACACAACCAACGTCACACTGACGTGAGGAAAAGAAGAAGGGGGAAAGTTGAGGTCCTGGTGACTGAGCAGAACTGCCCTTAATGATCTCTTTTCTCCTGTCTTTTGGGATCCCCCTGGGTGGGCAGTAATATTTGCTTCCAAAAAGCAGATATGCCAGGTGAAGCACTCCAAAATCCCCATCCCAGTTTTCACACCGGTGGTGAGCACTCGCTCCTTCCAGCAGGTTCTCCGTGCCCCTGAGGAGCACCTGCACAGCAGCTCCCATGGACAGAGTGGTTGGGATTCACGGTTAGGGTTCTTCAAACTGTGTCTGATGTTGCCAGTGCAGACATCACTGCTGCTCTCCCAGCCTGCCCTGGTGTTTCCTGCTCCAAAGCCACGTGTTGCCACTCCAACAACACTTGGTCACAGTTCTGCCTCTCTGGCTTTCTGGGGCTGGAAGTGCACAGAGTGATGCTGGAAGTATTGTAATAGTGACAGGACAAGGGGGAATGGTTTAAAACTGACAGAGGGCAGGGTTAGATTAGGTATTGGGAAGAAATTCTTCCCTGGGAGGGTGGGGAGGCCCTGGCACAGGTTGCCCAGAGAAGCTGTGGCTGCCCCATCCCTGGAAGTGTCCAAGGCCAGGTTGGACGGGGCTTGGAGCAACCTGGGCTAGTGGAAGGTGTCCCTGCCCATGGTAGGGGGTGGAAGTGGATGAGCTTTAAGGTCCCTTCCAGCCCAAACCATTCTGTGATTCTATAAATCTCTGAATGCATTGCAAATTTTTTGAAGAATACGCACTGCACCTAGAGGTGATGTAATTATCAGTGTTAAAGATACAGATGTTTAATTCTGTGTCATTTCCTCGCTGAATTCGACTGATATGAGAGAAACATAACTTGGCAATACTTCCACTCTCAAAGCACATCCCATTTTGATACCCAACCATTGGTTTTAGCACATGCATGTTAAGAGGTCTCTTCCAACATGCTTCTAATTCTAGGTATTGAAAATGTAGTGGCAGAACACTTAACAAATTATTAATGGCAAACATTACTAAGCCATCTTTGTTGTTTGCCTACTGCTTTCATATTGGAGGGCTTTTGGGAAATAATAAAAGAAGCCCTTTTGAAGGAATCATTACTGAAGCATTTTGCATGCAGATTACTTCAGGCTTCAGCACTGCGGCTCTCGGCGAGGTCAGGAGATGAAGGCCAAGAGTTGTTGATTGAGATCAGATGGCTGGTGGCGAGAAGGAATCTAGATGACTTAACTGGAGGGATTAAACTCCAGTCTTTTGGCTTCCATTTGGCTGTTTATAAACTCCCCGGCCGGGCCAGCACGCTGGGCCATGCTCCCCTCGGCGTGTGATGTGAGCGGGGCGCTTTGGAGCATCAGCCAGTCCCTCCCTGGGAGCAGCCCAGACGTTCTGGGTGAGAAAGGCAAAGACAGTGGAACTGAAAGCTAAAATTAGTCCCTGAAGTGCTGGTCCACACACCTTCAGCTCGGCCTCTGCCGCTGGAGCCGAGCCGGGAGCGCTGTCCAGCCCGGCCAGCACCTGTGTTCTGGTGGATTCGGATGCCCTTGGGCAGAGCCAGCGTTCCCAAGAGACCCAGCCCTGTTTCCCTGCCCTGCCCAGGTCTCTGCCATCAAAACACAGCTGATGTCCCCATGGCTGGTGCTTCTCTGCAGGGTGAGGAACCACTGGACACGAGGGGAGGAGGGTTTTGTTATCGGCAATTCCTGTTCGAAGCCTCACCCATTAGATTTATCCCCACGGGAGCAGATGGAGCTCGTTCTTCTTTCTCCCTGAGCCTAACCTTTAATTTTACAACACTGATTGAAACCAAGAGTGGAAATAAAAAGTCAGAGGCTGCTCTGTTTTCCTTCCCCTCCCTTCCATTATCTTCTTTCTTTTCCATCCATCCTCATTTCACATGCCTCTCAGATTGCGTCCCCCTGGTTTTCCAGTTATTTATTGACCCAGACCTAATTCCTTATTTCCAGAAATGTGTCATGAATCCTGCCTTTGAGTCATTTGCTTTTTGCTTTCCAGGCTCACCTCTTTGACCACGTTTTCCTGTAAGAGATAAGGATACAGGGTTTGTGGAGTAATCTCAGCAGGACGCCTGGGTTTCATTCATGGATCTGTTGCCACTGGCTCATTATGGAAAATTAGGAGAGTTATTTCACCTTTCAGTGCCTCACCTCAGTGTTACCATCTGTAAAACAAGGCTAATAATTGTTATCTCTTCCTTGCAGGAGAACTGGGGAGCTTTGCTAATGACCATCTGCTAAATGTTCTCAGAGCCTCACATGAACATTTCTACTGAAGTGCAAATTATTATTAGAAACCAGGGATTGTTACTGGATTGATATCAAATCATTGTCGACAGCTTCTCTGCAGGGAAAACTTAGGCACAGCCAACAAGAACAAGCTGCATGTTTTGAAGTTGTGCAGTTGATTATATTGGCTTTCATCTTCTGGTAAGAGGATCCTCTGCCATCTGAACTCTCTGATCTCTGGGAACACAATTCATGCAATCAATCTGGAGGAAAATAAACCTCTGCAGACAAAAACATAAAGTATCCACCTGAGATCATATGAAGATGGCAGATGTTAATTAATTCCCAGCCCCTAGTCCTTAACTCTTGCAAGCCCAGTGTTTCTCTGGCCCAGCAGGCAGTGCTTAAGGGAAGAATGTAACTCATCCATGACCCAGGCTCGGTGTTGCAGAGTCTCCTGGGCTAAGTTATAATTGGAACCATGCAAATATTTGACAGTGAAATTGGTGCCACTGAAGGGACTGTCTGGGGGATGTGTGTTGACCTCGTGGTCTCATGTGGAGGTTGGAGGTGCCAGGACAGATTTCAGCTGTGGCTCCTTCCCAGTGGTTGTGGTTTAACCCCAGCTGGCAGCTCAGCTCCTCACAGCCCCTCGCTCCCCTCATGGAGGGGTGGGGAGAGAATCAGGGGAAAACTTACAGGCTGAGATAAAGATTTTAAGGGTTAAAGAATACGCAAAGCAGACCAAGGAATTCATTTCCCCACTGCCCATGGCAGGCAGGTGCTCAGCCATCCCCAGGAAAACAGGGCTCCATCATGGGTCAGAGGGAAAACAAACACACCAAACATCACTCCAAACATCTCCCTTTCCCCCTTTTTCCCACACCTTTGCACACTGAGCCTGATGTTACACGGTCTGGGATATCCCTGGGGTCAGTTGGGGTCAGCTGTCCTGGCTGTGTCCCCTCTCCCAGCTCTCAGCCTCCTCACTGGTGGGGTGAGGAGCAGAAAAAGCCTTGACTCTGTGCAAGCACAGCTCAGCAACAATGAAAACATCCCCCTGTTATCAACACTGTGCTGAGCACAAACCCAAACACAGCCCTGTAGCAGCTACTGTGAAGAAAATTAACCCTATCCCAGGCAGAACCAGCCCACCACGTGAGCCAGGGTGGGCTGAGGGACATCCCTGTGCTGCTCCTGAGCCTGACCCAGTGTGTGTCCTCCTTAGGTCAGCCCTGAGCTGCCCACCCAGTGCTGGGTTTAGCTGCAGACTGAACCCACAGTTTAGCACATGCAGACACAGAAGCCACCCCTGGGTCACCACTGGTGGGTGCCCCATGTGCCCAAGGCCCCAGTGAGCTCCTCTGGAGACGTTACAGGGAACCACTGCCTGGAGTCCTTTTAGCACATGGGCTCATCTGCTGTGTTTTCCCTGAGCTGGAAATCGTGAGGGAGGATTGCTGGAGGCTACAACCCATTACTGGGGGTTCAATAGGAACTCATCGATGGGGACAGACAGGGGTGAGACCGTGGGTAATTACAGGGAGATCAAGTTGTGAGGACCAGAGAGCTCAGACCTGTGACACCAAAGCTGACAACACACAACTGGAGAGGCTCAGCAACTGCCCCGAGTCTTCCCTCTCCAACACCATTATGAGCCATTATGGTCACTGTCTTAGTTTGCTGGGTTTAAATAAAATAAATGTGGTTTAATGATGCTGCTCCAACATCACCATCAGTGCTGCACTCACGCAACCCTTCCCAAAACAACAGTGAGGGGGGGAAAACAGGTGAGTCTGAGCTTTTGGGAGCTGCAAGGGGAATATTGATGTCCCTGGTGTGACCATCTGCAGGGCACTGGGACCCTGGAGACAGGACTCGGTTCTCTGGTGCAGCACAGAGCGTATTAAAAATGGGGGGGGGGAGAAAAAACCAGTAATTTTTTAATTAAAAAAGGATAATAACGTCTTGTGTGAAAATTTTAAACATCATTTAAAAATAGACTTGTAAAATAATACGTGCCTTTTGGCTATTTCCTCAAATATATAACTTTGGTCACATGGCTCTCATTAAGACACCAGAAAATGCTGTAAACTGGCATTTATGAGCTCGACATAGGAAATTTCTCCATTTTTATTTTGAATTTATAAACCTGCTCCAAGATTTACTGAAAGATATGAAACTTTACTTTGGAAGTGGAATGATTTCTGAGCAAAACAGTCTTCTTTTGGTAAAAACTCCCATCTGTTCAAATCTTGACGTGTTCTTCAGGCAAATGTGATTTTTTTTTTTTCCTACAGATATTAAAAAAACCCACCCCAAATCTGGCTAAGAACACAGTCACTAATACTTAGAATGTTAATATTTCATAACATTGTATTTTTTAAGATAAAACTACTTAAAATACATGGCAGCATAAACACACTCCCTCTCATCTCTGCAGAGCCAGGGAGTGCTGCCGTGGATCCCTGTGTGTATTTAACACTGAAGGCAGGGAAATTTTACTCTGAAAATAAACAAAAAACAGGGTTTTCATCGACATTAACATCTTTTTTACACGGAGGTTTGAATAACAACACCCCAAATTGTTAGTAACTCATATCCCCAGGCATGTCATCAGATGGAAACTTCCCTCTTTCCTCCAAGCTCACCTCTCCGGACACGGATCGAGCTCTGAAATTTGAAGTCAAACGGACTAATTAACTTACACAAAGACAAAACAAGGGTCGTTGCCCATCATTCCTGAGTAACTGAGGGATTTGGAAGCAGCAGGTTGAAGAGCAGCCTGCGAGTGTGATTTCAGCAGCTCTTTTCCGAGCAGGCTGCAGGTGGCAATACATTTATTCCTGTTGGTGTCTCGGAGCGCGAGAGCTCTCCCTGAAATCCCCGGGATCCGAGCGGAGGATGTTGCTCTCGAAGAAGAAATGCTCCAGGAGGGAAATCTGATAAGTGTAATTGCAGGGAACGGGTCAGGAGGAGACCAAATAGGTTTCCTTTCGGTGGGAAGGGCTCGTTTCTAAAGGCAGCTGCCGTGGTTTGTCCGTGTCCGCGTTTGTGTGGTGCTGGGAGTCGGGCAGAGAAGTCAGCTGGAAGAGGAACAGCATCCCCCGAGCTGGGCAGAGCTCTGGGGCACATCAGGGGATATCTTGGAAGCAGAAAAGATGAAATGAGGCGTCTTTAATTCTCCTTCCCTGAACTCATTGTGCTGTTGTTCCCCCGGGAGCACGAATCCAGACTTGCAGCTCTCCCTCCTTCCTTAAGGGAGATTAACCAGAGTAAAACTCAGATTAATTAGGTGATGATTTATAACATCCCTAAGTGCCTTAGAGAGCCCTCACAGTGTCCATCCAGCAATCCCACTTGTCTAGGTGCTCTAGCAGAGGTTTGCTCATAACTAAAGGCATCTGTGAGGGGTTTTTCCACGGGGGGTCACTGAGGGGAGGCAGCCTGGCAGAGCAACCAGGGAACACAGGAGGGGAAAAACATCCCTTTCCACGTGGAGAAATGCTTGTGAAAACGGAGCAGCTTTGCCAGGAGGGCAGGGAAGGTGAGGTGAGGGCTCTGATGTCACACCGGAGTCAGGTCAGAGCTCACTTGTCTGAGCCACGTGGGGTCTGTCTCGAGATGCAAAACAAGAGGCTGTGTGAGGCTCAGGCTCTGGGGGTTCTTCACATCAGCCCTGCTGCCCGAGAAGGGAGTGGTGCTTTCTGCCTCTTCGTAAGGGCTCTGAATCTTTTAATCTCTATTAAGTACCTCCTCTGGAAAGTGGCCCTTATTTGCTATGCCGTGGGAACAGGATTGTTATTAAATGGTCCCAGGGAGTAATTGCCTTAAAATAATATTGCAGAGCACTCCCCGTGCTCTTGCTCTGTGGCTCCAATAACAGGTTGATCAGCCCTGAATGATGCCACTACTAATTCACCAAATGGAGCACCCACAAGAGCCAGCCCGAAAAGGCTCTTTCTGACAGGAAAGAATGCCCTGTTTCACTGAAAAAGCAACAGTATTTTAATCAAACCATTCCCTGATGAAGCAGCCTGATGACACAACCTCCTCTGAATCCAGTTGCTACGCCAGAGCTGTGGCCCTGGTGCGTCACTGCACGTGCAGAAATTCATGAGAGCATCCACTGCACGTGGCTGACACACCAAGTGACATTCTGGTGGCAGCTGGTGCCTGGCCAAGGAGAAGTGTCAGCCTCTCCCTGCTTTCTCCACCTCATCCTGCTCTTTTGTTTGGGTTTCCATTGCCCCTGAGTGGTGATCTGCCCTCACAGAATTGCCTGGGTTGGAAGGGACCTTAAAGCTCATCCAGTTCCACCCCCTACCATGGGCAGGGACACCTTCCACTAGCCCAGGTTGCTCCAACGTGGCCTTGGACACTTCCAGGGGTGGGGCAGCCACAGCTTCTCTGGGCAACCTGTGCCAGGGCCTCCCCACCCTCACTGGGACGAATTTTTCCTAATATCCAATCTAAACCTCCTCTGGCAGTGTGAAGCCATTCCCCCTTGTCCTGTCACTATGTGCTCTTGTCCTGAACCCTTCTGAGCACAGAAACCTGCTCATTAACACCAAAATTTTAACCAGGGGCTGGACCCTGGGACGCACCAACAGTCTCTGACCTTTGGGAGCTTCCAAACTGAACAACAGTCAGGGTGTGTTTGCTGGGGAAACGGGTTACAGATGGGCTGGAATTTTTTTTCCAGGTATTTCTGTTGTTGGTGCTGACACCGGGAGGATGGAGGGGACACACCCAGGGGTGCAGCAGGACCCTCTCCCCACGTGGGTGCTGCCTCTCTGCCCCAAGCCCGTCCTAGCAAAGGGCTCTGCCCACTCTGAGCCCCGAGCAGGGCAAAAGGGCAAACCCAGCCATACCTTTGGCTTATCAGTGACAGAACAAATTGATACCAGACTTTTAAGAGGGTGGGGAAACGTCTCTCCATAAAAAGAATCTAAATTTACCATCGTGTTAACAATTCTGTAAGAGTTTTTGGCAACTCTTAATGGAAATTTCAGGAGCAGATGGAAATATTTGGAAACGTATAGAACACATGAGCCTGCAACATCCATTTTTATTTTCTCATTGGGAGTGTGGAGTGGTTTCAGGTTGCCTTTAAATTTTTTTTTTTCTTTCTCTCTTCTGGATGCTAAGAAAAGCAAGAGGGGAAGCAGGCGATGATGGATACGGGCAGGAGGGTTTTTTTTTGCTATTGCTCTCTTGATTCCCCTGTGTTGTCTGCGAGAGACTCAAGAGAAAGTGGCACCACCACAAATAACCTGGTCCTGGGTTATTTGGGAGCTTGGCAGGAATGGGAGGGCACCTGCTCGCCTGGCTCTGTGAGGCCCAACAAGCCAATTAAACTTTTCCAACTTAAATTGAGGTGAATAACCTGTGTCTACCTCCCAGGCAGCATGTGAGTTTTAATTAATGAGCTTAAAAAGGCCTCGGGGTTCTCTGATGGAAGATAATGTCAAAGTCTGCAGAATGGGTTTTACTACCCCTGATGGGCAATGCCCAAGGTCACAGCCCCTCCGGGAGAGGAAAACACACATTGAAAAGGTGGATCAAATGTTTCCAACCCCTGTTGCCCACAGAGAAAGAAAAGCTTTTGCTTTTTAGGTGCTATAACTCATCCTTGAGCATGAAATTTGGTGCCGTAGCAGAGGAATCAATAACGGTCGTAGACACTTCTATATATAAAATCTGGGGAAAAAAGCTCTCAGTTGCCAAGTTTCTGGACCTCTGCTGATCAGGAATGATCAGGAATGAAGGAATATGGTGTTTGTCCATCTCTCCTACGTCTTAGCAGCCCAAGAGCCAGTGCACTGGCTTCACTGCTGGCCTGCTCTGGTGGACCAGCCCCTGCAGTTTTTCACGTGGGGAAGGAACTCGTGTGGAAACCGAGGTGTTTTCTGAGGTGTTTACATTGTCCCGCTTCCACCGGATCTCAGCAGCTCTCGGAATATCCATCCCCAAAGCCTCGTGGGGCTGGTGGTCGAGGCATTTGTTGTGCTTGGCCGGGGCCTGAGCAGAGCCCCGGCGCCGGCAGCGGCTCCGGCAGCGATCGCAGCTCCAGGAGCTCCAGGAGCTCCATGACGCTGCAGGCTCTGGGAAACGAGGGCACCTTTCCCTGGAAGCCTGAGGGAACGAGGCTGGGTGATGACAGAGGGGCTTCTCTCACACCCAGCTGAGCAGCCAAGGGAGAAATCGGGTCTCAGCCCCCTCAGTGTCTCGCAGCAGCATTTACAGTTCTCCCATTTCCCTGGTCTGACCATGGGGCAATGGAGAAATCGCTGCCTTTTCTGGGCACTGTTGTCACCCCCTGGCAGCAAACACTTTGCCCCACAGTGACAGGGGCATCATGCAGGTCCTCCAGCAGCCTGTGGTGGTGGGACAGCCGTCCCTGCTGCCCCTTGCTCCCCTCTGGTGCAGTTTAACACTTCTGGGGGGAGCACTCAGCCCATCCCCTCTCTGCTTTCGCCGCACAAGCTCTTTTTCCATAGTGGGATTAATGCAAGGGATTCGGGTTAAATTTTCTCGTGTGTTGGCTGCCATACAGGACCACATCTGCCCAGACCTGCAGAAGTCATTCAGGTCCTAAATCCTCTTCGTTGTATCACTTCCTAGTGATTTCTGTGACAAAAGAACTCTGGCTTGAAGAGCTTTGCAGGCTCGTGCCCCTGCCCAGCACTGCAGGAGGGTGACACTGGTTTGGTCCTGACACCTCTGCACTGGCTCACAGCAGTGGGTGCTGAGCCACAGCATCTTCAGGGCGTGACTTCTCCCTGGAAATGTTCCCCTTGGTACCTTGTAAAGCACAATTTGCAGTGAATAACTGTGGGTTCTTCCTTCCTAATTGCAGTGTGATCCCGTGTGTGACATTGAAGCTGCTATGATAATTCCTTTTTTATTGACGAGTAGTGAATCATGGTATTGCAATACCTGATAAATATGCAGAACACACTTGCAACTGCTCTGAGGCAGGTTTAAACCACATGCTCACACAACTTTACCAGATTTCATGTACTTATATTCATCCCAAATGATAAGAAAAAAACGAACAAACAAATTCCAAACTGTTTTATTCAAAGCAATCATCAAATATAAAAATCCATCTACTGAATTTAATAAGATTCTATGGGTAGAGAATAATATGTCCATGAAACCATCTGATCACAAACATATTATAAAACCACTCTGTCTGTTTGCAAACCACATTTTATCTCCCAAACACTTGATGTGAAGCCACCTGAAGATAAATCTGAAACCAACCCAAATTTATTTTATTCACAAGCTCGAGGCACCCAGGTAGAACATTAATAATAAAAAACAGTTGGGTTTTTAAAAATTAATCCTTTTTAGTCAGCTAAGGAAGGAATGTTGGTTGTTCATAATGCAGACAAATACCTTGCCTACACGTGTGATTTGTGCACTGACAATGCACAAAAGCCAAAATGGCAGATTTTAAGGCTCTCCATGTGTTGGGATTTTCTTTTTTTCCTTGCTAAGAGGTGCTGCTGCTTCCCACAGCATGGGGCCAGCTCAGGAGCTGCTCCCCAGCCTGGCCCAAGGCAGAGGGGACAAGTCATGTTGGAAAAAAAGCAAATTAAAAAAAAAAAACCAAACATGAATTCCCCCCTTCTGTGGAAGTGTGGAAAGCTCTGACCTGCTGGGGGGGTGGATGCAGCCTGTTAAACACCCTCCAGGTAGTAGGGTAAGATGAGCCTCCCCAGGCTGGGGAAAATGATGCTGGGTGCTGAGTGTTTGACAAAAAACTGGCTCGAGTTACACCAAACCGTTTCCTCCTCATCAGTCAAAATTACCCTTTCCTTCCTCCTCCTCCTCTCCCTCCTGAAACACAAGAAGATGAAAAGAAGGAGGGAGGGGGACGAGAGAAAGGAAATCAGGACAGCTTAGAAAGTGCAGTTGTTTCTCCTGGAGGAGCTCAGATGACTCTGCTGTCTGCCCCGTTCATCCCGCACGAGGTTATTTGGGAAGTGCTGGGAGCTGAAACCTTCCCGAGGCCTTTGCAGCAGGAAACTCTGGGAACACTTTGGGGAAGAACAGACTTACTGCCATCACGATGGATGGATGATGTCTCTGATGTAAAATGGGGCAAACTGGACCCAGCTGGTGCCGTGGTGGGTCTGGCTGAGGATGACACAGGGCAGGGGAGGGACCGGTCCACGAGTGAGGATGCTCCTGTGGGAGCTCCAGGGATGCTGCACAGTATCCTGGACACCCAGACCCTTCCAGGAGCCCTTTCTGCAGCAATGCAGGAGATCCCAGAGCAATTCAAATAAAACTACTCATGGCTTTTGATCTGGCATAACTCCCTCACATCCGAGCAAGCCCGTGGGCATTCCGACCAAAATCTGTATTTTATTTCTCCGTATTTTCATATTTTTTAGAGAAAGCACCAAAGAACACGCAGTGCAGCAAGAACTTGCAATTAGGGCATCTGCAGTGGGTTTGGGAGATGTTCTTTCACACACCCCATCCCTGGTTTGTGGTCCACCCTGCCCAGGGCAGAGATCTCCATGCCCTGATCCAATCCTGGCTCTCCACACCAACAATTTCTCACCCCGCATCGTTCAGTGCTGAGCCCCAGGAGCACCACCACGGCAAGAGTTATAAAACTCTTGCTTTATTTCCTCTTTTTTAATTTCCCTGGAGGCCAGAGAGTTTATGAACACACGCTGTAGGTGCATTTTACAGGCTCTGCATCTCCCCAGCGGGCACTGGGCTGGCGGGGGGAGCGCCCCAGAGCACGCCCAGTGGGTTTTCCATCGCCCAGGATAATTCGAACTGGCACGAAGGAATTCCTTAAGACACCACAGGCAATCAGCTCTGCCCAGGCACACGAGTGTGGAGGTTGAGCCAGCAAAACAAACCAGACCTAACTCAGTGTTTTGGCTGTGACTTATTAAAAATGACATTACTTAAAACACTGTCTGGCAAGGGCGTAACCGAGACCAACCGGCTCGGCTGGGAGTGATCCTACAGCAGGCTGCAGAAATTAAGGTGCTCTGGGGTTTGCAGTGCAGCATCCCTGGCACAGGGATGAAAGCCTGACCCATGCAGAAAAGGGGATTGCAGCAGGAGATGCTCACTTCCACGTCTTGGTCTAGGAAAATGTGCGGAGGGGTTTAAGAAAACCTTCAAGTGGGCAGTGAAATATTTGCCCACCGCTGAGCCCCTTGCACTGAGTGATCAGGATCCTGGCTTTTCTCACCCCAATGCAATTCCAGCGCTTCCTGGCACTGCCCTTTTGCTCCAGGACTGATCCTGCCATGCAGAGGTGGCCCAAAGGGAGAATTCCCATGGAATCTTGGAGCTGCCCAGAGAGCGGCATATAAATGAGGAGCTGTGTTATCCCTCCCTTCAGCAGGAAGGGCAGGGCTGCCAGAGGCTTGTGGGCACAAATTATTGTCCTGGCTGGAAGCAAAACTCCTTTTCCCCAGCTGCTGGGCAGAAGTGGGTTTGGGAGGATTTTTCCAAGATGCTCCTGAGCCACCTGTGCCTGCAGACAGGCGTGTGCTGGGTGCTCATGGCTGAGGAAGGGCAGGGATGGGCTCCCCCAGCAGAGCTCCCCAGTGACTCAACCAGCACCTCAGAGCCAGATCCCCTCAGCTGTTCCATTTTATAGCACTTTGACTCCAAGGCAGCTCTGCTGCTTTGCCCCAGTCCCTGACCTGGCCCCTTTCAGGGGTTTTACTTTCGTTTGTTTGTGGAAGATCTGTGAGCAGATAAAAATTTCCCTAAATTTCTTGGCTTGCTTGGTAAACTCCCTTTATTATTGATGTATTTGTGTTTACTGTGGTGATGGACAGAATCCATTCCCATTGCAGGCAGGATACCTGTGACCCACCCCAGGCAAGCTGGGGATTTTTCTTTTCCTTGCTCCAGCAGATGCCTGAGCCCTTTCCTCACAAACACCAACTGGGGGAAAATGCAAGATTCGGCTTCACCTCTCCCTCATGTGACAGGCTGGGCAGGGACACCCATGGCTATTGCTAATTCATGTAAAGATCTACATGAATAACCATGGAAAATACTTGGCATCGCTCAGCCCCACATATAACACAATTAAATATATCTCACAATTATGCTTTGTCTAAAATTATAGCCCCTTAAATACCCTGCATAGCCCTCACAGCTGGTCTATCTAAATTTAGGGATTCCCTGTGAATAGCGTGGTGGGATCACGGACTATTGTCGGAGGGGACGTGGTCAGGTCAACCTGTGGCCACAACTGAGGCCATTTGCTTTTTAAAATCCCTTTGTGAACCTCCCCAGCTGTTTGAAGGCAGCACCACAGTGCAGGTGCTGCACAGCCACTGGCACAGCACAGGGATGGGGCTGGGGCTCCTGTTCATCCCAGGCCTGGGCAGCACCATCCCAGACATCCCACCACCCCCGGGCACAGCTCTGCCCCTGCCCAGTGGGGAAGGAAAGAGCTCTTTCAACTTCTCATTTCCCAGTGGGGCTTTATTTTTCTTTCCACCACCTCTTGACCCTGGACGTGGAAATAACGTCCACAGAGCTGAGAAAGTTCTCAGCATCTTCTTTCCTTCCTGCAGACATCAAAAGGGGATTGTGGGCTCCATCACATCTGACATCATGGCCTGTTTTGATCCTGTAAGCCTAGGAGACATAAATCTTCTTCCTCTTTCTTTCTCTGTTTGGGTGTCGATTCTTTCCTGTGTTCTGAAGTTTCTCAGGAGAAAATGTAAACGGGTTTATAAGCTGGTTTCTGTCCACAGATTTATTTTTTTTTTTGGTGATTCTTGTCATTGCTGATAGTTGGAAAATGTAGTGACAGGGTTTGGAAAGGACCAGAACAGGGTGCAGAAGGGACAGCAGGAATTTTAACTTGCCAGCAAACAGACCTGTTTCAGTAAACCCACTGCTGTGCTGCTGCAATGGGGAGATGCCTCCAGCAGTTTGCTAATGCTGGGAATGGTGCTGCTGAGTTTTCAGTGTGGCCAGGCAGGGAAGGAAGCAGAACCAGGCTCCTCAAATAATCCCTTTTGTGGATATCCCTGGGACTGATTGGGGAAGCCTCACTAAAACTGGAAGTGCAGGCCAAAAAAAAAATAAAAATCAATATTTCTAATTTTACTACAAGCCATGAGCTTGGACACCTTATTTCCATGGAGCCTCACAGCTGCCTGGTTTGGCCTGGTCCTTCTTCCAACACCCTCTGCTTGATGGAGCAGAAACAATACTCTGGGGTCTTCTCAAGTGAGAAGCATTTGGGCCAAGGGCTGTTTTACTCCATGTTTAAAGTGTCTAAAATCTTAAACCTCTACCTGGGAGCTTCTTTCCCGGGAAGATCTGCTCCTGCCCCTGCCTGACCCAGGCTCCTCAATCAGAGCTTCCTTCACATCTTGGTGGCTGCTGGAGGACCCAGAGGGAGGTGGGAAGATGAGAAAAAAGTGAAGTACAAAGACTAGGAGTGAACAGGGTCAGATCTGGAGGTGCCAGAGCATTTCCTAGAGCACTGAGCTGCTCCTCAAGAAAGGCAGCACCACCTGTGTGACCAACAGCTTCACCTCCTGCCTGCTTGTCCTCAGCATCCCATGGCAAGAGCAGTGACTCCTGCCTGGACAAGCTCCATCAGGACAATACTAATGTATTTCTGATGTGGTTTTAATCTGCTGGAGAAGCTACTAAATATATTAGGAAGGAATTTCTATTTCCCACATACATGTCTATGAACTCACTTTGCAGACAGGCCAAGGAGTGTGGACTATGGACTGCCTGGAGCTGCTCATCATCATCATCATCATTGAATCAGAGGATCTGTTTGGTTGGAAAAGATAGTTAAAATCATCAAGTGCAACTGTCCCCTCCTCACTGCCAAGGCCACCACTAACCCATGTCCCCAAGTGCCACATCCACACGTTAAATCCCTTCACCAGTGCCCTGGGCATCCTCCTCCCAGGGCCAGCCTGCTCAGCTCAGCCTCCAGCCCAGCTGTCCGGGCAGGGACACACAAACTGCACGCAGCAATTCCCGCTGGGAACACCTGGGATCGTGTGGTGTGTCCCTGTCCCAGCTCCCTGCCGTGGCTCAGCCTCCCACCCCCGTGGAGGTGAGTGGGACCAGCGGGCATCACCCTCGGGGGCCCTTCCCCGGGCTGGTTTTAAGGAGGCACAATCAGAACACGGAAATTTCAGTGATTTACTGCCAGGAGCGTGGAAAAGGGACAAAAATAAATAAAAATTAAAAAAAGCAGGAATGGGGGAGGGGGGGAGAGGGAAGGTCATTCCAGTTTCTTCCTGCTCGCAGCTTTGGGATGCAGGATATGGCTGAATGGCAGCCTCCACGCTGCATTTATTTTTAAGCCACTGATATCTCTTGGAGTGACCTCGCTGTGCTTGAGCAACAGCAGCCAAGAAGCTGTTTTTTTCCGGCCCTTTCGACGTCAGATTGCTTCCTTTGACACCTCTGAGAGCCAAAAAATGGGAAGCATTCTCTTCCCAAGGTGACTGGATTTTTTTTTTCCCCTGTGGCACTGCTGCTGGGTCTCTCTCTCTGGCTCGGGGGGGTGTGGGGGGCTGGCAAGGTGTGAATGGCACTGCCCTGGGGACACGGCCCCGGGTTGAAAGCTGGAGGTCACTGCTTTAGGGCAGAGGTGCCCAGATTATGCATTCCCTGGGAAAAAAAAATTGCCTTGGCTGGAGCAAGAGTTGGGGCAACTTCACCTCCGTTAAAAGATTCTGGAATGCACTTGGTGCTTTTTTTTTCCCTATTTTTTTTTCCTTTTTAGGGCAGCTGGGGCTTTCCAGGATATCCCAGCTCACATCTCTGTAACCTGTTTACTGTAATATTAGGTTTGGTTTCTCGAGTTCATTCACAACTGAGTGCAAACAACTGAGAGCTGCTCCAGGCACGAGAGGCTCTGAGACACCAGGAAAAGGCTTCACCCTCACTTTTGGAAAGCACAGATAATTGTAAGCACCCTCACATGAAAACAACACTAAAATCTCCCAGGGTTTATTTGGGACTCTGCAGTGGAGCTGGGGGGTGATTGAGCAAGTTTCTTGCTTAGTGCCTCAGTTTACCCATCCCTGACCCACAGCTTTGCACTGAGCTCCTGACTGCTGCACCCCACGGCATCAGTGTGGGGGGGATGTCTGTGGGACTGCAAACTGTAAGAGAGGTTTTTATTAAAAAAAAGGTGGAATGGGTTCAGCTCAAGCAGCAGGTGCAGGTCCCAGCTGCATCTTATTTCCTCATAATTAGGGATTGCTCTCTGGGCAGCCTGCAAGGTGTCCCTGCACATGGCAGGGGGTAGGATGAGATGAGCTTTAAGGTTCCCCCAGTCCAAACCATTCCATGATTTCTCTGAAAATCCCTTGGAAATCAGCAGGAAAAGCCTGGCTGGAGAAGACCCTCCTGTGAGTAAATGAACCTGCAAAATGCTGCTCTGCACAGATCCCCAGGCTTGCTGTGAGGCTGGAAAAAGGGGGAAACACCAGGCTGGGACGAGGTGGGCTCTGCTCTCTCCCTGCCCTGCCTCCAGCACTTCAAAGCCACCAGGCACAAAAAATCTGCCCGAGAGGGATCCTTCAAAGGCGCTTCTTCCTGCGTCACTCGTCAAGGAGAGGGCAGCAGGGCTCAGATAGGGATTTCTGAGCTCAGAAATGTCCGAAGGAAGTGATGGACACGGAGGAAATTCTTGCGACGGCCGAGGAGGAAGCGGGAGATGTGAAAACACACGATGTATTTTCCTCCCACAGGCTGCGCGCTCTGTTTTTATTATCATAAACCTGGGCCCGGAGGATGTCAGCTTGTTTATTTATTTGTTTAAATGAGGTTTCTCTCCTTGTTCAAACATTCCCATGTTGGCAGCTGCTGCGCTCCCAAGCCCGTGTCCCGGTTCCCGTCTCCCCTCCCGTAAAGGAGGGACGTGTGTCAGCCCAGGCAAGTGGGAGATGCTGAAGGCAGGGAGGGAGGTGGGTGTCCTTCCCCCAGGGCATCACAAGCTGCAGCAGGAACCCCTCAGGGTGGTGACACCACCGTGTCCTCGTGCACGGCCCCGCAGCCTCTCCAGATTCCCTCTCATGGATTCCCTCTCTTGGAGTATAATTAGGAATCTCCAGTTTTTTGGCCTGTCCCCCTGAGTCAGCGTCCCCACAGGCACATCTGCTTCCTCACCACCAGCAGTGTGCAGAGCAGCTCCAGCAGGTCTGGGCTGGAGGTGGATGGCACCACTGTCCCGTTTTCTGTCCGTTTGGAGCACTGTCCAGGATAATTTTTATGGAAAATCCCACTGCAGCAGCAGGAGCCTCTGTGCACACCTGGCTCCTGAGGGCTTTCCAAGGGCTGGTGGTGCCCACAGAGGGTCTCATGGTGGTGGTGACCCCTTCCACCCTGAGCTCCCCCAACGCTTGGGGCTGGTTCCCAGTGAGGCTGGAGGATGCCAGGAATCCCACATGGACCCAAAGAATCCAGGCCAGACAGCGGCACACCCAGGCCTCGCTCTCACCACCACAGAGATGAGTTTATTTGCCACCTCACAAGGTCAGCCAGCCCAAGACCCTTGGCTGGGGGGCTTCTCCCCTGGCCAAGGTGTCCTGGCCCCTCGTGGCAGGGGGTACCCCCGGCTGATCCCGGCCTCTCCCGCGGGTCACAGCGGCAGGAAGCCGCCTCGGGAGATGCACCTGGGAGGAGAAGCACTTTGCTGGAGGAAGAAAACAGGATCTAACATATAAACAACATCCTCAATGGCTCAGCAAGTGAGTTGCTCTTTCCAGAGCCTGTTTTCGAGCCATTGTTGTGGCCCCCGTGGCCCCCCCCGGCTACAAAGTGCCATTAAACCATGAGAGTCAGAGCCACCAGAGCCCTGGGGATGGTGCTGTCCCACTCCTTCTTCCAGTGTACATCCCTGGATGGACCCAGCGAGGGCAAGGTGGAGGTGGAGGGTAAGGATAATTCCTGGCTCCGTTCCAGGGCGTGTTTGAGGCTCAAATGGACGTATGAGATGGGATTCCCACCTCCCAGGCCCTGCATAATTAGTCCAAAGCTTGTCAGGGGCTGCAAGGTCCCAGTGAGCAAATGGGACAGAGCATCTCTTGGGACAAGGCAAAGGCTTTCCCAAGGAGTCACTTCCAGAGAGGTTCCCTCTCCTCAGCATGAGGACAGATTTTCTGGATAATGAACTTTTATTTTGCATGCAGGTGGTAGAATCTCCTCATGCCTCTGGAATGGACCATCTCTATTCTGGCCTCCTTGGTCATGGCACTAAGCAGAGCATCCTGCAAAGCCCCTGATTTTGACTCTTTCTTGACTGGAAACCATTTTAATTCATTTATTTGTTTTTCATCACCTATTCCTTCCTTCCCTCCTGTAAAGCATGGATAACTGAGGACAACATCCCTGGCAGCCAGTGAACCCAAATTGATGCTGCTTCCCACTGGGGTAGCTGGGAGGGCTGAGCACATGGGGCAGGTGAACATCCTCCCCTCCCACACCCTGCCACTTCCAGCAGGTGTTATCCCAGAGTTATTTGCAGCATTTCTTCTGCCAGATTAGGAGAGGCCCCGTGAGCTCCCTCCAGCACCACCCTGCACCCAGTGCCCTGGTTTTTGCCAAGGTTTCTGTGTCGGAGCCTCTCCACATCACTCTGTGGCCCTGTGGACCATCCTTGGCTCCTGCTGAAGCCACCTCCTGCCCTGTCTGTGTCCCCCTCACATCCACGTCTCTCCAGGGGACTTCAGACAGAAGTTGGACATGAACTCATCCCCACAGGTCCCTCTCTCTCCATCCCGAGCTCACATGCTCCTTTCTTTCTGCCTGGAAATATCAACCAATGCTGATTTCTTCTGTTTCTCCTTTCTCCCTTTTCCTGTTTTCCTCCCTGATTTCTTCCATTTCTCCTTTCCCCGTTTTCCTCTGTTTTCCTTCCTTTCCCCAAACCCCTGCCTCCTCCAAGGAGACCCCATTCCACCCTGCCCTTGCTCTGGGCAGCAAAGGGGTCCCACCTGCAGCATCCCACCTTCCCACGGGATGAACCCCAACCCCACCAGCCCACGGGGTGCCCCGGGGCGCATCCCAAAGGGTTAAGCTGCTCCCCAGCACAGGAAACCCGGAGCCCCAGCCAGATTCCCAGGGAGGAAACATTCCGTTTACTGTGGGAGAAAAGGTAAGCGAAGTGTTAACGGCGAGCAGAGGTCAGCGGCGTATCCTGCCGCAAACTTCCTGAGTAACCTCGGAGGAGAAAACAACAACCCCGGGTGCGGGACGGGGTGGGTTTGTTTTTAACTCCGATCACCTTGGACCTACTTTCTGGCCGGGGCTGGTGGCTGCCCACACACCGCCCTGCCTGAGCACCAGCTCCTCCTGCTGCTCCAGCGCTCCCCCGGGGGGTTTTCAGTGTTTCTCCCGTGTGAATGGATGTGTTTTTATGCCCTGGACTGGAGTGGGAGGGAGGAGAAAAGAGAAGCAAAATGCAGCTCTGGAGGTTTGAGATGCTCTGGCAGGTGGGAGCAGGAGTGGAGCAGCTCCACAGCAGAGCTCAACAGAAGGAAAATTCATCAAAACTTTTTGCATTGTCTTTTTTTTTTTTGCTTCTATCTCTCAGGACACAAAACAAAGAGGGATGGAGGATAACTGTGGGAACAGACTGACACTTGGGGAAACCACCAGTGGGACTAAAACTACTGCATTGCCTTCCCCAGCCTGCCAAAGGGAGCACAAGTGGCTCTGCTGCTTTTTCCAGCCTTGATCTGGGTTGAAAGTAAGGCTTTTACAGTAGCTGGTGTTCCTGCAAAGGAAAAACCCTAACCTTTAAAGGTAGAAAATGTCCAAGATGCTCTGCCAAAAATGATGTTTAGATAGAAATGACTCACGAGTTTAAAAGCTGAAGTGTGATGCAACAAGTTTTATTTACGTACATGCACGGGAGCAGTGGCAGGTCATGACCAGTGTGTGAAATCTCATTCAGTCCAGGACCACTGTGACCTTCCTTAGCAAATATTGGGTAGAAAGAGGAGACTCCTAGAGGCTGAAAACCTCCTCTTTTTGAGAACATGGACCAAACACTCAAAAAGCTCAGATCTCACTTTGGGCATGTGCTCATTGTTGCAGGAGAAACATCCCAGGTGGGTTTTTCCGGATGGCTAGGATGCCAATATGTGCAGCCCCATGGACACAGCAGGTGGGAAACTCCAGGGTGTCCTCCTGCCCTCCACAGCCTTGTCCTCCTGTCCCCTTGTGTTTGCCTTCCCTTCTTTCCCCTTCCCTGGGAGGGGGGGAGGCCCTGGCACAGGTTGCCCAGAGAAGCTGTGGCTGTCCCATCCCTGGAGTTGTCCAAGGCTGGGTTGGACGAGGCTTGGAGCAACCTGGGCTAGTGAGAGGTGTCCCTGCCCGTGGCAGGGGGGTAGAACAAGATGATTTTTAAGGTTCCTTCCAACCCAAACCATTCTGGGATTCTGCAGATCATCGTACACCTGTACCTCAGATGGAAAGTCCAAAGATCCCAGGGCCTGGGTACCCTTGAAGAGGCTTAAAGAGACTTTCAGGCTTCCCAACACTTACTGACACACCAGCGATGGCCACATTCAACAGATCGGACTCAGTTTGAATTCCTTCTTTTTCCTTTCCTTGGGATTCAGCCCAAAGGACCTGTTTCACAGCCACCACCCCCGGGCTTCCCGTGCTGAGTATTTTGCTTCGGAGGGTCTGACAGGAGGAGGAGGAGGAGGAGGAGGAGGAGGATGCCCACCCTGGAGCCCCGGGGCAGCAGAGCAGTCGGGAGCCCCGGGAGCGGGATCGATGCCGTGATTAGTTCTGCTGAACTGGAGTGCTCTGATCCCCGGGGTGGTGACAGAAAATGCCAATTAGGATGCGGTCGACATTGTTTCATATAAATGTTTCTCATTATATTTCGCTGTCAGCAAATGCTGGTGTGAAACCAGTTTTCATCCCTCATATGGCCACCACGAGGAGGTTGGGAAACGCGCTGGAGGCTTCCCCCAGACGGATCCGTTATCCTGGTTACCCAGCACGGGGGCAGCATCTTTCCTCTGGGCAGTGGGATGGACAATTTTGTGTTGGAAAGGCCCAGCCCAGAGGTCTGAGGTTCCCACAGGACCCACCAAATCTTTCCTGACCAGTGCACCCACTTCTCATCTGCTGGAAGTGCTCTTTGTTGCCTCTTCGAGTCTTATTTTTTGTATCATTTCAGTGATGATAAAGTGCTGAGTCACAGGATCCAAGAAATACTGTGCAAAATAGCCTCGAGGGACTCCTATTTGTTAAGATGTCTGGGATGCTTCCTATTAAATAATAACGAAATGCTGCAATAATAACTTGGCAGCTCTCTGCCTCCGTCAGGCTGATGCTCAGTGTGAGTTTGCCTTCCTAAAATCCCGTTAAGCATCTCCACAAGCTGCAGGATAGGAAGGAAGAACACTTCACTCTTGACTTTTGCCTGAAGAAGTTCTTGTAATGAGCAACTTGAAGAGGTGGGGAAGATGAGAAACACCTCTTTGAATGCTGTTACTGGCAGCAGTGTGGGTTGTTGCACGCTGGATTTCCGGATAGAGCAGGGACAGGTCGTGGATTCTGCACAGCTGGGTCTTGGCAGGTTTCACCAGATGTGTAGGGATGGGCAGTAGTGGCTTGTTTCACCTCATGGGGAAGGACTGTGAAACAATCTGATTTTAAAAAATCAAAAGAAAAAACAGAAGAATTATTGTCAGCATCTCCTTTACATCCCAGTTCCACGATCTCCCTTCACAGGGAGCCTTCAGCAATGAAATGTTTTAGTTCATGTGTACTGTCAAAGCCTTCAATAAGTTTCCATGGCTGTATCTGTGGGTATTTTTTTTTATTTTCATTATTTACTAAAGAGCTGTGCCTGATGAGTTTATCAGAGCAGCTCTCCTGGCCTAGGTGGCACCAGTTGTCTCTGTAAGAGGTCCCTGCACGCAGAGCAGACTCTTCAAACACTTCAGGGCTGAGAAATCTTCCCCAAATACTACAATTTTTCCCCCTGAATTCAGGATGGTAGAAGTTGAACCAGAAGAAAAATCAAATACATTGTGCTGACTCTAATATATGGGGGGGGGGTGTTTAATGAGAGATGTCATGGAGAGGGTTTGTTAAGATGTTTTTTGCTTGAATTACAACTGCACTTTGTAAATCTTCTGAACAATGTGATCTGAAGTTGCAGAACTTCAATCTCCTGGTGTTTCAGCCTGTGGGGGTTTTTTTACCACATATTCTGCTCTGCTGCTTTTCCTAAATTTGCTCCTTAAAAGTTCAGGGATTTCCAGGTTCCCTTTGAGGTCACCTGTGTTAGTGCAACACGGATCTCTCCTCTAATAGGAAAATAGGAGAGGTTGTTTTTGCTCATCCCTGTACAGTGAAGGCTCAAAACACATGTAAGACAACTCTGTAAATAGTGGGAGGATTTGTAAACTATGGGAGAAGGAAAACTGACCCTGGATGCAGCGTGGAAGTTTTTTAACCATCAGTGCAAGGGGGACTGGAGGAATCTGTAGAAGAGGCAAATCAACCAAATGTTAAAGATGGAGCTGAATCCCTCTGGAAATGTGTGTTGTTCAGTGGTGAGGAGCTTATGGATGCAATGCCCAATGCTTGGCTTCACAGCTGGCCCAGAGATGGTTCTAAAATAAATACAGTAATTTACTCTGGCCTGAACTGGGCTGCAATATGGTGCAGGGGAATTTAGCACTGATTTAAAGTGATTAGGGGTTTTTTTTCCCCATGAGTTCGTGTCTGTCTTTTTATATTATCTGGAGGATCAGTGTGGAGTCCCGAGTCAGGAAAACAGTTTGCTTCAATCCATCCCTTTGCTTTGACTTCAGAGTGATCCATGCATGTGCTTAACATTAAGGCTCTGCTTACAGCCTGTCCTGAATAATATGCTATAGTGTATTTTGAGAACTCATTTTTACTTTTTATTACAATAATAACTTCTACAGTGACACGAATTCCAACGCGGAGCGCTGAGAAATAACATACCCTTCCAAATGGTTTTCCTCTTTGCACTGTTATTAGAATACATATTAGCAGAGCAGCCTGTTACAAGACAAAGCACTTTCCAGAAGGTATATTTTTCTCAGCCTCATGGCAGCACAGCAGCTACTTTGTAGTCCAAGATTAATTATATTACTGAGTCTGCTTCTGCAAATCGTAGTCAAATGGGCCATTAAAGGAGAGGGATAGCAGGGACCCCTGCTAGGGCAGTGCTGCTGAAGGGCCCAGCTCTTGGAGGTGCTGAGCTCCTGGAGCTTAGGTTGGCTTTTCTTTCCCTGTTTCCTTTTCAGATTTCATGCTGGAATTCCACGAAATGATGTGTTTGAAAAGCTGTCCTGCTGCGATTCTGACAGGATATTGCCTTGCTCCAGGAGCAGAACTACCACAGGTACTAAGCCTGGGATTACAATGAACAGCCACTCGTGGGGGATGTGGAGAGGTCTAATAATTCCCTCTGTGCTTGCTGGTAATTACCACGAGAGCCCTAAATAGCACCGTCAGACACAACACAAACCCTGCCCGTGAGCCTTGGTGGGGAGATGGGAAAAGCCCCAGACTATTAGTCAGTGCCATAAAACCAGGGAAGGTGGAAAAAATTCCAAGGACAACGCTGGGACAACACTCTCAGGCACTTGTAGGATTATTGGGGTGTCCTGTGCAGGGCCAGGAGCTGGACTTGATGATCCTTGTGGGTCCCTTCCAAGTCAGGATATTCTAAGAAATGTAGGTCCATCCTGTTACTCCTCCAGCTGCTGGGAAGTTTGTTGTAGGATGGGGAAAGTGGTGGCTCATGTGTGTGTGAGGAGGAAAAAGGAAGGACCACATAGCCAAGGCTGCTCCTCTTCCATCACTTCAGCTCTGCACCCTGACATTCACCTTGCAGGCAATTCCTGTTGATTCACAGCAGCTTTTAGGCCAAATTTGCTGTAGTCATGGTGAAAAAAAAATAATAGTAGATTTCTTTAAGTGTAAGCTAAGAGGAAAAATCAAATATTTACTTTCAGGCTGATGTTTTCTCTCACAGTTACCAGTGCTCTGACAACCTGAGCCACATCTCCCGGGCAGGAAGGAGGTGATAAGTTCTGGCTTACTCACGCTCCCCTCTCAGTGTCTTCAGGGCAGAGGAATGATGACAAGATCTGCACTTAAAATTAAGCTGCAGAAAGCAAAACAAAACTCAAACTCAGCTAATTTTATCCGTGGTTTGAAAAAGAAACAACAAGCCGAAAAAAGCCAGTGAAAAAAAAAACAACAACAAAATCAATGGGAGAAATGAGCAATATCTGCCAAATAAAATCACTCACTCGCTCCTCATATTAGTCAGGAGAGGAATAAACTTTTAGATGCCCACACAGTAAAACAGATCCTTAAGTATAGTTAGAAAACAAGGAGTCAAGATTCCTGCTTGACCTTGAACTATTCTGTATTTTCTTGGGAAACAGCACGTTGGTGCAAAATGTGCCCCCAGGATCTGGAAACAGGGGTGGTGATTTAAACCAATCCTTTACTGCAAAGCACAGAAGAGGAGGAGTAATTGAGCCAACTTGCTGCCTGGATGGGTGTGCAGTTGTTTGTGCCACATCTCTGCACCACTGAGGGGTTTGGGAACCCACCGAGGCACCTGAGGGGATGAGCAGGAGGTGCCTTCCTGCCAAACTTGTCTCACTTTCCCAAAAGCAGGGATATTTCTGGGCTGGAAAGAGCAGGGTGTTGGAGAGGAGGAGCAGGTTGTGTGCAGCAGGTCGGTGAGGGGGGTTCCTGGCCCCAAGGAATGCTCACGGGAATGGTTTTGCTTTGCAACAGAAACTTCTGGGCAGTTTTTCCATGGCAATGGTTTCACAGGGAGGCAACGTCTCTCTGGTGGACCACCCTGGCTCCTTCAGCATCCCTGCTGCATGTTAGAGACCCTGATCCCATCAGGACCCCATTAGTGCTGTTCCCATTCCCCGTGTCAGATGTCAGCCCACAGCTGGGCATTTTCCAGACGTCCATTTTCCGTGGGGGCTGGGGGCTGAAAGTGCTCCCACATTGCCTCAAGTCTGAATTTCACTCATTTCCACCTCAAAGGCGCCGTTCTCCAGGGAGCAAAGATCTTCCCTGCCCTGTTCCTTTATGGATTTTGGCAGGTGCCTGCTGGCTGGACAGTGGAGGAGCCGTTTGGGCCTCTCCAGATATATTTTGTCGGTGCAACTTAAGCAGAACGTTTGATGTGTTGGGCTGAGAGGTCACCCAAGGAATGCCAGTGTTTGTCATCAGGAATTCGGGCCAAGTCCTACTCACCTCTGAAAATAATGCCTTTGAAGTCGGGAGAAACACTCACAAGCACGAGGGGGAACTTTTGGGCAGTAGAACATAAAGGTGAATTTCGCGCCACGACCTTTTATTCCTTTTCATTTTAATTTGTTGTCCTACGGAAGTTTTTTTCCTCCCTCCTTTCCCTCCTTTCCCTGAATTTGACACCAGCGTTGGTCAGGCAAAAAGTCAAACGCCCAAGAATCGTTGGAAAACTGGTCCCAGGGAGTTCAAAGGGCTGGGAAATGTGATTTCTTGGCCGAATGCTGAATATAACCTGAGTTTATGCAATTCATCCTTCAGGGGGTTGGGAAGGTGCTGAAAGCACAGCTTTGTTTTCTGGGATAAAATTACAAAAGATACCGAGAAATACAACAAACAGAGAAAAAGTCCTCAGGAAAAGTTGGCAGAGCCTTTGTAAAGACGGTAACAGATGCCCCCAAAGAGGAAATTACAACATGTGGCAGCTGTGTTTTTTTGGTTAAGCAACTTTTTGTAAAAGTTCAAAGCATCTGGGGAAAGTAACTACTAACAGCGTGCGACAGATTTATGGAGGCCACACATGGCAATATTTTTGTACAAAATTAGTGAAAAAAACGATTATATCCCTCGATGAAGAGATTAATTCCTACAAGTTTGCATTCTTTGAAGAGCAATCATATTTTGACTTTGTGAACTGGAAGAACTGAGTAATTTCTTGGATTAACTGATCACGAGAGTTGTAATCCATAATAAAAGTCCAGGCGAGGCTGCCAGGCTTTGTTTCTCCGAGGATTTGGGTAATGAGTTGATTTGACATTAACAGAATGCATCCCAGACTGCAACCCCGTGCCCTGGATCTAAAGGGTGGATTCGGGAAGATGAGGCAGTTAATCAAAGCCTTCAACATGTTTTTTTAATATGGGGGAAATTATTGTTTATATGAGTTGCTGGATTGATAAATTTGGGAGAAAGGTTTTGCATAAATCCATGGTGCGTGGCATGAGCACTGCCTGGACTTAGGTAGCCATCCTCCTGTGTGATATATATATATATATATATAAAAATATATATTAGCCCCTAGAAATGTCCTGTGTAGCCATGAAAAGGACAGTTTGCAGCTGTTCCCACTGCAGCTTTGTGTTTATTCTCCCTTTTTACAGCACTGTTGTGGTTTTGTGATTTGTGTTTTGGTGAGAGCCAGAAGAGACCCTGGCCATCTGCTGCCAGATTCAGCTTTGTAAATGCTTTGTTTAGAGGTAATAAAGCCCTAAATTGAATTTCTAAATAAAAAGTTAGTGTTCCTGGAGCTCGGGGGAGGCTCTGGGTACCTGCAGTGGTGGCAGCACGAGGTGTTTCCCTGGCTGGTTCCCTCCCCATCCAGCGGCTCCTGCTCCTCCGGTGCTGGCACGTGCTGCAAACCAGATCAGGGAAATGATGCTCCTTAAAATTAAACCAAATGTTATTTTGCTGCTGGGTTCTTTTGCAGCCAGATCAATCCCCAGTCTGGTCGGTGGTGCAATCCATGGCCAGCTGTGCTGGCACGGGAGGGAGCCTGGGAAGGGGTCGTGGGAGAGCCAGCAGACACTGCTGGGGAGAGGAGAGAGAGGACTCAGTGTCATCCCTGAGCTCTCAGAGTGTGAAATCATGGTCTGGGGCACCTCCAGCGGGTTTGGGTTTTACTGTCTTTCACCTCCTTCCAAGTCTGCCCCAAGTGCTTGGTGGTGACACTGGAACAGCCACGAGGAAATCCATGAAAACACGCCCGGATCCTCCTGCGACCGTTATGGCCCAGCAGGGACATCCCTGCAGAGAACAGCCAGCTCATCACATGCATGTCCTTTCAGATCTTCTGTGAGGCTTCGGATTTTCATCCCAAAACCTTTGGTGTACCCGCCCCATGCTCCCAGACTGATTAACTCTTCTGCAGACGAGCAGCACGAGGCGGGACAAGAAACCCTGCAGTGTGTGGAGGGATGAGGGGATGCTGAACGTGCTTTCTCACCCAGTCCTCCTCCTGCCCTGCCCTGGTGTGTGCTGGCCATCCCTGGTGTGTATTTGCCATCCCTGGTATGTTCTGGCCACACCTGGTGTGTGTTTGCCATCCCTGCTGTGTGTTTGCCATCCCTGGTGTATGTTTGCCATCCCTGGTGTGTGTTTGCCATCCCTGGTATGTTCTGGCCATCCCTGGTGTGTATTTGCCACCCCAGGTGTTTCCTGGCCATCCCTGAAGGTCATCACTCCACAGTTCCCCAAATGTGCTGTTGGCTGGGGCCACTCTGATCCCCCCATCCATGTGCACACAGGTGCTCCTACACGGAGAGGCACTTCCAGAAGGCAAGGAGAGGCCGAGGAAGCCGCAGTCACGCGAGCTGCATGTGGTTTATGGAGCAAGTGCCAACATCTCTCACTCTCACTGTCCCAGCCTTGCTCCGAGGGCAACCTGATCTGCCTTTAATCTGCTCTGACCACAGGACAAATGGTTTAAATAAAAACCCTGCCTGACTGAGTCACTCCAGCTCTGGCTTTTATATGGTTTACTCTGCCTGAGTAACGAAATTAATGTAAGAGAAACATTTTTGTTGTGTGGTAACTAAAGAGAAAAAAAAAAAAGAGAAGGACGTAGAGAAATTTGGGTGGGATGTTTGTGCATGATGAAAAAGGAAATCAGGGAAAAGATAGGAGTCACTTTTCTTGGAACAGCAGGTAAAAGTAGCAGCAGATAAACAGCTGTCACAGAGAGGATGAGGGCCCTGCTTTAGCAGCTGAGTTATTTTCTGAGAGCAGGCAAACATTCATGGAGGCACTGGGGTCCCTCCCTCTACCTGGGCAAGGAGAGGCAGGGGCTGAGTGAGGATGGTGTTGCAGGAAAGAGGAGGACCAAGAGAAATGCCCTGTGGTCTTTGTGGGAAAGCTGATGCAGCTCCCTTTGCCACCTGGCTCCCAGGGGACTGCCATGGGTGTGTGGTGTGGGGGGAATAGAGGACTTTGCCTCTCCCTGTGGGGAGATGGCCACAGGGATGTCACCTGGTTTGCTGGTGGGGATCTGCCAGAGCCAGTCCCTGCCCCTGCTCGGGCTGTGATTTGCAATAAAATGTCCTGTGAGACCCTGCTCTGACTGCTCACCAGCACCTACATCTTGCCCAGGTCTGGTTGTCACCAAAAAACCTCCCTTGGAGCTGTGCAATCAATCTTGGTCGGGGAGTCAAAGCACTTATGTCTCATCACCCTGAGCCTCGTGGGAATGTGGGAATCTGAGCTCAGCTGAGGGCTGTTAAAGGATGAAGCTGAAATCTTGGCAGTGTGGCTTTCACACATCCCAAGCCAACAGTGCCCATAGGACAAGCTCTGCCTTTTTCATTCTTTTTTTTTTTTTTTTTTAATGGCAACACTTCCAATGATTTTTGGTGAGCTTTAGGCCATGTAAGGTAATATCCTGCTGGTGGTGAGAAGAACAAGAAATTTCCACTGATTTTTTGAGCTGTAGAGGAGTATTCACATGGAGCAATACTCCTGCAAGGGAAGATTTGGGGTGCTGGACCAGAGCATCCTGTCCATGGACACCTGGCTCCTTCCTGCTGCCAAGAGTCCACACCTTGGAGAGATGATCTTCAAACCATCTCCTGGACTTGCAGCTCTGGACATCCTCCCTGATTCCCTGAAAAAGAGCTCAGGGTGTGAAACCTGAGTCCTCATCACCTTTTTCTTGGGACGTGTGTTTGCACAGTATTTTTAGGGTGAATTCTCTGTTGTGTTTCATCAAAATCCTGGTGTGTCGTGTCCAGGACACACTCCTAATGCCTGGCAGATCCACTTTGAAGTGGGAATGTTGATGCTTTTACAGCAAGCAGTGCAAGAAGAAGAAGAATGTTCCCTTTGATGTTTATTAGTTGTGAGCATTGCTGGCCCCTTTTGGAGCTGGTTCCACGCACGGTCCCCTTTAAGAATCGGAAATGCATTTTCCCAACATTTCGAGTGTTATGAAATGCAGCATTTGGTGGGAAAGAAAGAGACAAATGGGAAAAATATGGCACTTTTTTTCATTCTCTGGGAGCAGATACAGCCAGAAAAAAACGGACTGTGTGTGCAAACTGGAAATGCTGAGCTGTGACTCTCCAACGTTTGCAGCTCCGTGTCAGGAAAGAGGCTCTCCCTGATTTTTCAGCTCCTGCAGGGCTGAAAGGCCACACTTTGCAGACACGGGACACACTTATGGATATGTCTTTTGCAACGTTTTTGGGGTCACAAACAAAACAAAGTCAGCAAAGATCCCCATGTACTTCCCCTTATTGTCTTTGGGTTACGTTTTTGAAGGTGAGTCAGTGTCTATCGATATAAAAATATAAGAAACAATGCAGTAGCAGGGTGCTATATTTTCCCATGTGTTCATTGTCCCTGCACTTGCTGCAAAATCCCTGTGATAAGGAATTAATGAGTGCACACCTGCTTTCCTCGCAGAACCTGGGGTTTATTTTTAAATGTTAAGTGGTGTCTGAAAGTGGTTGCAGAGGCAAAACAACAAACTGTGTCCTGGCAGGTGGGAAGGGGGAGATGTTTGCTGAGCAAAGGGAGTGCTGGTGTTGCAGAGGCTTCATGTGGCACCCAGAAAATTCAGGCTGGCTCTGACTGTCTGGTCTGTGCTGAGACTTCTTCTGAGCCTTGTGTTCTTTGTCCCTGTTCAGCAGCAATCCAGGTGTGCAAATTGGGGATACACCTCCCCAGAGAGCTGAAGCAAGGTGGGTATTAATGTTTCCTTCACCTGTAAGACAGGAAACTTCATCCCACGTCGCTCCATGCAGTATTTAAGTGTTACAGAAAACACCGATCTGCTTTGCAGGGCTTATTTTCTCCATCTATTACTTATTTCCTCACTCATTGACTGCTCCAGCAGCCCGAGACGCTGAAATCCTGCAGCCAGATTTCTAATTTGAGAAACTCTTCGCTGTTACTACAAGATCAGACGGGCTTTGAGCAACTCCCCTTCCCTCTGCTGCTCCTCAGACCTGCTGGAAGCACATGCCCTGTTTTGCAAGATGGTGTTTACACCCGGCAGACACGCAGGGAAATGGTCATTTGCAGAGCAAGAGCCACACCAGCGAGTCCAAAAATAGCTGGAGGAGGGAGCAGAGGAGAGAGAGAAGTGGTGGAGTCTCGAAATTTGTCCACCAGTGGGAAAAACAAACTCTCTGCCTACGGGGGGCTGTGTGGCAGACAGATAACCCAAGCTGGAGGAGGTCATCTGGAAGAGAATGGCAAAGCTAAAAGGTGACATTAGTTCTCTTTTGGAGCAGTTTTGTAGCACCTGTAACCTGGGAATTCTATCAGCTTGCCAGGGGTGAAAAATCCATCAGGAGAGACAAGGCAAAAAGCTGTGAGCAGGATCTGTCAGCCTTTGGTAAATGTGAGGTTCTTCATTTAGTTCTGAGTTCCCTCCCGGTGCAAGGAGTGATCCCACACCTTCTTTGGGGGTGGTTTGGTTTGTGTTTTTGCTTTGGCAGGCAGTGGAGCCATGGAGCCTGAACACAGGCAGAGCAGAAAGCAAAAACTCCCCACGCTGCTCACAGATGGATTTAACAGCCCTCCTCTTACTCACGTGCAAGTGTTTGTGTGGAGAGGAGCCAAATTTGTGACAAATTTCACTCGGTTCTGGCCAAACAGGGGTCCTCTCCAGGGACATGAGATTTGGGGGTGAACAGCTTTCATCAGATTTGCACAGCAGACCTGGAGTCAGAGGCATAAATAACAACTTGAGGTATCAGAGGGGCTTCTCTAGAGACCTGCTGAGGGTCTCCAGCCCCAATTCCCACTGGCTCCAACGGAGAGAGGCAAGAGGGGCTTGTGCTGCTGCTGACCATGGATCTCTGGTGAGGAGCAGGCTGGTCTCAGCTCCATGGAAACCCATGGGGGGCTTGGTACTTTGCAGGACCTGGGTGTCTGGTGGGACCTACAGCCTTGATCTGAGCAGAAAACAAGAAGCACCTGTTTGGTGGAATAATTTTTGTCTCAGATTAATTTCCCACATACGTGGGAATACAAAAAAATACCTGGTTTTTGCTATTATTTCAGCAAGCATGCCAGGTGCCTGGAGTTTTCAGGGACATATTTTCCACTCCTGGAGAGTTTGCTTGAATTTCTCATGCCCAGAGGTGTCCTGAGGGCAGAAATGATGATGCCTCTGGTGCACTGTGGCATCAGAGCTGGGTGCTGCAGGTGACGTTAGGATGTCACTCAGCAACATGACAATATCAGAATTTGGAGCACCAGGGCTCCCATCTTAAACAATAATGAGCTTGTTTTTGTGGAACTACCCTAAGTTTTAATATAAAGCAGCAAACATGGGGCGCAGTGGCAGAATAATCTCAAAACAGGATGTTCTTAAAGTTTCCATCGAGTATCGGCTGCTCTTTAATGAGTCACCAGAGGGACATCGAAGAAAGTTGCTAATTATGAGCACATCATAAAAATGTAAACACTGTGTCCCAGTTTTTTCGTGGCAACACCTTTCTGTGGATGAGAGAGTGAGCCTGGATTGGCTAATGAGTGGAAAAATCATGGGATTTTTCTCGAGCAGCTCACGAAGAGGCATCTGCAGTTATAAAATCAACCATTTCCTTTGGAAAAAGAGTGGAAATATTTGACAAAAATACCTTCAAGATTGGTTGTTTGCTTTGTTTTTTTTTTTTTTTTTTTTTTTTGTTAATAATCAAGATCTGCAGTTTTTGAAAAGGAAATCCTAAATCAAGATGTCTTTATTGAAAACCATTGGTACTTTTCAGCATTTTATGATGCCTGAAATCTTCATTCCAGCTTCTTTTGTTTGCTGGTTCTGCCTTTTAAAAGGGTTCTGTGATTCTCTGGGTGATTAAGGCAGATAACAAGCTCCACTCGAGTTTGTGCTGGGAAATGAGAAGAGAAGCAGGGAGGGTGCCTGAGGCATTTCAGACCAACGATTTGAGCTGGTTTCTGATTTAGGTTTCTTCATTTTTGGAGATCCAGGCTGACCTCTCTCAGGCCTGGTTTTCAGAAATGCTTGAAATGCTTTGAAAAAGGAAGGTGCCCAGGGCTCCTTTAAAACACCTGAAATTACATCTTGTTGGGCACAAAACTCAAATTGTAACTCCCTCTCATTTGTCAGCCTGAAGGAACTGAGAATCTAACGTGTCTTTTATAAATTATTTAAAACTATTTTGCCTTTTTGGTTGTTGGTGGTGTTTTTTTTGTTTGTTTGTTTGAGGTAGAATATATTAAAACAACTGAGAAGGAAGAAAAAAGGTTGCTGAAACATGTTTTTCCTTTCTTATTAAAGCTATGGGGAGGGTTGACACCTATTTATGGAATCAATCAAAGAGATGTGGAATGTGGCAAACCCTCCCAAATCCTGGTGCAACAACACAGGGGTGGCAGCTCCTGACAAGTGGGCACTACTTGCTGTCCTTGTGTCCATCACCACTCACACTTGGGACTGTGACAGCTGGATAAATTATCCCAAAATGACTATTCCCAAATATTCCCCTCTCAGGAGCAAGGCTGCAACAGAGGAGTGAACAGGAGAGCACTGGGAAGGGAAAACCAAACTGCTGTGGATAAAAGGGATTCCCCAGAGCTCGGGGGTGGCTTTGAACAGGTTGAGTCGTTAAAGGGATGTCGAGGTTGAGTCGTTAAGGGATGTTAAGGGATGTCGGGGGGGTGATTGATGAACCCGCGGCACCGGCGGGGGGAGAGGAGTGTGTTCCACGGGGCTGCGGGATGCGGGGCATCAGCCCCAGGCTGCCAAAAAGATGCAGGAAGTTCATAAATTACCCTGCAGTTATGGAAACAGATCTTTTCTGCAGAGGGGCTCGGGGAGCAGCAGCATCCCCGGGTATCCCATATCCCATCTGCATCCCATAAAGAAACGGATCCCTGCAATTAGTGCTGCCAGTTGTCACAGCTCCATCTGAGGGGACAGTGCTCTGCACTGGGACTATTTGACGTGGAAATCAGGACAGTTGAAAGCACAGCTTCACTGGGAGCTTTCCAGTCAAGACTTTTGAGGCAAAATCTCCCTCTTGCCAGTGTGGGAGAAATCTAAGATTCGGAGCTGATTGCATTTCCAAGAAACGAAACAGGGAAACTTGGACAGGGCTGCAGGGTAGGTGCACTGGAGTTCATCCCATGCAGCCTCTCCACTGGCCTGGTTTCCAGCTCCAAGGTGCTCTAGTGAGGTGCCAAAGTGCCAGCTGGAAATCAGGCAGCTGGGGGTCTGGAAATCAGACAAAATGGGGCTTGGTTTGTGTTCTTTGAAGCCACAAGGCTGAACAGGGGAACGTGGGATCCGTTTTCCCTGCCCCTGTTCCCTGCCTGGCTCTTCCTGGGACTCAAACAAAAGGGCAAGGAGGCCACTGCAGAGTAAATGAGGCCCTTAATTTACCATAAAGGAAGAGGACTGGCTGTTAAGGTTTTATCGGATTACAATAAAGGCTCTTTGCACTCGGGAGACTGTGGTTGGATTCCCGGCACCGCTGGCAGGGCTGGAAATCATAACCACAGATTATAGTAATAAGCTTCCAAATTTCCATATTCCAGCCAAGGGTGCTGCTCCCCAGCATGGTCAGGATCTGCAGCATCCTCCTGGGGAGGACCTTCAGCCAGGCCCCAGGTCCTGGGGGCATCACTGGTCGAGGTGAGGATCCAGCCTGGGACTGCTGAGACCTTTTCAGCTGTGCCATGGGAACAGGAGCAAGGCCAACGCTGTGTCATCAACTTAATGACCCAGCAAGAGATTAAAAATAAGATACCTTCTTCATTATGCCTTTAGACTGCAGCTTTTCTGTTCAGGAACCTCCTCCCTCCCTCCCAGACCCCTCCCAGCAGAGGTGAAGCAAAGCAGATTGTGGCAAGAAAACTTTCCCCTCCCTGAACAAACCTTGCTGGGTATTTTTTTCCAGGCTTGAATTTCATTAGGGAAATAATTTTATTAATATTACACATCTTCTTTCAGCCTAGGGAGTGTTGGCATTTTGTTTGCCAGCTACCAGAGGGACCGTGTCCAAAGTAGACATTTAACTCTTTAAATAATGAGCAATGAGAAGCCAAAGGCAAAGAGGTGAAGATTTTATTCTGCCCTGTGAGGGTGGGGAGGCCCTGGAATGGATTTCCCAGAGAAGCTGTGGCTGCCCCTGGATCCCTGGAAGTGTCCAAGGACAGGCTGGACAGGGCTTGGAGCAACCTGGGCTAGTGAAAGGTGTCCCTGCCCATGGCAGGGAGTGGAATGAGATGAGCTTTAAGGTCCCTTCCAACCCAAACTATTCCATGATTCTATCAGTGCCCTGGAAAAATTATTCTAATTAATGGCCTCCTTGGCTGGATGCACATAACAAGGATGCAGCTTTTGGAGGGAAATGCCTTCTCCTGGGTCTGTATCACACATATCCAACAACATGGGAAAGCATCACATCCATAATGGGATGTGGACCAGTCCATAAACTTTCTTTGTTTCTTCATCATTTGACTCCTTGGAGTTTTGAACCCAAGCTGGATGTGTGATGGAAAATGTCCATCTGATGGGGCTTCTCACAGGACCAACCCTGCATCCTCCAGGGCCAGCACAGCCTTCAGCCCTTTGTTACAAACCACACTCTGTGCAAAGCTCCAAAGTCAAATTTTCCACAGAAAGAATCCAGAAAATGTTTTCTGTAGATAAAACCATCTATTTTTGTTAAGGCCCTCTTACTTTTCTTCCTATAATGTAATATATTTAATCTAAAAAAAAAAAAATTAGAGAAAATATAACAAAACCAAAAAAATTCAAAACAAAATCCGGCTCGAAAAGGAAACTCTAAACATTTTGTTCTGAAATAGTCAAAACAGAATATTTTGACATTGTCAGAATTTTTTCCCTCAGGTTCTCTTCCAAAACAAAATTCCAGAGGAAAAAAAAAACACACCAAAACCCAACATTTCATTAAGATTTCTATTTAACTTCCACTTCAACCTTGCAAAATCTGAGAGAATAGGGGTTTTCTGTAGCAATTTTTGCAGTCAGCACTTCCACACACAAACAAGCAAAGCAAATGACCAGGTATTTTGTCTTGATAGGTGCTTTTATGGCTTTGTGTATAAATAAGCTGGATAGAAATTAATCAGATTAGAAACTAAAATCATTTTTCATTTAATTCAACTACTGCTGCAGCAGGAAAATAGATGGAGTGGCTGATCAGATTAATATTAATGAGCACAATTGTCTCCCTGTTTGAAGAATGGCATCTTGGTAATGTTAATATTCTTGTTAACCAGGGAAGGTCGTGGAACAGATTTACACCTGGGTGGGGATGCAGTGGAATTTATGGAAATAACAATTAAACAAGGGTCTTGAATTTCAACATGAAAATATGCATATATATTATTTTTATTCCGTATAATAAATAAATATAAGTAAATATACATATATATACTATATTTATTTCATATATATATTTTTTTTTTTCCCCAGTGGGGACTCTTCCTTGAGATGCTGGTCAGTGTTTGGCCTCCCTGAAGGCAGCCCTTAAAGGACTTGCAAGATCTGCAGAACTTTTCCAGGAATGGCTCCATAAGCTGCCTTCTATTATTGCACACATTAGGGTTGAAAAGGGAGCTTTGCCAGAGGCAGGCTCACAATATTGCAAAAAATTCCACCCAATGAGTGGCGGGCTATAAGAAAAACAATATTGATGTATTTTCCCCTATTTGTGGTTTCTTTTGTCCGCAGAGTGTTTTTTGTCTCTCGGTGACGTCAAAGCAAAATTCTCCTGCAAAAATGACAGCTGGAAAATAACCCTGAGAAGATATTGGATTTCCTACCTAGTAATTAACTAACTTGGCCTTAATGGAACGTATTATATATTTTTACTGAGTCTACAGAAGATTAGTCAAACAAAAGTATTATTTTTCTTTGTTTTGATCGCAATGCTCGAGGCAGAGACAAAGCTTAAGACTTCACAGGGAAGTGTTTTTGTATTCCTGAAGTATCCATGTGCCCAGACATGTCACAGGATCTTCACTGGAGGTGACACAACGCTGTGTGTCACCAGGACAGGACAATGACAACGCCTGCACTCAGGGGACATGGATCTCATCTTTTAAAAGAGTAATTCACCTTCTTCTAAGAGAAATTATCCCATATTTCCTGACTCCTTCCCTCACCTGTGGACAGAACCTCCGCTGGTTATTTCACTCTGAGGTTCCCAAAAACAGGCAAAGGGAAAAATGTTCCTCAGCAAGAGCTGGCAACCTTTGACAAGCCCTTTTCCCACATTTAGGTGTGAAGCTGTTGTGGTCACCAGAGCTGAGTAATTAATTCAGATCACTTTGGTCCCTTATTTCTGTAAAATGGGCACATTGTGAAGTACAATATTTTATTAAACATTGCTGTTCATGGCTTTCTAAAGGAGAAAAGTCACCTGGTTTTCACAGAACTCCCCGTGTCTTTAAAGACTCGCAGGAGGGAAAATGCAAATTTCAGCATATGGGCCCTCAGAAGGAGCAGGTTTTACTGAGATTGTTTAGGAGAAACTCAAACAACAAAGGATTTTTTCCCTCCCTCTATAAAACAGCTTTTTTTCATGCCTTTATGCTATCAGGAATGGATAAGAACTGAGACTCAAACCTGGATTCTGAAAGCTTTCTCCATAAAATGAGACTTTGCCATCCTTTGTTCCGGGCTCCTCAAAACAGACTTTTGGTTTCTTGAACAAGATTTAGTTTCCCAGGGAGATGCTTTTTTGTGATTTTGGTGGAGCACCCATGTGTTTTAATAAAATTCAATAAAGTGCATATATATGTCAGGGAAGATTTAATGTTGATAGTGGCATTTTGCTTTGGAGATTCCATTATCCCTGGGTGGAAAAGACGTGAAGGTTGCCGAGCACAGGAATGAAAAGGGAAAAAGAAGAAAAAAAAAAATCAACTTTATCCAGCCAAAGTGGAAATCAGGTGAATGGATAAGAAGATATTTTAGCCCCAGGAGAGACTGTACGTGTGTTCTGCACCACAGAGGGGCCTTCCTGTCTGACAGACAACGGGGTTTTGAGCTCTGTGAAACGAGTGGTGCTCACACAGCAGCAAAAGCAGATGTTCATCCCGTCAGAAAGCAGAGCTGACATTCTCTCCTAGCGCTTGAAAACCTCCTGTCTTTGAAACCACAGACCAAACACTGGAACGGGATCAGCTCAGATCTCACTTTGGGCACCTGCTGCAGGAGAAACATCCCAGGTGGGATTTTACGGATGGCCGGGATGCCAACGTGTGCAGCCCCATGGACACAGCAGGTGGGAAACTCCAGGGTGTCCTCCTGCCCTCCACAGCCTTGTCCTCCTGTCCCCTGGCATTTGCCTTCCCTTCCTTCTCCTTCCCTGGGAGGGTGGGGAGGCCCTGGCACAGGTTGCCCAGAGAAGCTGTGGCTGCCCCATCCCTGGAGTTGTCCAAGGCTGGGTTGGACGGGGCTTGGAGCAACCTGGGCTAGTGAGAGGTGTCCCTGCCCATGGGAAGTGGTTGGAATGAGATGAGCTTTAAAATCCTTTCCAACCCAAACCCTTCCATGATTCTATGATGTAACACAGTATTGGTGAGTGCTGCCTTTGCCTCTGCATCTGGAAAAGGGAGGTCTCCTCTCCCCAGGTGTTGAGCGACAGCTTCTCTCCAGTCAGCCTGGAAAATGTACACTGGGATTTCAAGGGAGAGGAAATATTAAGTGTTTTCTCCTCAACCTTGGCATTATCTCTTCAGCGGGCAGGCCTCTCTCCCTCTGAGAAATTATTATTACAATAATTTCCCGTTGTGTTGAATCAAACTTTATCTTGAACTCTGCTTCCCCATTCTAATAATAACGACGGGCTGTTCAGAGTGTGGCTTCAGGAGTGATTCATTCCCTCAATACCATTGATTGGGACTTTACAGGACTTCAAAGGTAGGCAGCAATTTGGCTTTTTAACACGTTGGAGATAACATTTCTTTTGCATTGGGATGAGCTCATTATGGGCTGTAGGACCAGGACATGATTATTTGCAGACACGTGGAGCTGATAGCAAAGGAGAGATGAGGCAGAGTAATAGGTTGGGCAAGAACTCATTAAATGTCGAGGCAGAACAATGGGCTCTTCCAGCCTTTAACTCCTTAGATTCATCTGGATCTTTCAATCTCAGCATCCTCCAGCCACTGGAGACTAAAACAACAATGGGCTGAATGCAGCAAGAAAGCCAGGCAATTATTTCACTTCAGTAAGAATTTAATGGATTTCTCAGAGTTGGAGGCAGATAACGGCACAGGGACTAAAGTGGGTCGCTGAGATCCTGACGTCAGAGACCCAAATGTGAGTGAGTAACTGCTCCCCTTTGGAGGCTGGCAATGATTTTATCCCAAAGTTCCAACACCAGCGCTCTTTTGGAGGGTCTGTGTATCAGCTTTGGACCTACCTAGAGATGCTCCACTCCTGAGAGAGTTGGGCTGCTCACATTTAACACCTCAGTGTAGACTCAGGAGGGTGACTGTGCCTTGTATTCATATTCTTTTAATGTCTCTTGGGGTACTTTCCATGCCTCACAGGCCATATTTCCTCCTGTTGGCCCTACAGAGCCCTGCAATGCAAAAAAGGCTGCTGCAATAACCAACTCTTTTCCTTCTGAAGTTTCCACTGTCATCTTTGTCTCATTATTCCTGCGTGGCTGCTCATCATTTCTATAGGGTCTGTCTTCAAAAGATGAAAGGAGAAGGGTGTGGGAAAGGAGGAGGGAAAAAAGGGGGGAAAAAATCATGCTTTTTCTTAGGAATAAAGAGAAAATAATTAATTTAACTGCATGGGGTTTATTATTTATTATTTATCATTTATTCTCAACATACCTGAGAATACTAACATGTGAGTATATGTTAGAGAACATACAGAAATTAAAATAAAGATGTCTCTGCCATCAAGGTGAAAAACCCCCACCACCTCATTTCTCTCCACTACCTTTGCTGAGATTTATGAAGGAGGATGCCCAGAAGAACAGAGCCAGATGAGCAGAATTCAGGCTGAGGGGATGGTGGCATTAACTGTGCCACTGCTGGCACTCGTGCTGTGGAGCTGTGGATGATGTGTTATGGGTGGCAGACACAATTCCAGCTCCAAGGATGAGGCTCACAGCTCAGCCTTGCACAGTGAAACATCATTTTTGTCTCTCAAGAGCTTTTTTCTGGTGTAACTCTCCAAACCTCTCTCCTGCCAAACGTTACACTAACAATTAGTGTTTGTGTTGGTGCAGAGTTCCAGGCACCCTTTAATGGGACACACAGCCTGAGTTCCCACATTCTCACCTGAATTCCACTGCCACCATTTCCACGTGGCAGAAGTCCTTTGCCCAGGCCTTACACCTCAGTCATCTAATTTTGACATCTCTGAAAACTAAACAGCCAGTGAGTGCAACACAACAGCACTGAGACCCAGGAAACATCTCCAGCTTTTATCAATTCAACCACAGTGACTGTAGCAAGTATCCAAGGGTTTCTCATCTTCTATCTGAGCCTGACCTTTTTTTCCCCTTTTTTTCCCCCTGTTCTCCCTGCAATTAATTAGAGACTTTATTTTTTTTTTCTCTTAATGACTTAGCTGAGGTCACATGGACAGAAGAAACCAGCACGATGTGCTCTTGCTCCCCATGCAATTACACCCTGTATTTGTTTGCACTTAGAGCTTGGGTTACTGGGTGGGTCTCCACTCAGGGAAGGTGAGATGATGAAGACCTGCACACACTTCACAGCCCTCCAAACCCTGAATACTCAGTTAACAGTTTTATAGAGTCATCCTTTATAGAGGAGGAAACTCAGAGCCGAATCCTGAATCCCTGCACTGGGAACCCTCGAGCCTAGATGGAGACCTTGAGGAGAGCACACTTACAGCAGAGGTGTTTGAGGGATGGCTTTGACCTGGGAATAACCCCCAGCCTTCCCCTGGGATGGAGGAGCAGCAGAGGTGATGATGCTCCAAAAGGCAGCGGCACATCCCTGCTCCCCACAGCCTCAGCTGCAGGTTGCACAACCAGACCAGCCAAGAGGGGGATTTTTTCTTTTTGTCTCTGCTGTTTCTTGCAGGTGAATTCCTCAGCCATCTGCAGAAAATTTTCCCCTTCATGGCCAGGAACACATGGCCCAAGGGTTGCTGGGGGTGGGGGGTTTAACTCCCCCCTTCTTCCCCCAGGGCTGAACAAAGCTCTTGATTGAGAGATCAACTCTGGGCTTTGCAAGAAGGGAGAGAGCTTGGGGTGTGTGACTGTGAGTGTGTGTGTGTGTGTGTATTTTTCTTTTCTTTCCATCATACTAATGAAATTTGCAGACACAGAGAGGAAACTGAGAGTTATTTATAGGAGTGAGAGGAATGTGAGGCCTAATTGTGCTTAGTCTATTGCTAAGTATGTGATCTGTTTGCTATTACACTCTGCAGCCCTGCACACAGGTTCTGGGGTTCACTTCAGTGGAACACAGACATTTGATGGGCTAAAAATATCAGGTGATGGTGCTTGCAAGGTTTAAGAACAAGTGAGACAAGGAGGGAGGGGCATTTTTACCCAACTGGGTTGGGTAATTTTGGATTTTTTTTTTCATATATGTTTTTTTCCTAATTATCTTTTCACAGTTTAAAGGTTTCTGTGTCCCTGCCCACGATGTGCTGAGGGTACCTGGAGCTGCTGCTGTTCCCACGGGGTGGAAAGTGTGTAGAGGTTGAAAGTTTAGGAGCAGTGGTTTTGCCCTCACCTCCTTTGCCTCCTTTATCACTGATCCCAGCTGGGAAAGGCTGATGGTAACAGGCTGAAATGCTCTGTAGAAACACTGAATCAGTGAATCCTTGCACTTTTGCAGGCTGGATTTTTACACAGAGCCCTCTCCAGCTCACCCCTAGTCCTGGGACAGCCCCAGTGCATCCTTCCCACTGGATAAGGAGCAAAGCTCCTGCCCAAAGGCACATCCCTGCATGTTCTTTGCTCTTCCCAGCCCAGCTGAGGCACTGGGAGCAGGGCCAGGGGTAGAGGGGACTCCTCCACGGGGCAGCAGCTCTGCAAAGCTCAGCCCAGAGCAGGGGACCTGAGCTGCTGAGCTAAGTCATTCCTCATGGAAAAAGAGGAAAAGTCAGGCATGCAACCTGATACAACTGCTAATATCTACCAGGCAAGAGTGGAGCACTCCAACAGCTCTGGAGGGAGCTGCTTTTTGCTGCTTATCACTGGAATATTCTGTCCCTTTAGTTTTTGAGAGGCTCTGAAGGATCCTGTCACCTCTCCTGGGTCAAGGTTTCTCACTGTTTCAGACAAACACTTTTCCTGGGATGTTTTGCAAAATGCCATAGTGACTCACTCCTGTCACTCCTCTTTGCTGGGATAACAACACTAAAGGGAAAAACAAGTGATATTTACTGCCAGTGTCCAAAATTGGCTTTGCCACTGTGAGCAGAATTTAGAAAGACAGAAATAGAGGAGTGATTGTGGATTGCATTGCAATTAAGAGACAGCCCTTAAGATCCTCCTCCTCCTTCCAGCTGAAGCCAGAGGTGGACTGGCTCCATCCAGGCTGGCTGCCCTGCATGGGATGTAAAGCTGCTAGAAAGTTGGGAGGGAGGCAGGATGCTGCTCAAAGCTGGGCTCACAAACCAGCTTGCCCCCTCCTGAAAGGATTCAGGGCCTGAGGGAACCAGTGGTAGCAAGTCCAAGGTAGGGATCAAGAACTGCAAGGCAGTGAACCCTCCAGCCTGCCAGCTCACACCCAGTGTGAGACCATCCCTGCCACATTTCTTGAGAGCAAACACAAAAAAGGAAGGAAAAATACTGAAGATGTACAGTGGCAGATGACATTTCTGTCTGAATCACTGAGGGATGTCCACTGTACATCTCCATGGGAATAATCCAACCCTCCTCCAGCTTGCTCCCATCTCCCTTTCAGACCCTGCTCCTAACTCTCAAATTAATTGACTTTATTCAGTGGGAGAAGGAAGACCTGTCCTGGTTTCCATGTTTCTGCCAGGCCACCAAGGAAACACTGATTTAGCATGTGACATCTGTAGGGTAAAGAGCAAATGTCAGGCAGGTTATCTCAGCAAGGCCCCCGGGCCCTCCTCCATCACCAGTAAGCCATGGGATGCCAGTTGGCCACTGGCCAGTCCTTTGGCCACTGACCAACTGGCTGACATGCATTTCTTCCATACTTTCCTCCTAGACCTGCTGGGAGGGGTGTTTTACAGAAGCAAGTGGTTTATTCCTGGGGTAAACAGTAGAAATTGGAGGGTAATTGCAGCAAGGACTTCGCTTCCTGTCCCAGTGTGAATAACCTGCTGGGTGCCAACTGGATGTCAGCCCTCCAAATGTGAGGCCAGCTGGCAGCTGCTCTGGGTTTGTCCCTCCCAGGGTTTGCAGATGGATGTTGGAAGGTGTGGGAATGGGGATCTCATCAGTCCATCCATCCCCAAGGTGAGGGGCAGCACCAGGGCCACGGGAGGGGATGCTGGAGGCAGGACAGAGGCATGGACAGGGTGAGGGCTGTGCTGGGAGGTGCCTGGTGACCCACTCCCACTGCTTTCATCTCCTTCCCTTCCTCAGTAATGAGTGTTTTGCCTCCTCACAGCCCTGCTGGGCCCTCACACACATTAGCTGGTGATATCACTGCAGGAGGTGTTTTATCCCTTGTTTTGTACCCAGACCTCCTTCACCTCCTCCCACCTCTGCAGTGGGACCTGTCCATTAGCACGGGTGGCTGTGTGCACACATTTGGCTGGGATGAGGCTGTTCATGGCCTCAGAATCCCCTGTGTTCCCAGAGCATCTCTCCCAAAACCATTTCCCTCGCTGTGATTTGCTCCACTCCGTGGTATCACTGCACAGACACAGAGCACTCATGGACCTGGGCTGACCTTTCTTCACAATCAAGCCCAACGTGTTTCCCATCTTTATTTCTGCTTGTTTTTCTCCTCTAGTTATCCTCCTCTCTGGCAGCAATGTGCCCTCATCCTGCTGCCAGAATGGAGCATAATACAGTAGAATATCTTCCTTAGAGGGGCTATCAAACAATCCAAACCCTTTTCCATCACAGGCCTGATTATCTCACTTTTTTCCTCATTCCAATTGATCACATGGATCCTTAGATCAATTTTCTGCCTTTTTCTTTGAGGTTACACCATTTTCTTTCAAGATCTCCTTTATTATCTCACTGTCTTTAGGCTCCTCTCAATTTTCCATCTTTTCTTGTTGAAATTTCCCAAAGGCTGATGTCTCCAGGCCAGGGGATGCTGCCCTATTTTCCAACTGGGATGTAACCACGTGCAATCCAAAGGAGGGGTGGCTCTGCTTCATCCTCCTTCTTCTTGGATTTGGGTAGCAGTGGTGGCTCAGAGGGCCAGACCATTTAGGCAATAAAAATCCCCCGAATCCATGCAGTTTTTTAACTAACCCCTTCCAACCAAAGAAGAAGAGAACAAAACAAACAAAAAGAAGAGAAAGTGAAATAGAAATAGAAACCTTGTGTTTACTAACACTCTTACTGAGCAGCTGTGTTATAAGGTGACACAGGATGAAGTAAATTCAATCAAAATTTGGAAGACAATTTCACAAAGTCCTTTGGCTGAAGCACCCTTCAACTGATGATAAAGGAATTTCTATCCCTTGGATATGTTCTGTCAAGTAAAAATTACATTTTTGCAGAAATCAGGATATTTTAGGATAGTCCAGACCTGGCTGCCTGGATTTCCTTCGTTTAAGTTTCCAATTCCCCTCCCCCTAAAAAAAAAAAACAAATAATTGAGAACTTACTTCACCTGTTTGCTGGGTACAATTTATAACAAACAAACAAACAGACAAACATCCTCCATATGGGAAAAAAAAAACCTGGCAAAGAAAATACAGTTATGGGGGAAAAATTTCTCTCACAGATATTAACCTTCACAGTCTGAGATGTGCTCGTCCTTCAGAAATGAGCAGCTGCCTAAACCATTAGGAGGTTGCTAAGGATTAGGACCAGCCAAAATATGTTCTTTTACCATCTTAAATTTCCTCAGTGTTAAATCAATGTGAGCTCAGCTGCTTGAACTGCGGGTGCTGCCGCTGCTCACACGGACCCGGGGTGGAAATGGATGGGTTACATCCCTTCTTTTCATGGATTTGATGCTTGCATGTGACTGGGAGTGTGAACACATGATATGGCACCACTTTGAGGGGAATCAGAGACAGAAGGCAGAGCTTGGAGTCCGTGTGATCCCAGCAAAGAGCCTGGGCCAGGCTGTTCCTGACACATTTCCTGCTGGAGCTGTGGGACCACAGCACAAGTGCACTTAATATCAGGATATTCTTAATATGAGACTGGGATTAAATTATGTATCAATTGTATTAAATTATTAAATTATTAAATACATTGATCTATGTATTTTTTATGTTATCTAGAAGAGGGTTTGCTGAATCTCAGCATCTTTGGGTGAGGGACAAGGTTTGTTTGGTATCATGTCATCCCAGGTACCCAGAGTTTCTGAGTCACAGCCCTTTCTGAGATCACCAGTACTTAGGGATGATAATACTGATGATCCCTTCTTCTGCCACCTGAGAAATTGGTTTCACTGTGCTGATAGTAAGGGTGTGTTGGTGAGAAAAGGAAAAAAAAAACAGTCCTAGTTTTCCCATGGGCTTCTCAGCTCTGTGCTTCGTCCCATCAGAGCTGAAGATGGTCAGGATTTTACATGATCACCCCAAAAGGAAGGAACAAGGTGAGAAATAGTGATTTGAATATGTGCTAATGGAGTTCCAGCTTGTTCCTGATAGTTCCTTCCAGCACAGCAGGAATTAGTCAGTGGGATACAGACCCCACTGCTCTTCAACATCCTACATGGACCAAGCTGCAAACAAGCAGGGATGTCCGTGTTGTCCATCCAGAATCCTGGACAAGTGGAATCTCAGCCAGCACAGCCCACATCTCTGGCTAAAACAGAGCTGCTGCAGCAGCAAAAGCAATTTCCATTTTCCCAGCACACTCTGCTTTGCAATCTCCTAATTCCTCTGGCCCTTGCTTGCAGAAGGCAGTGAATCAGCAAGTTAAAAAGGTAATAACTGCAGCAACATCTTTACCTTGTAGAAACAACACCTTAAATTAGATTTCAGTTGCACATGTCAAAAAAAAAAAGGACAAGTCCAGAAGTCAGAAATTCAGTCTGGGCACTGTGCTTTGCATCGTGTGCTCTCTTGGCTCAGTGACAAGGAACAGCCGGCAAGAGGCTTTTGTTGTATTTGTGTTTGGTTTTTTTTCTGTAATCAAAAAATTATAAATCAAATTCTTTCAGTTGTCCTCTGCTGCTAACAAAGGCTCTGCCCTGCCAGGTTGGTGTGCCTGTGTAATTATTTGGAGCATTGTTTGGATGCGTGTGTGACGTCAAAGGGTGTAATTGCCTGACTGAAAGTCTTGGCCAGGTGATGGTTGTTCACAGCTACAGACGTGCAGGCTTTGAACTCGTGGCTGCAGACTCCTCCAGCATCCTTCCTATTAATTAGCCTTCAGGAATTAATAATTCAAAAGTCTTTCCTTCTGCTGCAGCGTTCTGACAACAGTGAGCGTAGCTGTGTTATTGTAGATAACAATAATAAAATATTCATAATTTAATATTCCCTGTTCTCTCCCAGCAAGTGAGGCAGAGGCAGCCCAGTCTCTCAGCATCTGCTTTAAAGCTCTGCTCCTGCTGCAGCCTGGCCAGCATCCCTGCTGGTGGTGCCTGAGTTCAGATGTTGGCTCCCGAGGGGTGTCCCCATTGCTGCAGGGCCACCACGCAGGGACAAACCAGCTCCCTCTCATTTCCACCCACTGGTGGCAGAGGGACTCCTGACACTGCTGCATGATCAGTAGGAACCAGGATAAATGCAGGATTGGGGCTTTATTTGCCTCCTGCTCGCTTTGTGTTCTGGTTTTGCCACGTTCACGCCCAAAGGCACAAATGCCACCCACAGCTGAAGGGGAGTGGGATACAGGGAGTCACTGTAATCACCAAACAAGAGAAGAATCTCCTGTAAATCTGTCAGATGATGGACATTTGGGTGCAGGAATGCAAACACGGTGCTGGGATCAAGGAAATGCTGAGCAGTCACCTCGTGGAGCCCCCATCCAGACCTGCCAGTGGGTGACCAGACCCCGGGGAGCACCAAGAGCTCACCCAGGGGGTAAAACCAGCCCCGTTCCTTCCATGGCAACTGGAATTGCTGTGTTGTGGCACGTGCGTTATCCTTACCCTGAGAAACACACAGGCTGTTCCAAGAACTTCCATTAAAACAGCAGCAACCCCAAAAAACAAGGTGGCCAGCACGAAGTCAGGGAAGTTGAGCTGAGAGGAGGCTCTGCTGGCCCTGAATCCACGGCAGAGTTCAGGAGGAGCTTCGTGGGCAAACTCCCCCATTGCTTTGGGTCTCCTCTGGCTGGTCAGGGGGAAATGTTAAGTTTCCACATGTCATTCTGCCCACAGAGGATATCAGCTGTGAATATCCTTAATATATTGGCAACATGGAAAGAAAAAGATGCTCTTTGTTTAAAGAAAGTATCAAAATAAAAAGTGTCTCTTTGTTTAAGATGAGACACCTAAACCGTAATCAACAACTTTACTTTCCTTGAGTCAGGAACCATGAATCATCCTCTGAAATCAGATCACATTCAAGATTAGTTTCTCATGGTATTGCTGAGGAATTTCAGATATTTCCATTGGGAAAAGAGTTATTTCTTTAACAATCCCGGGGTTAGTTTGTTCAGTACTAATTTTTTCTTGTGTAATGAAGGTTGCCTAAAGGTAAGGAATGTTGAGATCTAAAAGTGGAGTGGAAAAAAAAAGAGAGATTAGGACAAGATTTAGAGACCAAAGTTAAGTGGAGACACAAATCAGACTATTTCAGCCTGGCAGAAAGTTCATAAAAGCTTTTGACTATCTTGTTAAATGCTACACAGAGATATATCAAGTCACTGATAGAAGCTTTCTCCTGCCAGCTGTAAATAAAGCAATAGAAATATCTATTTGAACAAAGGTTTCACAGGTTTTCTCTATTATCAGGGAGGATGAGTGTCGGGGGAGGTTTAGGTTGGATATTAGGAAAAAGTTCTTCCCCCAGAGGGTGCTTGGCACTGCCCAGGCTCCCCAGGGCAGTGGGCACAGCCCCAAGGCTGCCAGAGCTCCAGGAGGGTTTGGACTACACTCTCAGGGACAGGGTGGGATTGTTGGGGTGTCTGTGCAGGGCCAGGGGTTGGACTGATGATCCTTGTGGGTGCCTTCCAGCTCAGGATATTCCCTGATTCTGTATCTCTATTAGTTCTCCATGATCTATTCTCCCTGTTACACATCAGCCAGGACAAGCACCCCCAGGTCCTCCTGCTTTCACACCATCCACAGCCTCATGGTGGGGGGAGAAATCTGTGCCAGCTCCAACCCCATGGGCAGAACCATCCCAGAGATCAGCTGTGCTCTGCCCATGTCAGCAGGGAATGGCAGGAGCATCCAGGGGCTGATTCATGCCTGGATGGGGTGAATCACCCTCTGACAGCAGCCAGCTCCCACCACCAGTGACTCCAGAGGACTTGCAATCAGCTTTAAATAGATATTTAACCTTAAATTGATTAACTTGCGTAAAATTAATCCCATCCAGTGGGATTTTCTATCTCAGATCCATTAACTGTGTCCCGTTACTACTGTTCCTACTTTCTTTGGTAATATCCTTGGAGTCATGACGTATATTTAGGCAAAATCTTGCCTGCTGCTTGGGCAGTGGTGGGAATTACCTCAAGTGTGGGTTTTTTTTTTTGGTTAAATCAATGTCACTGAATCAGCAGCGCTGAGCAACAGCAGAAAGCAAAGCCACGAGTGCCTGGGCAGAAATCTTGATGCAGAGGGTGAATAATACATGGAAGTGAAAAGTATCATGCTATTTTCACCTCCTGCTTTTCAAAGGAATAGGGGGAGAGAGAGAGGGAAGGTGCTCGCTGAAAACCCTGAGTTAGGTTTTTAATAAAGTGGATTTCTCCCCCACTTTTCTCCCCTCCTTTCCCTTCACATAGTGAGAAACTTCCCAAGGTTGCCAATGGCACTAAAACAGCCCGTCCACTTTCAGAATTTCAGTCACCTCTTAAACACTTAGAGGCTGAATTGAGTGAAAACCCTTTTTCAGAAGAGTTTCCAAGGAAGTAGAAAGTTTCCACACCCTGAATCTTGCACTCAAAGAAATGGAAACTGGCTGGTTGCTGCCAACAGTCTGAATTGTTGTATCACAGGCTGAATGCTGAATGCTTTATTCTGTCGTGAAAAACACGAACATGCTTGGGGTGCTCTGCTAAAAACGCACAAATACCCTTTGAGAAGCGTAGCTGAACAATATATGGCTTGTGAATTATTCTTTCCTTGCATTTTCTTGGCACAATGTTCCCTTTTAGCTGCCTGATAGCAAATAAATTCTGATGAGATCGCACAGCTTGTGTTTTGCAGAATTCGAGCGTTGCAATCACTGCTCTGGAGAAAAATAAGGAGGAATGTGCCTTGTACCCAAGACACCTGGACGAGAAAATCTGTAGCCCCAACTGTTTGGGGGTGACTCATGAGGCATCACGTGCCATGTGACCTTTCACTGATCCCACCTCCTCTTGGTTTAAAATGTAAAGCCTGGACTTCACCACGAAAAATAGGTGATCAACAGGCCAAAAATAGTCCTGATCAACAGGACAAGGAGCTGAGCCTCTGCACTGGAGATCACAGGTTTGGAGGCTCCTAATTTGAAGTATAAGCGATGCTTGAATTGGTGGCATTTTGGGAGAGTTGGACTTTTCCACTTCCCAGCGAGGAGGGCAGGACTTGTGCCTGGCTTTTGCTCATTCCTTCGTGTGGCAGCACCCAATTGGGGCACCAGGGGTGAACTGTTTGGAGGATTAACTTCACAACCGACTGAGCTCCTCAGCTCTGGGTAGTTTTGATTATCTGTTGGGTCTCTTTCCCCAGCTTTCAGCTCACAGGGGGTTGAGCAACAACCACTGGCAAAAGTCATTGATGCTGCTGGAGGTTCGTGGTGAAAGGACACTGAGGAGCTCAGATGGAAAAGTCCTATCAGAGAGGAAGACTTGCCCATACCAAAAGGAACTTTATAACAAGCAGAGTTTAGAGTTCAAAAAGCCTTTCCTTGCTGTGTTTGTGCAAGAAGATTTATTGCTTACAATATTCCACTTAATGGCTGCTTTAGTGCAAGGGGGAGTGCAATAAAGCAAAAGACAATATTGAATTTTAAAATTCACCCTCATGCAGTGCTTAAAGTCTATGGAAAAACTCTTCCTGGGCTTAGGGGTTTTGGGTGGGACATGATGTGGTTCTCACTGTTTGCCCCTGATGGATGATATTACCTTTACACAGTAAAATACAACTATATTCATCAACCCATTCAGTCACTGTGTCAATGACTTTATTTGATTTCCAGATCAGAGTAGAGTGTAAATAATAACAAAGCTGTCTAAGTTGGAGAATGAAGTTGCTTGGGGGGTGCTGGTTAAAACACTGGATAAACTGTTCCATGATATTTTGGGATTCCTCTGTGCTGAACACCAATATTTGTTGCCAGTACCAGGCTTAGTCTTGTTATCATTCTGGTACAGCACAGCAAAGCTGAATTAAATTATTGTAATTAAATTGTTGTTATGTAAAAGCTGATTGCTTTGCATTGCTTTTCATATTATACAATAGAAAGCAGTTATTATATAAAGCAACCAATCAAACAAAACAAACCCCCTTTCCAGAAAATCCTTCTCCTTTAAAGTGTGATCAAATGCTAAAAGCCTTTGTAACGAGCAAATAAAGTTTGTGAACAAGATTTATTTCTCTACAAACCAACTTATTTTCCATTGCAGTCCAAAAAAAAAAAAAAAAAGAAATCATCACCTTTTCCTGTTGATAAATTTCAGCATCAAAATGCCAAGTCATGGGCGGGTTAGGAAAATCTTGTTTGTAATCAAAGGCTTGGCCAACTTCCTACATTTTTTACATTTTAATTATACACTGCATTGGCATCCTGCTATAAAGACATTACTTTTTGGAAACTCCCAACTATTTACATGACTAAGACTTAATTGAATCAAGAATTTTTTGCTCTTTCTTCTCTCTTTCTCCCTCTTTTTTATTATTTTTTTTTTAAATAAAGAACCATCATTCCCATTCCTTGCTGCAGAAAACATTCCTTTGCTCCCGTTGGGTCTTGGTAGCAAACACAAACAAGACTTTTGTCCTCGTGCAGCATTTCAGACACGTGGTCCAGTGTCTCAGGATCTCTGTCTTTCAAGGAACTGTTAATTATTGCTGCCAAATCAGATTAACAATTCCCATAAAACCCAGATAGGTGTCCAAGCTTAGAGGTTTTCCCTTGACTGGAAGTGTGTAGATATGGCTTTGGTACCTCCTTGGGAGCATTAATCCCCACTAATCCTGGGAGTCTGAGCTGGGGATTGCTGCAGTTTAACTAATTCAGTGGAAAAAAGCTCTCTCAGATTACCTCAGAAGGAAAAGGAAAATTTTGGTCCACGAGGAGCATCAGTAAAATCCAGAGCTGCCCAGAAAGGCAAACGTGGTGCCCCAGGGCATCCAAACAGCAGCAGGGCAGGGAGCAGAGGCTGGATGTTCTTAACTGTGCCCTGTTACAGCCTCAGCACCATCTCTCCAAAGGTGGATGGATGGATGGATGGATGGATGGATGGATAGATGGATGGATGGATGGATGGATGGATGGATGGATGGATGGATGGATGGATGGATGGATGGATGGATGGATGGATGGATGGATGGATGGATGGATGGATAGATGGATGGATGGATGGATGGATGGATGGATGGATAGATGGATGGATGGATGGATGGATAGATGGATGGATAGATGGATGGATGGGTGGATGGATAGATGGATGGATGGATGGATGGATGGATGGATGGATGGATGGATGGATGGATGGATGGATGGATAGATGGATGGATGGATAGATGGATGGATGGATGGATGGATGGATGAGCTGCAGGATTTGCCCTGTGTTCATCACACAGGGCCAGTCGTAGCTTCAACGGGAGGTCTGCCCTGCCCAGTGAATGTGATGGATGTGATTTAAATCCCCTTAAGAAGGCAAAAAAAAAAAAAAGATTAAAGCACTTGTAAGGTGCTGTAAGCCTTGTGTTTCCAAGCATTAAAAATGGGGATGACAACACTTGCCCGTTTAACCAGGATGTAGTTATTGTTATTAAATTATATGTCTGCATTAAAGAAAAAAAACCCTATATGTGCTGTTATCTTCTCCCCATTATAAGGCAAGTTGTTATTCTGGTAATTACAGCTGTGCCTCCCTTTTCAATGGGCTCAACACACTTCACTTATTGTTAGCACTGAGAAACTCAAAATGAAAGGTGCTGTTGAATTGGAAAATATTATTATTACAGTAAAAGTCATAAGGAATTGGATTTGTACAGAAGTATAAAGCAAAACACACTGAGATGATTCATTATGTATCACATGGAGAAAGACGTAATGTTGTTAATGTGGGAGAACAGATGTGTCTATGTATTTTAAGTATCTCTTTTTCTTTTCTCTGGTGAAAAGTTGTTTTTTTAGTGAAAAAAAAAGGGAAAAAAAAAAGGGAAAAGAAGAAAAAAAAAAAAAAAGAAGGAAAGCCAACCTGATCTTGATTACCGGTACCATTGAGACAGTTCACTGGGAAATGAAAGCAGTCACTGCTGTTGCCATTAATCTCATTTTATGTTAGTTTGGCTTTTACTGCAGAAAGTAGAAACTCTTGGGTTTTCTTTCCTACCCGGTCCCACATGTGAGTCAAAGCAAAGCTGACAGGCAAGTCCTTGACATCACCTCACGCAGGCTGTGGCTGGGAGCTCGAGAGCAGCGAGGGCCCAGATGTGATTGCCTCACTTTATTCAAATTAATTGGGCTTTAATTAAAAACGCAGCGCTTTGTCTTGGTTGGGTTTGAAGGGACACGGCTGGGGGGGACGGTTCCCCTCTTATCTCTGGGGGTTTTATGGCACAGTTGCTCTGATGGGCGTGTGAGAGAAAGTTCCCAGTTTTTTCCATTCTCTCAGACCTCAAGCATTTCGTGCAGGGACCCAAGACCCGCTGGTGAGTTGGAGAGCTCTGTGCAACAACACCCTGGGATCCCACCCCTGCCTGCACTCCCCCCGTGCCTGCAGGAGGGAGACCAGTTCCTCACTGTCCAGGGGGAAATCCTCCACCCTGAGGGACTGAACTCCCTCTGCAGAGGCTCACACACAACCAGCACCCCCCAAGCAACTTCATTCTCAAACCTTAGACAGCTTTGTTATTATTTACACTCTACTCTGATCTAGAAATGCACACACAACATATTTCAATATCCTTCATTGCACAAAGCAGAGGAAGACAGATCTGTAGAACTGATAAGATTAATTAAAATTCTACGATACATTTTTAGTGGAGATGCTCCTTAGGAATCCCGGAGGATTTATTTGAAATGCAGAGGGTTTTTTTTCTGTCTGTATCACACAAGGAACTGCCTCCTCTATTTACTGGGAATAAGGAGCAGTGTAGCTCCTTGCCTATCTGCTTTTAACTTCCAGTAAGTTACAGACAAAAATTCAATAAGCTTCAGTCAATGCTGACCAGAAAACAGGTGAAGAGGCCATTGGGGTAGAAGGGATCTGGTTCAGGAAATAATTTAGGGGAGCAAAAGCAATTGCAGAGCCTGACCTTCTAATGGAAAAACATTGGAAAATATCAAACATCCTCTTCACGTGAGAAACCTCACATGGCACTGCTTGGTAACCTCCTGATTGCCACCATCAGACACTGTTTTATGAGCACCCAAACACTCACTCGGTCTCAGCCACTGTTTTGGAAGTGATGACTTTTTAATGGCAACCAGCACACCAGAAAAATTCCCCAGGCCTGAACCACATTCTGGAGACAGACACATCCCTGGGGAGGGGGGATGTGTGCCTGCTCTCCCACTGCTCAAATACTGAGATTAGCTGGGGAAGTGGAGAGCTCTGTATTACCACTGCAGTGTAAAGACATCTCCGTGCTCGGGTTTCAGGTTTGGTTTCAGATCCCTGTAAACACACCAGGGCAAGGTTTAGCTGTTTCTAATCGCTTGAAACTAATGGACACATTTTATTATTTGGCAACAAGTTTATCTTCTGTCCTGTAACTGAGCCTGAAACGAGATTCCCACTTCGGTTTGTTTGCTCACTTGGTGGTGCAGATAGAAATGGGAGGATGCTGAAAATGAAAAGTCTATTCAGGCCACATAATCTCCTTCATTAAGTATCAGTGATGCTGGATAAGGCTCACTTGGGGACCTATTAATGGAAACACATCTGCTGCGTTCATAATAATAAAAGACTGGCTGTAAAGTGATTAATTGCTGTTAACAGAAGCAGGTCCTGCTGTGGGAAGGCAAATATGTGGCACATTTGGATGTGCACAGAAGGCTCTGCACGGATGAGCACGGCTCTTGCTAAGCTCAGCTTGCAGCTCTGCAAGGACAGCTCAAGGGGTTGGGATGGGTCAAGTCAGGCCACCTCTGGTTTGCAATCCCACCTCCCCAGATTCTCCCAAGGTAAGAGATAACTGGAAAAGGAGCATCACTGCCCTTTTCCTGGTTGAAATACGTTTTATTAGCAGTGCTTGTATTACAGTAGTCACAAGAGACCCTAATCAAAGTGGGGCCCTCCTGTGTTAGACACTGTCCAGATCCATAACATAAACCAGCTCTTCCTTTTAAGAACTTAAAGACTTGCAGATAACCAGAGCATGGGAGGGGAAAACCAGACACAGACACGACCTGCCTGAAGTTTTAGAAAACAACTGAGATCTCGTAGGTCTCAGTTTAGGATTATGGGACTGTACCTTCTTCATGATGTATGGGATCCTCAGCAGTGAGACAGGAGCACAGGCCCTTCAGCAGAGCCCGTGGTGCCTGCACAGGGTCTGGGGGACTCTTGGCTTTGGCACAGAGGGGCCGAGAAACTCGAGAGAAAACTTCAACGGGAAGATGCTGAGGAAGCTTGAACAGAGAGAGCTCAGCAACATTCCCAGCTCCCAGGCACTTTATAAGCAGGCATGTCATACCCTTTCAAAGGGATAGAAAGTATGAGACAGAATGGCAGGAGAACAGGGCTGGTTTCCAGCAGTACACTCACACATTGATTAGAGCCCAGATGAAGATAAAAAGGCTGGAGATCCAATGCACAGTCTGGGATTGTTGTGTTTCTGTGGAGGATCTAATGTATTCATGCTGTCAGGTCACATACATTAGACCTAGAAACCTGAGGTTTTCTTTCTTCTTCCCCCCCCCCCCCCCCCCCCTCCTTTTTGGAAGCACTTGGAGCAAACATATTGAATGAGACATTTGCAAGCATGGAGCCCATTAATAACACAAGGCCAAAGCAGTGCTGCAGCTCCTTCATCCTGCTCTGGGGAGCCAAGGAAATTAAGATCCTATAAGTTTCTTTGCTGCACTGGGGAAATCAAAGCCAAACCATGAGATGGGGCTGATTGGAGGCAGGTGAAATGTCTGTTTGTTTTTAAAGCTTTACAGCTCTCATTTTGATAGTCCCTGAGTTTTCCAAGTGCATTGTGCAGATACCAGAGGAGAGGTGGCTGGAAGAGGAGAAAACTAGTCTGAGGACCATCTGAGAACCAGGAACTTTTCAGATGCCAAAGAACAAAAGGCTCTACAGCAAAGGCTCCCTGCTGACAGCTGGTGGAGGTGCCCATCCTGCACTTACTGTATTCCTCTACAGTATTCCTACTGTATCCCTCACACCACAGATTTGTGTACCTGCAGCCTGATTTGTGCTCAAATGCCAATAAAACTTTCCACGTTTCTAACAGAATGAGAAAACAGTAACCCAGATAATAATAATAATAATAATAATAATAATGATGAAATTATGCACATGATACCTTGTGTAGATAAGATGGGCTCATGTCTACGTGGATATTTGATGGCTGTGGATAACTCACATCTCATCCAAGGTGCACACACAATCCTCAGCACTGATCCTTCTCCAGGCAACCACTGTGACTCTCCACGCAGATGTCCATTAGTGGACTATTAAGTGGGCAGGCAGACATCAAAATGGCTTTGTCACGAATCTGATGTTCTCATCTAAATAGATATAAACGGTTTGTTTTGTAACTGCTTCCTCCACTCAACCTCCTGCGATATCCCAGACTTGCTAACGTTCTTTTTTATTGCTGCCATCTGATTGTATAACTCTCCACTGATAGCAGCTCTTCATATTGCATCGATTAGGAGGAGAACAGGAAAATGAACAAAATGTACTCATTCTGTTTATAGTTTGAGCTATAATTTTGTGGCCCTCCTTGGACGCCTCACCAGAAGAATCAGATGCACTTTTCTCCATGTTTGGCAGCGGGCTGATGACTTGGCTGGGAGCTGTGTCCAAGTTGACTCAGCTCTTGTGCTTTCACAAGTGGGTTTTTTAGGCCACGGGAGGTGGACGGGGCTCCCGGGGCGGCTGTTGGGACACAGCAGGAGCTTCTACTAAACAGAGAATTTCCAGGGAGGAAAGGCTGTTCTTCAGCCCTTGATAACCCCCCACTGCTCTGGAGCTGGGTGTGAAGGCTCAGACAGGACACAGGAGGGAGGTGGATGATGATGATGGACTTGGCAGAGGGTCTGTTTGCCCTCCTAGTTTGAAGCACAGGGTTATATATTCGAGGTGAGTGGGGGGGTCACAGCCTGGTTCTATCGACAAAACCTCCCTCCCCATCTCAGCCTGCTGCAAACGTTGCCTGTTCTTCATTTGAAGGCATGAGATGGCCAGTTGACTCATTTTCAGCTGTGAAAAAGCCATTTTCTTGCTTTGATGTACTTTGGTCAATTCAGTGGTGAATGACTCAAGATTACAGTGGCCTGATTAAATTAGAGGTTCAAGGTAGTGTGAATTTGATCTTTTTAAGAAGCAGAAAGAGAGGAAAAAAGGAAATTATGTATTTATCTCTCATCTCATTATAAGAATTCCTTTTAAAAGTGAACTAGTTTTAATAAAATCACTTATTGGTTTTAGGGCCATGAGGTAGAATCTCTTCCATATAACAAAGAAACCCCTTCAACTGATGTATTAACTTCTTAAAGAGCTGGTGCCTGTCTTGCACAATTTATCTCAGATAGAAAGATTTAAAAAGAAAGGAGTTTGGTAGAACTCTGTAGCACTGACAATCCAACTCTCTGCAAACTGGGCTAGAAGAGTTTTTTTTTTTTTTGCTAGGTGCATAGTCAAGCCTAAAGATCATCTGAGGCTAATCCCAAAATGAGAGACCACCCTGGTTTATCCTCGTGTGCTGCTGCTCGAGTGTGTGCACCAGAAGCTCTGTGGGAATGCAGCTTTCTCCTGCATCACTCTCAAATTCCTCTGTTTATGCCCATGTGAAATGGCTAATTGGAGGAAAGGAAAATTGAGCCCAGCTTCCTCAGTTTCCCCATTTACTGGTTGTCCATGTTCAAACCAGTGCACTAGTCCTGCTTTTGCTTTGTTTCCACAGTCTCTGCTGACTGGGGTTTCTCCCAGGGTGATTTCACAGCGTTTGCTCCCCAAAAAATCCTGCCACTCTGCAGTAGTTTATAAACCATTCTTAACCTAATGATCTAAAACTGCAGAGAGGGAGATAACAAGAAAAAACCACAACCTATCAGCAAGATGTTGCATTACTAAGGGTAGTGGGGGCCTGGAAAGCTGTGGGATGTCACTTGTGGGTGTCCCAGCCCTTCTCCCACCAGTAGGAATGGCCCTGCCCTCACTCCAGCTCTCAGCCATGCAGTCCCTCAAGTTTTTGTCCGCTCCTATTTTCTAAGGAAGGGCAAAAATTTGTCATTGGCAAAATAAAGATTAAATAAAGCCTGAGTAATGTGTATGTAGATCTGGAAGATGTCTTGGCACGGGGACCAATTTCCCACTCTGACAGATTTAGAAGTGCTCAGGTTCCTGCTGTGACTGGAAAGTTGTCTCAGAACATCTTTCCTGTGATGCTCAGAAACCTTCTTCATGTTTCCACCCCCTGTTTACTCACAACCAGTTTGATTTGGGGCCAGCATTGTCCTTTAGCTTAAATAACTCTCTCCCTTCCCTGGGGGTTTACCTGGGCTATTTATAGAAAGCAATCCTTTTCCTAGCGTTTTCCTGCTTTTCCTAGCCTAAACAAAGCTATTTTAGCTTCTTCTCCACCTCCCTGATCGCCCCACATCTTCCTCTGCACCTGCTCCAGATCCTGATCCCAGTGCCCCACACAGGGAGGGACCTTCCTTCTCCCTCCTGAACCAACCTTGAAAATCCACCATGATTTTCAGCTCTTATTACACTCATGGCTCATTCCTCCTGTGATTTTTAATGCAGCCACATCTCTTTTCCATTTGCAATGTTTTCAGCCCTGTTTGTCACAGGAGCCCCTGTTGATGCCCCTTCTCTCATTTCCAGGCCATCTTTGTCAGCAGTGTGTGATGGGCAGTGGGACAAAGATATTATTTGGAATTCTGACAATATAATTTCCCTGATTTATTATTGAAATCCTATAAATAGGCCACTGACACCTCAGTCTGGGCTTGTTATCTGTGATCCCTTTATAGCCCAGGTTTGTCTCATCCTCAGACCTGTGCACACAGCAAATTCTGGAGTTGTCTGTTTTTCCTCAGTGAATATAAAAGGAGTCCAGGGCACAGGCCCAGGATTATTAATTTAATTTTTGGACACCCTGAAGTCAGATAAGATTAATTTCCCTGTGAAGTATCCCCTTCAAGAAGGCAGTGGTGACTTTTAGTTGAGCCAGTTCCAGCTGCTGAGCTGCAGTAAGTAAATGGCAGTCACTAAATGTCTCTTCTGAAGATGATGTTCTGTCCCATTGATTTTGGGCACCTGCATGAGAAAACAGAATGAGAACTTTAAATTTCCCCATCATTACTCCAAACCTGCTCTTTTTAGTCTGGTATCAACCACGAGGAAGTGATGTAACAGTGCTGAAAATGCCTCTAAAAAAACCCAGAGGGTTTGAAGTTGGTCACTGTTAGTCCTGGGTGAGACACATCCTTGCTCTGCTCTCACAACAGAGCCAGGGCTGAGGCAGCACCCACTTCCCAGGACCCCACCTGGGCACCTCTGCTCCCATGGGCATGGACCATCCTCAGCTTCCCTCTGCTGTGACTTCCAAAGGGGCTGCACCCCTTCACTCTCCTCTTCATAAAACCTGTCCCTCAGGCAGCCAAGTCACCCCAAGGTAAGTGGGAGGCACGTAAATCCTCGGGCTGTTTGTTGTGATGGAATCTGGGCAAGGAAAAGCACTTGGAGTTGACGATGGAAAATGTTTCTGAGAGCAGTTACGCTGGGGCAGCAATTCTGCTCAGCAAGCACAGGAATTCTTTCGGTGTGCAATAAATCTTTGGAGTTCTGCAGTCTCACTTGTCAGCTCTCCCCACGAGCATCCTCCCCAGCCCGGAGCCTGACAGGTTTAGCTCTGGATGCCTTGCTGGGTTATTGGGAATTCCTTCATTTCTTCTCTTTCCCCCCGTTGTTATATCAGCATTCCATGCCATGAAAGCTGAAAGCATGTAAACTGAAAGCATTTCTTTTTGTTTACAGGGAGAGAAAGAATTCTGGGCATATGCATGGGAACAGCTTCATCCTAAACATCGAATTTACGGGTCAGGGCATCAACTTTGAAAACTCCTACTATGGATTTTGAATCCCCTGAACAGCCCCCCAGGCAGATGCCTGGAAAAAAACCAACCCACTCTGCTGGAAATGCTGTGGCACAGGCAAACTGATGACTCAGGAAAAGAAAAACCAGCATCCCAGTTTGAAAATTTGCTGACAAAGATGACCCCTCTGGAAAAGGGCTGGTTCCATTTGGCTTTCGAGGCAGCCACTTGAGGCCAGCGGTGAGTTCAGAGCTGCTGGGATGGCTTGGGATCACTGCAGTGAGAGGCTGCTGGCACAGGGCAGCACAGTGAGAACACACAAATATCACAGGGTGCATTATTAGCAGAATGGCAAAAAAGCTGCAGATGCCTTGTAATTAATCCCGTCCCTTGAAATTTGCTTATGCTGTTTCTTTTTTTTTTTGATTTAACCTTTGTTTAAAATCTTCAGCAGGGAGGACATTGGAGATAAATGTCTCAGTCCTGAACACAGTTCTGAAACAAAATAAAATAAAATAAAATAAAAATGCTTTGAGTCTGATTGTCCACGGGTGTCATGTTTTTTCCCATCACCACTTAAATACAAGTCCAAATACTAATTGTTGTGTAATTAAATATCCCTTTTCTTTAATTTACTACACCTTCAGTCTACACTTTTATTTCTCACTCCAACTAGAGATTATTTAGAAATCAATATTTCCATTGGGTGCAGAGGACTTTATTTCAAAGGAGGAAGCAGTGGATATATTAGTTTCAAAAGCAATTATTTGGAGCAGGATTTCAAATACTCTCCTGCAGAAACTGCTCTTTATCCTTCACGGAAAACACTCCGACATTTTCGGAAAAAGTGATGCATGTTTTAACTGAAGCCACCACAGCCCTTTTTCCTACTCAGCTTTGTCAGGAGTGTCTTTAAATAGGAAGAATCTCTTTCTATAGCTGGTTTGAGTTAATCATTTCCCCTTCCAAACACACCGGGAGACACGTTCGGTCGGACGCTGGGAGAAGCTCGGTGTGAATGGAAAGCTGCTGGGAACGGGAGCAGAGCCTGCAGTCCCAACCCCCAGGGCTCTGCCTGACCTAGGAAGGAAGCAGAGGGATGTTTCCGAATCCCATAGCATACAATAATTCACTTTAATCTTCTGCTGTTGCCTTGCCTTTATGGAAGTGAAATCCAAATGAAAGAACTCTGGTGGAGATTTGCCGGAGCCTCCCGGATTTGTGGCCGTCAGCTGGAGGAGCAGTTGTCTGGCAGAATTTACTGTCAGTGAAGAGCTACCTCAAGAATGGCACTAAATGAGCTGTGCTGGATCACGCAGCCCATGGATTTGCCCTTTGGAAATGGCTTGGGGCACCAGCAGGAGGGAGATTTCTGCCCGCAGTGCTGTGGACCCTTCATCTTTCAATACCCTGAAATGGGAAAAAAACCTCCCACCAAAATGATTTCTGAGCAAATAAAGACCATGTTCCACTCTCTGTTCTCCCGCAGAGACCATTCCTAGCGGGAATATGGGACCATGAGCTCCAGCAAACAATTTTTCAGGCTGTAACAAGCAACACATCACCAAACCCTTCTGAAATTTCCCCCCCTTTTCTTTCTGTGCATCTCAAATCCCACTGAGCTGCAGACACCTGACGGGAATCTGGGAGCAAAACAAGCAACAACAGGCACTTCTTGGTTCCCATTTGCATGGCCTGGAAGTGCAGCTCGTGTTCCCAGCCTGCTGGACACCGTTTGCCAAGAGGAGAAAAGCAAATCGCTATTTAAGACATCGCCGAGCTCCCATCGGGCCTCATCACCTCCGACAGATTTGTGAGTCACTAAGAGGAAATATTTTACTGCTATCCTGTTTGCTCAGCAGGTGGAAGGGAAATAGCTCTCACAAACCCTGGAAAAAAATTTAGCAGGACTTCGATTTCAAGCACAGCCTCGGTGCTTTCGGCCTCGCCGAGTTTCACGTAGTGCCAGCAGTTTTCTGGATATTTTTCAGAGGAAGACAACAAGACAAGATCCTTGGCATAAAGAAATTTTTTTTTAACCCTGTGCAGTTTTTTGTGCTACTTCCCAGCTTTTCATCTGGTAATATCTTCCCCCCAACCACAAAATGTGCTTTTTTCTTGTTAATTTTTCTTTTGGTGTTCGAGAATTTTTGCTTCTGCTCTCCAAGAAACTTTGCTGCAAGATGAAAAATGTTACTTTTTTTTTTTTTTTCCAAACTGCATGGTAGGACTTAAAACGGACTTGGATAGTTCATAAACTTTGCAAAAGGGATGAAATTCATCCCTAAAGAAAAAAGATATTGCAGACATCTCCCTTTTTCATAATCCAATGAAAATAGGATAAAGAACATTGCTGAAGAAATCTGAGAAAATTAGTTCCCAATAGCATATAAGAAAATAAAATAAAAAATAACTTGTTCCATTTGTACCAAGAACATTTCCTAGCTGGAAACTCAGACAGCTGAAGTGCTGGTGGAGAACTGAGGTTTTTGGTGCTGCCACCTCTCCTTTCCCCTGTGACAGATAATCCATGAGGTTTATTGGGGACATTTCCCTCCCTGGGGATGAGAAAACCTCAAGCGAGCACAGAAACCATCCAAGAGGGGAAGGTTGTGTCTTTTTGAGACAACCCCATAATAGAGCTCAAGCCCTGAATATCACAGAATCATTCAGGTTGGAAAAGATCTTTAAGGTGATTGAGAACAACTGTTGACTTGAGAACACCAAGCATTCAGAATGAACTAATAACATTTAGACTCAATTATGCCTCTTCTATTACTGTTGTTGGTCTACTGCCTTCCTTATTATGGTCCTCTAAAAGGTAAAGATAGGATAATTCATCTCCTTAACCAAGCCTTGAATATAAATTAGCTTTAAAGACCTTTGAGAGCCAATTTTTCTCCCTGTTTATACATTTCTGCTTCAGCAGAAACCCATTGAAGAGCAATAATGAAATGTATCCCTTGTCCAATAAAGCACATAAAAGCCCTAAAGTTTCCTTAGAGATGTTCCAAAGTGATACAAGATCTTGGGTGCTCAAACCTGAGATGTGGGAGAAATGTTTTAAGATATTCTCAAATAAATGAAGTCACTGGGACAGTTCCAGCCAAGCTGATGAGAGAACAACGTGTAACACAGAGAATGACCCTCGTTATGTGCTTGTTTCTGTAACTACATGCAAAGAGAGGATTTTGGAAGGCCCTGCAGTGTTTTGACACACTCACACACACACATTTCACCCTCAGGTTCCACCTGGGACTTGCAGTAGCCACAGAGAAAGGAGAGCAGTTGTTTTTGTGGTTTCTTTCTGGCTCGGACCAGGGGCTGATGCACCAGAAGTCTTACGAGAAATTCTGCTTTGTTGGGATTTCCTGCAGGGTCCTGCACACAAAAGCAGCTCAAACCCTTCAGCTGACACAGTTATTGGAACCTGCAGTCGATTTTCCCAAAACACACTGATTTGGGAACCTCTGCTTTTCACCCACTCCTCTTTGTTACATCCTACGTACTTCCTGGATGATATAATTTGGACCTGTTTTTTAATGAGACGTCACTTAAGCACCCTGAAGTGCCATTGTATTCTGCTAAAGCTCTGCCAGCCCAGGGAGAGCTGTATTTCACTTGCCAGGAAGAGATTTCAATTTACTGGGATTTAACAAGTTACCACGTGTCAGCTGAGCTGTAGAAAATCTCCATATGTGTTTTTTTTGTTGGTTTTTTTTTTTTTTTTTTTTTTTTTTAGATCTGTGGCAAATGCAAACCAAGGCATCTTGTCCTAAGCCTGTCTCACTATGTGCTGAATGTTACCTTGTAGTAACCACAGACCCCACTTAACCACAGGTAGTAACTCTTTGAAATCATAGAATGGTTTCCAAACAGTCAGTACAGACAGAAAACCCCCAGCCAGTCCCAACCCACCTGGTTTTTGGACTGGGAGTTTGGGCAATTAAAACTCTTTTCACTCACTAATGGGTGTGTGGGGTTATTTTCATGCTGCTGCTTCTTAAACCAAAGCTGCTCCATTTGCTCTTTCTTCTCCTCAGCATCACCTGCAGCCTTCCCTTCCATGGCCACAGCAATTCCCTGCCCCAGCTGGGGGCAGAGGGAAACAAAACAAAGGGAAAAATGCACTTATAAACCAAAGTGACGACAAGGTTGCCAGTGGGAAAATGTTTGGCTTGCACGAGTAGAAAAAAACTCTTGATTAGAAAAAACACCCACAAGAAAACCCCAAACCCAAACCAGGCAAACCCAACCCAAACAAACAAACTAAAGTGTTGTGCTTCCAGTGAGTAAACGAGGATAATTTTAGGATCAGGAACACATTAATGTACTTAGCAAGTGAAAAGGGAGGAGGTTCCATTCTCTGACCAGCCCGATTTTAGATGAGCATTGAAGAGTTCAAAGCTGCCTGGGCCAATGCTCTGGCACTGCACTGGAAATACCTGGTGTTTTCCCTGAGGAATGAACATTTTGGATGCTAAGGCTGATCAGGGTCTCTGTAAATCCTAATGGGAGCAATGGCACAGTGAGCTGGTACCTGACAGGGCACCTGGGAGTGCTTAGTCCATGGGGAACGGAGAGGGGAGGAAAATAAAGAAGTGAATAGAACCAAAATAAAGAACTGAATAGAACCAAAATAAAGAAGTGAAACTGCAAAAAGCCAGCTGGCCAAATAGCCCAGATTAATTGCAGCAAGATATGGAGCTGAACAAGTTAAATGTGAATTACTGCACTATTGCTCCTGAAAGGTTTACTGTACACTCTGAGTCACAGTGTGGTTTGGTCTTTTGTCTATGCAGACTTTGCAATATTATATACTGTTGGTTTTTTTTTGGTAGAAGCAGAAGATTCAGCAAAGGAAGCTTTTTCAAGCCCATTGATCCCACAGAAGGTGAGAAAGCCCCGTGAAAGCACCTCTCCATTTGGGCAGCAACATCCTTTTGAGGAAAATTCTTTCCTGGTCCTTGCTTTAAAGAAGTTATTTGAGATTAATGTAAAGACCATTTGTCATTTTTGGTCATAAGAAATGCTAATGGTTTTCCCAGCTTTTTGCATTTTCTGTAAATTAAGCCTGTATTGTGAACTTCTCTGCCAGGCACAAAACAGAAAAGAAATCGTCTCCTCTAAATGGCAAAGCCCGAACTGAGTCATCAATTCACTGCTAATTGTCAAATGTGTTTATTGCACAAGAGAACTGATAACCTGCAATGAGATGTGATGGATTTAGCCAGCTGTGTTTTTGCAATTTCAGGCTGGTGTATGTCCAACAGAAACCAAAGACTTACACGAGTGCAAAAAAAAAAAAAAAAAGGAAGAAAAATGGGGAAAAAAAAGCCCGGTAGTGTTGATTCAGCACTGGTGGATTTTCTTGTCCTGATTATTTCTGTAATAGCAAGTGTCTGATACGTGGGTTAAAGACTGACTGAAGGAGATGGGATTGGAAAAGAATTGCCATTGTGTTTGTTGATATTCCTACAGTTAATTCAAAATGTAGGCAAGTCATGGAATGATTTTGGCTGGCAACGCGTTCTGTGAGCCTTTCCTTGTGGAGCTAAAAAAGAGAGAACCCCCTGTCTGTGTCAGTGAGCACACGAGGGGTTCAGACAAGGAAATGGAGTCAGAGGGAATAGTTCTACCTGAGAAATAAATGGAGACAGAACCCGCAGAGGAAAAAATGTTTGCGTGGCCCATGGCACTGGAACAGCTCCCTGTAAAACCATCTGTGGCAAACCCTGGGCACAGAGCCCTGCACTTGGGCACCTCTCACGTGACGTCCTTCCCTTTCCAGCTGATGCTGGAGGTGCCAACACGACCCTCCACCTCTGGGACCAAACCTGCCCTGGCACACAGGCCAAGGAATGTGACTGGAAGGAGCCAACCCAGAAGGTCAGAAACCAAAATTAGAGGAGCCCCTGCGGGGGGGACACTCAGCTCCTGCTGCATCAGGGCTCGAGGACACTGGTGACACCCTCACCTGGTGATCTCCTCCTCATTTTCCTCTCGCATCAGCAAAGTTTCTCCCACCTAAATCCTGCCAGAAAAATTCACCGCCCCAAACACTGGGAAGAACTCACATGATGCTTGCAGCTGACCACATCCTCCTCCGTCCTCCTTCATTTGGCATACTCAGCTCATGAGTGTGAAGAGAACAATCCCCCCCCTTGCCCAGTGGGACTTGGATTCAACCACCATTCCCAAGCTCTCTGGGAAAAATTGGGCATGATTTGTGAAAACCTCGTGCAGCCTTTAAAACCAGAGAAGATCTGGTGATGCCTGACTAATGGATGTGTGGAGGCCAAGAAGAGCTAATGAGACATGACCATGTTAGTCCTACAGAAACCACAGTGATTAATCACACAACCAGATGAGCAACGTAACGACAGAAGGCACTGGGCACCTTCACAGGAGACTCAGACGTCTTCCTGGAGGATAATTCCTTCAGGATGCAAGATCACTGAGCTTCATGCAACTGAACTTCATGAAGGATTTTGATCTGTACCACATGGGGTTAGGTTAGGAGAGGCATGGAATGTATACAGCCTCCTCAAATTGCAGGAAAAATTCTCCTTGATCACAAAAGAAGATAGGAATCAAAGAGATTTCCTCAAGGAAAATCTCAGAGTTCAGGGTTTTGACAGTGGCCCCAAACACAATTAGGATGTGGTGAACCTTGATTTGCTCTTCAGTTCACCTGTGTGAACCAAAGCTGGAAACAGAAACATTGCAGCAGTTTCCTGCACATATTTCCAGCCTGGATTTCATTAATATCTTCCCTGAGCTGGGATTATTTTGCTCATGTACAGTGTTCAAATCTGTTCAGGCTTTGTTTGGAAGCAGCAAAACACTCCTAATGGAGGCACCCCGTATAACCTACTAGAAAATGATAGTGTTCAACAGCTTCTTTTTTTAAACAACTATGAAAATTTAATACATAACCATATCCCACTACGGAATTCTGCAGGAGTGTTAAAAATAACCCAACAGGAAGCATAAAAGCACTTATTAAATTCTACAACTATTTACAGTAATTTCTGCATATGACTCTATTAAATTTCCATGGCAGCTCAGTCCCATTTCTACCAGGCTGCACAGAATTTTTCCAGAATGGTCAGCTCTTTCCTTCCAGTTCCAATGAACAAAGACACAAGGCAGCCTGTTTCTTATCAGAGATCTGATTGTATCAACACTGGTGGCTGTAAAAAAACCCACATCTCCAGACTCTCAGCTGGGGAAATTCAGCATAAATCCGTTGCCTTCAAATCTGGGCTCAGGGACTCCAGCTCCCCCTCTGTCTAATGCTCACCTCAGTCTAAACCCACGTGTCTCCTGCTTTTGGCTCCCACTCGCCAGTTACTCAACTCACCAAGCCATTGTTTTCAACTTTGGTATATTTTAGTAGCTGTAAAATTAGCTGTGTTAGTTCATAAATTACGGGAGGGGCTCCGAGATGTTGTTCCCTCTAACATTTGCTGCTGGAGATGGATGGGATGGCCAAGGGCTGAGGTCATGGATGCTTTGTGTTTAGCAGGAGAGGGGGAATTTGAGGCGCTTTCCAGCAGAGACTGTCAGGGTTATGCAACTGGAGTCTCCATGGAGCCCTGGAAAGCTCCAGCCCCATCTCTGCTCGAGATGCGCTCGCTGGAATAACCTCTGTGCTTCAAAGATTGACACTTCTGACTTCCCAGACACAGAGACACAAGGGTTTGCATCACAGAGCCTGTCTCATCACCCCAGGTTGTGCTGGCCCTGAGGAGCTGCTGTCTAGGGACCCTTCAGCCGTGAGGATGGGTCATTCTCTGTGCACTCGATTGCCAAAAATATTTCTGGGAACAAAGAGGCTGCTTGATGTTTTCTGCAACTGAAGTAAATCTTAGACAAAAAACCCAGAGGGAGCTGTTGGCACACACCATGCAGCCATCAGACAGGAATCCTGCTCGTGCCTCAGCCAGCTCCTTGACAGGCAGGAGTTTAGAAACCATTTAGCACATGAAAGCTGGTAAATATGTGTGTGTGTGTGTGTATGTATATGAGAGACTTATGCATAGGGAATCTGGGCTAAGCATATCATTTTCCAAAGCTGGAAACGTGTCACTCAGCCACAATTGCTAAACTGAGAGCAATCAGAATGATTGCTTTAAAGACTGTGATAGGGAGTGAAGGCTCTTAGAGGCACTTTTACCCACAGTTGTGGCTTTAATGGGGTGGTTCTGGTGAGTGGTTGAATAGGTGCAAAGCTGCTGGGTGGCAGGACATTCTTTGGAAAACTTGTCTCTGCAACGTTCTGTCTCTGCTGTGTTCTGTCTCTGCAATGTTCTGTCTCTGCAGACTGCAAACTTCCCAAGGGACGAGGGTGTCTTTTGGATCCTGAAATGTAAACAGATGCTCCCCTGCAATTAAGTCTAGAGGAGTCACACATTTGCATTGATTTTGCACTTGCTCGTAGAGTTGCTCCAAATTACAACCCAGACAGTCACTTTGCTGGTCTGGGAGCTCGGAGCTGAAGCAGGAAATGTTTTCAGAGCAGTTGCTGGTTATTTTGCAGACGTCCTTGGGACGGGCTGAGCGCCCCCAGCTCCTCTGTCAACCCCCAGCCTGGACACCGCTGAGCCGAGAAATAAACTCCCCCTAAGCTAAACACAGGGCAGGGATCAAAGGCTTTTGGGGCATCTGCTGTCATCATTTGTGTATCTTCAGCCACTGCTCAGCTCTTCCTGGTGAGTGATGGGTGCCCGGGTGACGCCAGCTGCCGTGGCAGGGATGGGCGCTCGGGGAATTATGGAAGAGACATTACGAGGAAGCTTTGGCTCCCAGGGTTGTATAGACTTGCCCATTAAGTGCTTGATGGACTTGGGTTTTCTCAGAAGAGTTTTCTGCTTGGCACTTCCCCTCACCTCAAAGCTACGCTGTGCTGTCCAACTCCTCTTGGCTTGTGCCTCGTCCTGGATCCACCACGGGTAAAGCTTTGGATCCACGGGGCGGGGATGGAAGAAGGTGTGCACTCCTGGAGTTATTCATGAACTAAGAACACATCCCCTGGCGAGGCAGCAGTGCCTCATCTCAGACACGAGTCCTTAAAAAGCAGCTTCCTTATTTTCCAGGTGTGACTTTTTCTTGGAAAAATCAGATTTCTGCCCCCAAATGCCAGCTCTGGGGGCAGAGGAAGGAGGCAGGGACGGGAGAAAAACCCCTCAGCACCCAGTTGGGATTGCAAAGGGAGGGCAAGTCCTCTGCCTCCAGGGAGACCTCTCTCAAATCCCATCCCCTGCTTCTATTACTGCTTTTCCTGTCTCTGAAGAAGATGTGGAAGTGCTGTTGATAAGCTCATTAACATAAATTAGTGCAGAATTCCACGGGCACGGGCACGAGGTGGTTTCAGTGATCTGGGGCTCAGAGCAGCCTTTTTTTGTCACAGCAGCACCTTCCCCCTCTGACAGCCACAGACACCTCCTCACAGCTCTCCATCCCATCTCAGGAGTCCTTCTACCATCATTTTACTGTCCCACACAGAGCCCAACAGGCTCCAACCCCCTCAGGGAGCACTTCCACCAACACACAGCAAGAGCTGTGTGGTGAATGCAAGGAATAACTGGTGTTTGGATTTTATACTCCATAAAAGTCCATTCCATCTTGGAAGGAGAAACAAAGAAGAGGGGAATCCAACTGTATCCCTTGGAAACAGCCCAGTGGACTCCAGAGGAGGATCAGATCTCCATAATGCAATAAAGCAGAGAATGCAAAAAGATTCTGTAATGGAGGTGAAGTCCAGATTTCCTCCTGGGAAAAGGCACTGGCTTCTAGTCAAAAGTATGTTCTGTGCTGACCAAGTCAGGAATGCACAGGATCAGGAGCTGAGCAGTCTTGGAAAGATTGTGCAGTGGGAGAATGAAGGGCTAAACTGATAATCCTGTCAGGAAAATATAACTTAATCTGGAGCTACGGATGAAAGACTGAACCCAAATCACAGCAAATTCTCCAAATTTGCCTCTGCTTCTCACCCTGACAGTGGAATTGGCTGCCCAGAGTTTTCTGACTAATTACCTGCATTACAAGCAAAGTGCACAGCTTTTCTTAGAACAGAACTATCTTTTTTTTTTTCCTGAAAGTTTAATCCTCATAAGAGAATTCGTGTCCTGTCCTTGCCAGAGTCAGAATTCAGGCTTTTCACATGGCCCTGAGCAGGAAAAAATTCTACCCAGTTCTCATGTGCACGCTGGTGCTGGGCAGGAGCTGCTTGCACAGAGCTCCTCAGGCTCCCAGGGAACCAAGCCAGGCTTTGCTCCAGTTTAGTGCCCTTTCTTTTCACTGTTTCCCATCTTTTGGCTCTCGTTTCCGTTCTCCTTGAGATTCCTCATGGTCTTTTAATGGCACATGCCTGGGAATTCAGCCCTTTGGGTGCTGAGTTAGAACATGCTCCTCTGACTGAGCTGCAAACACCTCCCCAGGGGCTGGGGCCCATCTCCAGAGGGGCAGCAGCAGGAGCAGCCTGGCAGCATCTTGACCATTTGTGCCAAGATGGACAGATGTCCCTCAGACAGATGTTTGTTGTTGGGAAAAGTGTCTAAATAACATGGTTTTACTTTAGTGGCTTAAAAAAAGATCAAGCCCAGACTGCTGTGTCCTGGAAGGAGCAGTTCCATCAAGCCTGGCTTAAAGTTTTGTCATGTGTGTGAGGAATATAACAGAAAACATGGATGTTATCTAACCAAGCCCACAGGCACTCCCAGCAAATAAAAAAGCCTTTCATTCATTCATTCATTGATTCATTCATTCATTCATTGATTCATTCATTGATTCATTCATTCATTCATTCCTTCCTTCACTTGCCCTTGCTGCCACTGAAGAAGCTCCCTAACTATCTGCAGCAAACAGAGATGTTTTCCAGAGGCAGGGATGTCAGTGCTGGATTAACTCTTTCTTTCACCAGGGAAAACTGATGATCCCGTGTGGATTCACTCCAAACAGCTCCACGGTCTCTGTGACCCCAAACCCAGGTGCTGGAACATCCCTGTCTGTATCAGTGAAGGGAACACCTCCCGTTACCACATGGCTCTGGAGTCTGTGCCGAGGTCTGACCCAGCTCTCCCTGATCCCAGACACACACAGATCGATGGGATAACTCTGCTGGAAAGCAGCAGTAATGAGCCCAGGGAGAGCCTGTGCTATCCAGCAACGCTCGTTAAGGCGCCAGCCCTGCTGATGTAAATAAATCGTCAGGTAATGACAATAAAACCCAGCAGTGCCTCTGCTGTGAGGTCATCAGGCAGAAAATAATTTGGGGGGGCTGGGGAGAGGGGGGAAGAAAAACCAATTCACAGTTGGATGGGTTTTATTTTCTCTTGGATTAAAGACACTCCCTTCAAGGGCTCTGTAACACCTTTTCATGGGACGAGCCCAGCTCTGGCTCACCCCCAATGAGCCCCTTTTCCAGCAGGGATGAGGGTTCTGGGCAATCAGAGAGGGAACAGCCCACGAGAGGGCTGGAGAACTGTGTCAGTATTGACGCTGTGATGACATGGACACTTCTCAAAACTTCCCAAAGGGTGGACGGAACAAGCTGAGCCCTCCCACCACCACTGCATCTGCTGGCTCTGCCATCAGCAGCAAAAGTTCCAAACAACTTGTATTGGGGGGAAACAATAGCTTTAAAGGTGAGCCCTGGGAACAGATAAAAGTGATACAATGGTACACGATGTTCTGCAAGCCCTGACTGTCCTCTGCAGCTTTCAAACTGTCTTTAAAACAGTTTGCAAAGCATCTGCTGCCCTGGCCGTGCCGTAAGCACTGAGGAAGGACAAACACAGAACAGGCTCGAGCCATTCCAGGGGTTGGAGACACTTAGTAAAAATAAGCTGAAGCACCACTCAGCCCTCAGTTCAACAAAAGCAATTCTTGGAAATGAATGGAGGAAGATAAAGTGCGTGTTCATTTAAATGGTACAGAACAGGGAGGCTTTTTGAGAGGAAAGCATTTAGACCCCGGGTTCTGTGATGGCCCCTGCGAAGTTATCTCATTGCTCCGAGGCTCTGTACGTCTGTAAGATATTTTTGGGTGCAATAATGGGGGTAGGTCCCAGCCTGTGACACTGGGAGGGACATCAGGGGCTACAGGGACAGGTTGCCTGTGCCTCTGTGCAAGCAGGACACGGCGTGGCCTTAAAGCAGTGCTGCTCCCAGAGATCACCCAGAGCCTGGGACCCCAAACTGTGTCAGCACTGGGCTTTATCCAAAATACATGCTAAAATGGGAGTGTTCCATGCATGTTCTACCTGGGAGAGACATCTGGCAGTGCTGCCAGAGGCTGGTGAGATGCTGCATGGGATGGGACACGGAGCAAAGCAAAGCAAGACTCTCCTTGATCCCAAAGTGCCCAACATCCCTGTACCTGCCTGCACATTGGTTACCCCACAGGAGGGAGCAGCACAGCACCCAGCCAGCCCCCAGTGACCTGCAAACCTGCCAGCCCTCAGCACAAAAGATTTCTATAAGGGCTGCATCCATTCAAAGCTCTTTGATCACTCCACTGCCTCACTGCTGGACCTCTCCAGCCTCCTGAGCTCATCCGGCTGCCATCAAACTACTCTGAGTGGCAACAAGTGCAACAAGCACAGAATAAACCTTTTCCACTGCAGAAATTCTCCCTCTTTTGTGCTCTGCTTAGACAAGTGACTGTGGTACACCAGGAGTTCCCTGCACAGTCAAACCACGGGGTATCTTGCTGAGCACTTGTAATCAGTTAATGGGGCAATGTACACATGATCAGCTGCAGATGTCCTGGCAGATTTAAGCATTGGGTCTGCATCAGAATCCCTTTAGGGTTGCTAATACAGCAAATGGATTGATTAATTAGCTTGCAAACCATCTGACTTCCTGCTTTTGTGGCAGTATCTTTTGGAATATCAAGGCCCTGACAGTGAGTGAATAAGGGAGACGCCACACATTCCACGGGCAGCTGGATCCAGCTCTTGGCCAGCAAAATGAGCACTTCAGGTCTGATCAAAAAATGTCTTGTTTGGAGCTTGCTGCACTATAATTAAACGCAGGAAACACAAAAAGCAGAGCTGCCACCTCCTCTCTCTGCTGCTCACCACAGTTTGAGGGCTGGGCAGGGGCAAGCTGGGCACACCAGACTGGAGGTGCAGTGTGCAGTACCAGAAACTGGAGCCAGATTCTCAGTCATGCTCGGCCTCCTTCTCTTGCTCACCTGTGGAAGGAAAGATCAACCCTCCAAACTCTTGTTCTGCACAGTGGCTTTGCCCCAGTGCAGCAGGAGGGGACCCCAGCCTTTGGTGGTGATGCCAAGGAAGGTCTTTGCCTGTATCCTGCCTTCTGCAAGATGGCATTTACTGGAGGGTTTCTGCCTGCAGGGCAGAGCAGCAGCTTGTTTAAATAAAGAGATTTGCTCAGAGGAAGCTTATTAATTCTCCCCCGGTGTCAGCAGAGGAGGAGAAGGCATGACAGAGGAGTTCAAACGCTGGGGAAACACAGTCAACCTGTAAACAGGAAGGGAAAAAAAAAGAAATCCTCAATCCCAAGGCATGTCCTGCCCTTAATCACCACACACTCAGCTGCCACCATGCTGCTGCCTTTTCCTGGCTGGAGCCACAGGAGTTTGGTGATGCCTGTCCTCTGCAAGGCCCTGCTGCTGGCAGCAGGTGGACTCTCAGGTAGCTCTTGCCATCACCAGCATCTTGAGCATCTCAGGACTCTCTTTGCTGGCAGAATGTTTTTAAACCTCCAGATCAGGCATCACATCTCTTCCAAACACTCTGCTCTGACCAAACTCAAGTGAATGGAGCTGGAACAAACCCCCATGGACCCCTTTTTGGGCAGTTTAGGGGGTGGGCAGCTCCCCATGGCTAAAACAAACCCCATGGACCCCTTTTTGGGCAGTTTAGCAGCAGCAGCTCCTCGTGTGGCTGCAGGAGGAGGTGGGGTGGTGGCACTGGAAGATCAGGAGCAGCAGCCAAGGATCTGACTCACGGGCACAGAGCCCCTGCCAGCTCTGCCAGCCCCCACTGACATCAGTGCCTGAGAGAGTTCTCGGTGTTTCTCCCTCTTCCCTTTCAACACAGGAATTGTTACTCATTCCCCACACAATGCCAGGTAGGTTTTATTGTGGAATGGGCAATGACATGGGGTGGCTGGGCATGGGAATGCAAGGGATTGAAACTCTGCATTTCCTACATGACTTCAAAATATAACAATCCCAGATATAAAGATTTTGGCGCCGAGGTCGGTTTGGAGGATAATTGTGTACTATGATCTAATTTTTGGGATCTGTGCTTCTTGCCAAATCTCTGCAGCTTTCCTGCCTCCCTCGAGAGCAGTTCAAACTGCAGGGCCCTGAACTCCCTCCTCCCCTTGCTTGTTCTTCTTTTCCCCCTCACTTTCTCTTGAGTCTTTTGGCAAAGCCTCTATCCAAACCTGGAAAAGTCAAGCTCTTTTTCTAAGGTCCTTATCACTGTAGTGTGTGGTAAAAAATTAAATTAAACTGGGACAGATTCTCTTTTGAATTTCCCAAACCATTTGATTCCAAAGGTTGGTGCTCCTTGAAGCAGATTTAGTACCTGATGCCTGTGTCAGGGCTTGTGGATTTACAAACACAAACCCCTACAACTTCATTGCTAAAGGTTGAACAGCCATTTTCCTAAATCCTTATAAGGAAAGAGTGAATATACAAGTCAAGAATTGCAGCCTCCCAGGGCTAATGTTGTCCCCTCTGTGTGACAGGGCTGGGAGCAGCCAGGGATGATGGGCAGCACTGCTCAGAGACAAGGGAAAGCTTCATTCCTGAGCCTGAAGGAAAATAAAACCAGGATAAAGCTTGAAGTCTTGTGTTTCCTTTTGATATTCAGTAAGGCTTTGCTGTAACACCCTTGTGTTTCAGTTTTCAGTTTGTAGGGTGACCACATCTGGGGGTCCCTCATCCCTGAGACTGTTCAAAGCCAGGTTGGACAGGGCTTGGAGCAACCTGGGCTAGTGGAAGGTGTCCCTGCCCATAAAGAGATGGTCTTCAGGGTCCCTTCCAACCAGAATCATTCCATGGTTCCATGATTTTGGGGATCACTGAGCTGGTTATGTTGGAACTAATGGCTGCTAATGTCCACGTGAATCAGAAATATTTTGTAAATCTGTGAGCATCCATGAGCAAAGAAGAGTCCTTAAGTCATGGAGACCTCTGGGTAGCCTGTGAGCCATTAACACACAAACAGCTCAGCCTCAGCTCTCCAGAAAAGCAGGTGGAGAGAGTGAACCTTTTAAAAACCGGGGTTTGAATTTGGGCATTTCGCTTTGCTTCATTTTGCCTAAAAATACTTTCTGGCAGCAACAGCCCCTTTACAAGTCCCTCCAGCTGAGCTGAATGTTCCCTGAGAGCAGCAGCTTTGCCCCAGCTCCCTCAGCAGCCTCAGCCCTTGCTCTGGGCCACTGTGGAGTGAAAATGAAACAGCACTGAGGCAGCACCCCAGCCTGCTTGAGTAAATTCATTCTCATTTCCTGATAAAACAAACCATCCCCCTCGGGCTTGTTTCTAGAAAAGAAAAAAAAAGTAAAAAAAAAGTAATCAATCAAACACTAAAAACATGTTAAAATAAACAGCATGCGGCGAGAAATCTGTTTTGCCTTGTTTTCCTTAGTAGGAAGTCAGCAGGGCTTTGATGTGGGGACACACATTTGATAGCACTGCTGACAGACAGGCCTCCAAAGGCTCCAGAGGAGGGTTGGAGCTCACACAAACACTCCCACATCCACATCCATCCCTGCAAGGCCACTGAGCGCTCCCAGTCACAATCCCCAGCCCCGGGATCCCGTGGGATGGGCTCCCCCAGGCTTCAGCTGCCGTCACAAAAACCAAGGATTAGGGTCGGTTTTTTTTTTTTTCTCCTCTTCTGGCTGGAGATTAAAACACAGAAGTGTCAAAAGCTACAGAGCAGCCCCCTCCCCTCCCAGGCCTGGTGGGTGCTCGGGGAAAGGTTGGGCTTGGCAGAGGTTTGATCTGGAGCTCTGTGAAGGCTCAGGTGAGTGGAAAAGCTTGTGATCCCTGGAGCAGAGCCACAGCCACTCCCGGCAAACATCCCCCGCTCCTCGGCACAGACCTTCAAAGCACTGAGAACAGAGCTCTGGCTTTTTTATCCCCTGGCTGCTGGAGGCTGGGCAGCCCCTGGGGTTTGCCTGTCCCCGTGGTCAACAAGGTGCCACCCTCCTGTCAGCCCTGCTGATAATCCCCCCCTAATAGTCACCATCCAGCTAAAGCTACTCACCTTGGGAGGGCGTTTTTTAATCCTGGAGTTTCAGGAGTTCCTCTGCACAGCCCTGTCTCCCAGTCACACTAATTGCGAGTGGCCAAGCCCTCAAAACTCTGTGGAAACACAAAAATAGGGTAAAGAACAGACTCTTCATGTTTGGGTGACACCAGCCTTACGAAAAGTGATTTTTATGCCTCTGGAACCCACCAAGCTTTGAGTGTGAAACAGCATCCACTCGTACCAAGCTGTTGCTTGACCATAGTGATGGTTTCTGTTGACACCAGATGGTTTTCATCTGGCTCAATATTTTTGTTCTGAAATAATAACATCGCCAATTGTGAATGAATTAAGTTGTCTCAGCCCTCACTTTCCCACCAATTATAGTGAATTATGAACAACCCTCGAACAAGAGAATCTCCCTTCTCAGTTATTGGTGCTAGAAGATATATTTGCCTGGTGGCCAGCTCTATGTTATTTGACTGATTTATAGGCCCATAACTTATGGAATTAGAGGTGATCTTTTTTTCAGAGCTTTAGCTCAAAGTGGGTTCTTTTTTCTTTGAAATCATGTGGAAAATGAGGATGATAGATTTTCCCTCCATATATTTTCAGGCCTCTAATAACAAGCTGAATCTCACTTGCAGCTTTCCAGCCTGCACCCTCACCCCACATTAACTCAGGACTCGCCATTCCAAACACACTCCAGCTGAAATGGACTTTGGATTCTCTAAAATATTGATCCACCTTTACCCCTGCAGAAAGCCAGTGAGAGACTCAGGAACCTCTTAATAAATTTAGGAGTATGGTGACTTTTTTTTTCCATTTAAAGTCAAACCTGCAGAAGAGAATTTTATGTGGGGAAGGGTTTGTTAGAGTGTTATCAACAGAAATTATCTTGCAGTGAGTGCTACATTGCTGCTGCTAAAACACGGATTTTGGTCAAACTTATTTGGGACACAGAAAAAAAACCCACAATGTTTATTCCTATTTGAACAGATCCTTAAAGGATGGAAAATTTTAAGACTGTTCTTGTGTTACAACACTGCTGTGTCTGACCTGGAGGAGAAATGTCAGAGTCAGAGCCTCCTCCTATGAAACCTCTGAGGTTTCTCATCAAGTCCCATCAAAATTTATGGGGTCTCCGTGGCTGAGTTGAGTTTGGAGGATTAATTTAGCAGTGCAAAGATGCCAACTCTCCTACACTTATCTGAACCTGAGGCAGCCTCTCAGATTTCTCCAGAACGAATCTGTGCTTGGAATTCTTGACAAGATTAACAAAGAAAAGCGTCCCTGTGCTTCAGGAGTTATTCTGGGATTGAAAAAATCCAGGAGATGTAGAGATTTTTTTAAATGTTCACTAATGAAAACAGGTCCTTTGGCTTCTCCTTCTAAAGGCTGATAATCTACTGGAGTTCATGGATATGTGAAAATTTGCTGCCGTTGGGCTGGACTTCAGTGAAATTATAATTTCTCATAAGTTATTTTTTCTGGTAATATTTAATAAAATGAAAAGCTAAAGATACCTCTGCCTGGCCCACCTGCAAATGATGTCATGGAACTTCTCCATTCCCTGTGTGCTGGGCAGCCAAAGGTCTCATTACCATTGGAGAGAGGGAAGGATTTGTTGTGAAATAACAACAAAAAATAGTATTTAATAGGTCAGGCTTCCAAGAGTGCCTCCAGACAAGCTGGGCCACTTGAGGTCAGCTCAGTCTCCCAGGGCACAAGGCATTAGTGGTATTTTCCATGGGTTAAGTACAGAGCAAATTGGCTCTGGGTGTTCCTGCTGTACCTGTGCTGCCTGTGATGATCCTCTGAGATCAGGGTATGAAGGAGCAATTGATGCTGGAGCCCTTCAAACTGGGTTATGAAAAATCAGTGGCACTTTGCCTCTCTTCTTCCATTTATCCTGTTCTCTGGATTACATTTTCCTCGACCCAAAGGTCATCTCTTTGCTCAGAGCTCCCCTTGCCCCACCCCAGAAGGGACCCACAGGATCTCTGAGGTCATCAGCTGCTGCTCATGGTTGGCACTGTGTTTCCACCTTCTGAAGGCATCAAGCACAACCTGTGTGAGGCTCAGCAGTCCTGGAGAACCCCGAGGGCCCAGAGCCCACTGACCTCCCACCCTTGAGAGGACAGGATGGGCTCTGCTCCTCAGGGGTGCTTGTCTGTGGGCTGGGACCCTGCCTGTGGCACGGGGTCAAATCCCTGGCACACACGGAGAGCAGAGGGATGCACTGCCAGAGGACCCCTCCAAGCTCTAACAGCTCCATTGGGAAGGGTGGGAATAGCCTCTGGAGGTGCCCACCCCTCTGCACAGACCACCAAGGGGTGACAGGGAAGGACAGACCTGGGGCTCTGGTGTTTGTCCCTGCTGAGCTCTCCCCACCCTTGTCTGAGCAGCACCAACACCCTGCACCACCTCTGCTTTCACCCAGGTGAAGGTGCAGCCCCGGGAGACGCCGGTGGGCTGTGGATGCTGAGGTGTCCTGAGCCCATCCCCGAGGGCACAGCCACCTCTGACACAGCCCGGGGGGGATTCTGGGCGGGTGCCAGAGAGCCACTTCACCTTCCTCACACCCACATTCTCCTGCCATCTGCAGGTCATTATTGCCAAGCTCAAAGTCCTCTGGCTCCTGAACAACATTGTCCAGTCCTCCCAGTGGGCTCCTTGGAGCTGGGATGTGCTGGGGAGGGAGGGAGGGAGGGAGGGAGCTCTGTTGTTATTCATCTCATGAACCAAAGGTGCTCCACTCTGGTTTGTTTAAAGGCCCAGCAACCACAGGCTGATATTATTAACTGGTCCTCAGCAGCAAGCCAAGAACCCAGTCCTGTTGGGAGAGGAAAAAGGGAATAAAGCACTTGAGAATCCAATCTCTTTGGTGCTAATTTTAGGCATGTATGCTGGCACGGGGAGCTTGTTTCATCCACTCACATCTGGGGCTGTGCCACAGAGGCAGATTTACAGACTATTAGTGGCTCAAATAGCACTTCATATGCAAGAGGCAAAGGGGAAAAACACTGGGTCCCTCAGCTTTGTGGGGTTTGAGCTGAGTTATGCAAACAAAGTTACTTCAACTGTGGAGTTATTTACAGGTTGGCTCATAAAAGTCTTAGTGACAGATTTAAACAAATTAATTTTTCTGACTTTCATTCGCTGTCTTCCCTCCTCTTCCCCCTCCAGCTATTACATGTAATTACAGGAAATCTTGCTATATCACATCTTCAAAAAGACACAATGAAAAGCAATAGCAAAGATATTCATTTCTTCCTTCTTTAATATTTGTTTTGGATGGGATGAAAGGGTGTGGTGGAGCTTTTCCTCGCAGCACCTCCGAGCTCTGCTCAGATCCCCCAGTGCAGACACCCCGAGCACTCCTCTCCTCTCAGCACAGACAAGATCTGGCAGCCCTGCAACAATTACTTAGTGCTTTCTTGGCCTTTGAAACTGCTTTTAATGATTATGTGAGACATCCACAGCAATCAATCTAAATACGGTCTTTTTTTTTTCCTTTTTTTTTTTTTTTTAAGCATTAAAGAAGAAAGGCAAATGGTTGTTCTTTTAAAGCTGTGTGTTTGCTTGCTCATGGAGCAAAAGAGTTGTTGACAGTCATGCTGATATTTCAGAGGCAAAACTCAAAAGGATAAACTTTATTTTGGACCCATCACTAATTTGGGAGAAGGAGAGACATGGCCCTACCTACAAAAAAACTCCTAAACCAACATGCTTAAGCCCAGAGCTTTGGTGCCCAAAGAAGGGAGAAAAAGAAAACAGTTGGAATTTGCCATAATCAGCTTAAAATATCACCAAGCCCATCTTTGTCCCAGTCAGAGGATATAAAACTAGATTAGAAGAGAAAGGAAATTAGGTAACAAAGATGGTGGCTACAGTTGGCCAAAAAGAGGGAAAGAAAAGCTCTGCTGGTTTGGTTGCCTTCAAAGAAGGAAGTTTGCTTTATAAATGGAAAAATAAAAAGTTTCCACTGGAACGTGGGCAGAAAGTCAGAATCAATTCGATATAATTGAGGCACAGACCCAAATGAGGGCTTACATTACTGATCTGTTTTTTTTCCTAAATGGGTCCTTCTTTTAATTTTGTGTTCTGTCAGGAAAACCTCTTAAATACATAAATACTGTTGGAAATTAAATTGGTATGAAAACTGTGAGGTTTTATCTTTTTTTTGACAGAGACAAGTCAAATAAAAATGGCTTGATCTGTGATGGAAGCACAACAGAATTTGTACAACTTAAAATGATGTTGAATTTCAAGGCACTGGTGTGGATGTGTATGAAGGGAATCTGATTTAAATCCAAATAGAGTCCAATTCCTCCTCCCTATTAGTGACTTTGGGGCAGGAGGGGTCACTTCTGGACAGGATTCAGACAGACCCAACTCCTCCATCCATCACTGATGTCTCCCTTCCAGTTTCACATATTTTTTACCAGCACATAAATTGCATTGAAGCCCAGTGATATCACTGCTCCAAAATCCCCTTAATCCTCAAAGCAGATACAACCACAGGGTCTTAAACACCTCTGTTAATCCCTTACAGAGAATAATAAATCATTTGTTCAATGAAACTTTATCTTTCAGACACGGCCACGGACATGCCTGTGACATGAAGCGCCAGGAGTGAGCTGGGGGTGAAGAGCAGGAAGTCAGACTAAGAAACTCGACTCAAATCACAGATTCAGACAGTTTTCTGATCTGCAGATGAAGGCTGAGTTCCTGGCAAGTGATGTAAGTTGTATCCTGCTGATGGACAGGACTGCACATGACATGTTTCAGGTATCCCAGAACAAGTTACCGAAGCACTTGGATGATCCCCAGCGGAGGCTGTTTTGCAAGACTCTGCTTTCCCAGGAGGGTGTCTCATCATGATTCCTGGCTACTCTAACATGAGGTCCAGAAAATGGTTCCTCTCTCCTGAGAAAATCCCTCAGCTATGGAAAAAAAAAAAAAAAAGGAAGCTTTACCTCATATCACCAGAAAAAAGAGACATAAAAGTCCCCCAAAGACTGCAGCAACAAGGAGACACCAATCCCTTTGTACCTCACAGACAGAGGGAATGGCTTTAATTCTTTAAGAGTTTTGCTGAAAGATGTTTCTAAGACAGGAGAAGTCCTCAGGGATTTAAAACAGACAACTTTACCTATGGCAGTGCCCCTCCTTACCTGCTCAAGGCACATGACCCCGGAGGAGATGGAGCAGGACTGAAACGAGGGGCACATCCCCTGCACCTTGTTCCTCTTTTCAGCTGTTCCCTGCTGGTCACCAAATATAAACAGATTTTCCTTCAATTACTGGGCTGTTGTGGTAATAATCCCAAGTTTATTTAGCCTCATGTTCTGAGAGTTTACAAACTGTAGCACCGACACAAACAACAGCGTCAGTAACAACTCATTGAAACTGGCCAGTGTGGGAGGGAGCTGGGGCAGGGAATTTGCTTTTTTCCATGGGAAGCTCCTGGAGGAATTTAGGGAGACAAACTTTAATAACACATGGAGGACTCTGCCCAGCTGATACGGGTGTAAAAGTCCTCTGCATCCCTTGGGTTTGATTTTAAGACACATTTTCTTAGAAAATCAGAGTCCGGAGGCCCAGGGTAAGCACCGGGCACAGCCCCAGGTACCTGAGCTTCCCACAGGATGCAGCACTGTGATGCTGAGGCAAGATGAGTCTTATTGTCTTTAAAAAGATCCTGGAAATGTCTAAATGCTGGTCCAAATCCAAGTGGAAATCTTAAATTAGGTGGAGAATACAGCAGTGGTTGAGGTGTTTCGGAAGTGTGGACACACAGCAGGGAAATGTTATCCCACCACGGATGCCAACCTTGCTGGGGCTTGTTTGTTCTGCAACACCTCTCAACCCTGTATGGTTACAATTTCCTCCGAGTTTTTTTAACCTAAAAAAAGGGTAAAGCGAGAAAACAGAAGAGGAGGGGGGGAAAAGAAAAAAAAAAAAAAAGTGATTTTTAAATCAACTGTCATTTCTGGCAAGGCTGAGCATCCCAGCAAGGTATTTGTTTATTATCAGGTATTTCCTCAGGATCAAATCCAGGGGAGAGAAGTCTGGTACTGGTTAAAGTCTGTTTAAAATCCTTCTTGAAAAGAGATTTATGCAAGGAAATTACCTAAGCTCGGCTCGGGGCTTAGTCAGCGGCGCGGGCTCCTCTCGCGCATTGTTGGTGCCGCGCGGGGGTTTTTTTTTTAGCCCCGCCGAGGGCGCCCAGTGAGAACAGCGGCAGGTCCTCGCTCACAGAACGGGATCAAAGCTCCAATTGTTTCGAAGGAAATGACCCAGCGGGAGCAGAGTGTTGGACACAGGCTCCTGCTCCCAGCCCCGGGGCTGGTTGGCACAGGGGCACCTCGGTTTGGGTGAGGGGTACAAGGGGTGCGAGGGCATCTCGCTGTCACAGGTGAAATGGTGCTTCCGAAATCCCACCTCTTCCCCTCCCTGCCTGATTGTCAGCTGAGGGATGCAAAGATTCCCATCTCACTGGGGGGAAGGTTTCCTGGTCCTTGGCCACTTTTGGGAGAAGAGGACACCAACCTCCTGGGCTTGAAGTGATGATGTGTGACATTGCGGTGGGACAGCAGGAGGTCGCTGGGGTGGGACATCTGGAGGTCATCGTGTGGGACAGCAGGAGATTATTGTGGTGGGGCAGCAGGATAGCAGCTCCAGGTGCTGTCACATCCCAGCAGGTCACACCTGATGGGCTGGTGGATCCCCCAGGGAAGTTGCCCCATCCAGCACCTACCGGCAGCAGCGGGTCCCTGCCCTGCCCCATCCAGGCAGTGGATTTAAATCCCCTGCCTGCCTGTGAGGTGTGGCTGTGCAAAGACTCCCATCTCACTGGGGGGGTTTTCCCTGGTCCTTGGCCACTTTTGGGAGAAGGGGACACCAACCTCCCGGGCTTGAAGTGATGATGTGTGACAGGGTGGTGGGACAGCAGGAGGTCGTTGTGGTGAGGCAGGAGAAGGTCATTGTGGTGGGGCAGCAGGAGGGCAGCTCCAGGTGCTGTCACATCCCAAAAGGTCACACCTGATGGGCTGGTGGATCCCCCAGGGAAGTGGCCACGTCCAGCACCCACCGGCAGTGGCGGGTCCGTGCCCTGCCCCATCCAGGCAGTGGATTTAAAGCACAAAGGATGGAAAAGACCTATGAGTTCATCCCTGCCACTTCCCTGCCAGCAGCCAGTCGGATGCATTTAATTGTCTCATCATGGGACTTCCACTTTGTTTCTTTGGGAAAAAAAAATTCCCATACATAGCTGAGCTCAGGGACACTTCAGCCCACGGGCAGGGCAGGCAGCTACAGAGCACATGACCAGGGTTGAAATGAGGTTTTGGAGGCAAAACACCGACTGAGCAGGTTGTTGTATTATTTTTCCAAGGTCACCACTGGAATATCTGGCAGGTTTATCTCAGGGCTGGGAAATTTTACTGTACTTGCAGAAAACAACCAATATTTTAAATTCTGGTGCCCGGCTCCTCGCTGTTTGTGTTGGTTTAACTTCACTGACCCTTAAACACGAAACTGGAGTAACGTGGTGTCGAGCTGGATGCCGAGCTGGATGTGAATTATGTGTGTAATACAGTAAGTGATGGTGAAACAAACATCCAGCAAAGCATCCTGTATGGAAACTCTTTCATCTCCATTGATCATTGACGTCTCTGCTGACAGAAGGTGGCCATGCCAGCAGCCTGGGATGGCTTTGAAATGTCTCAGAATTATGTCTCCATGCAGTTAAGGTTTTCCGCTGCTAAGAAATATCTTAATGCTAAAGGTTTGTTTACAAGGGGTGGCTGTTTCCACTTGCTGGAGCGTTTAAAAAGTTGTTTTTTCCAACCACAAAGTAGATCTAAACATTAAGTGTTTCTTAAGTTGGGTTTCCAGCTCCTAGACTGCTATAAACATTAGCTTTCATTGGTTTAAAGCAAACTGCAGCAAAAAAAAAATAAAAAAAAATTGCTGCTTTAGCTCAGCCCTTCATAATGTAAAAAAGAAAAAGAAGGAAAAAAAAGACTATTTTAAAGAAGTTTTATTTTTCAAAGGTTCGTTGTGCAATGCCTACACTGGCCCTGTGGCTGCAAAGAGGGTCACAGGGACAAAGCACTTCCCTGTTTTCCCCCACAGTGCTGGGGGTGGGTTTTGGGTCCCCCTCTTCCCTCCCACACTGCTGCTCCCCTGGGGAGCTGATAAACACAGGCTCTCCTGCCACTGCTTTGTGTGATCCTGGTGCCTTTCCCAGAGGGGAATTACCCACAGGGTGGCTGCTGTTGGGTGATTTGGGGGCTGTAAAGCTGCAGGGCTTGAGCTCTGCTCTGAGGGGGGACTCAGCCCTTTGCTTGCAGTTGTCCTCAGTGTTTGCAACAACTGTCCTTGCAACCAAAAACCTTCCCTAAGCCAAACACCAGGGTCATCTTGGGCTAAAGCCAGGGAGAGGTTGATGCCCAACTGCTGCCAGGTGCTCCAGAGCATCTCTGTGACAACACCACTCACATCAGGTTAGATTTTAAGGAATCCCTGGAAGTGTCCAAGGTCAGGTTGGAGGGAGCTCTGAGCAGCCTGGTCTAGTGAAATGTGTCCCTGTCCATGGCAAAGGGTTGGAATGAGTTGATCTTTAAGGTCCCTTCTAACCCAAACCCTTCTATGATTCAGTGATGATGATGATTACCATGATGACCTCACTTCCAAGGGTGGGCAACCCAGCCCCTGGCCACAGCCAGATCCTCTGCAGGCTTTTGTGAGGGTTGTCTGAAAACTGACAACCAAAATTAGTGATTTCTTTTTGAGAACACAGGCTGCTGTATCATTACACACTTCCAATTAGGTCACTGGAAATGAACGATCAATAGGGAAATAATTGCTGGTTTGGAGTGGAAAACAGTGTCTGGAAAACACTACTGTGATGTGAAAACACCACTTCAATCAACTGTAATGCCACTAAACCCTCAGCAGGTCTACAAAAAGGATTCTAATTCAGTTTATTCACTATGATGTGTTTCAAATCTCTGTAAAATTAAGGAAGTTCTGGTGTTGGTGGGAATTAATTCATGACTTGAGCATCCTTAACCTGCTACTATTCCGATGTCCTCGGAGCAAAGGAAGGAGCTGCCAATCCCATTGTCTGGTTGGAATGTCAAGATGAAGGGATTTTTAACTTTCTGAAAGCAAAAACACGTTTTGTTTCTTGGTTGTTGTTATTTTACGAGGCACTTTTAATCAAAAAATTCCATAAATCTTTCCTTGATGGAAAGCAAAGCTACTTGTATCTCCAAAACATTTCAAATGGGAATTGTAGGTACACTCTCACTTCGGCCAGAAATGTAAAAGTACTTCAGGACAATTAAGCAATGAGTGTCTGTCATTCTTTTCCACAGTCACTTCTCTGTTTCCTTTATTATGTTGCTCATTTAAATGTGACCACAACATCCAAGTTTGTCCAGGTCTTTCCCATTTCCCTCTCTCACCATCCACTGATCTTCGGCCACTCAAGGCCAGTGTAGGAGTCTCCACTCGTCAGAGCATCCACGTGGGAAAGGGGCAGGGGAGAGTTCAACAGCAGCAAAACAAGCCTCTTCCTCTGATGTTTTCCCTGATGTAAGTCAGCCCAAGAAGGGCCCAGTGCTGTGGTTGGCGCAGCCGTGATTCCCTGTTGGAGCAGCACGAGGACACCTGCGCGGTCCCTCCGGCACAATGCTCGGAAGTTGGGAAAGTTCATCTCCAGCCCCCCGGGCAGGGATGGTGGCAAGGAGACAACACACGAGCAGAATACACAGAGCCTCGTGAATGGCACATTGCAGAAAGGGGAACAGGATATGTTTTTCCCATGGTTTGGGAACAATGTGAATACTTTCTCACACGCTGTTGGTGAAGCACTTTGGCACACCTGTGCCTTTGGAGAGCTCTATTATACTCCAAGGTCTCCTCCTCGGCTGTTAAGGACTCTTTTCCTCTCTAAGAACATGGATTGATTAGGTGGAAATATGATTTGGTTTTGTATTTGTGCTGGATGGGAGATCAGAAGGAAGTTGCTGGCTCCAGAGCTCAGCTTTCTGCTCCACAGCTCCAAGTGAAAGACAAGCAGGCACAACTTGGAGATGTTTACACAGCTCCCTTTTTATTTTGACCCTTCTGAATAGGGAAAGGTTGTTTATGTGCTCCAGAGGATGTTTTACCACTGTCACTTCCTACAGAAACGTCCTCAAGTGCTGGCAGAGACAAATCTCTGCTCGTATCTCTGGCTGGAGTCTCCCGGAGGAGAGGACAGATATCGCTGCTCTGTGGGACCATCAGTGCTGTAATCAGCTCCACCAGACCTAAACAAACCCAGTTGCTTCGGGGCATCTGTGTTTTATTATTCCAGAGGACATATTTTGTGTGGAGTGCCCAGCCCTGGGCAGTAACAGAAGCTCCTGGGTCCCCAGCCAGGATGCTTCCATCCCACTCCTGCCCCAGCTGGGGGCTCCTGCTGGGAACCACGCAATCACTCGATGCACTTGGATTTTTGAATGTCAACTCCAATGAATTCAGAGCTAAACCTTAGATTTAGGGTCCTTATATTTATGGTCAGGTGTTGAGGACATCACAGAGAAATGCTGCTGCTCTTAGAAGTGGATCCTGTGTCACCTCCTACTTTGAGAGTTAGAAGAGGACTCAGCTGTTTTTTCCTTCTATCCAGAGGATTCCTCAGCTGCCTCAGCCCCGGGCAGTGCCTTGTTCAGCACTGGTAGAAATAAAAATCCTCTGAGATTGTAAATTTAGAGTCCATCATATTTGAGCACCAGCTCCTGGGCCAAGTTCTCAGATTCCTGAGCTCCAGCAGCTCCAGGCCCATCAGTGCAGTTGTGTCCCGTAGGTGGGACAGCAAAGCCCTGCAAGAGGTGTTTTTCTCAGCTGCCAAACAGGGTGGCTGCACTAAATTGAAAGTTGCCCAGTTTCCATCCCCACACAAAGCTAAGCAGGGCACAAAAAGCCAGAGAATTGCAACATTTTCCCCATAAATGTCACTTAAAAAATATTTTCAGCGATCGCTTGGCACAGGAATACAATTTCCATCAAAAACCGTTGAGGGACAGGATGAGTTCCCTCTTTTCCCTCCACAACCAGGAAGAATAATTTGTCCCTGCAAAAAACATAAGAAATTTTGCAGATTAGGAACCGAGTCCGAGCCGATACGTGGCCACACGTGTGTGCAGGAGCACGGGGATGCCGAGGGAGCCCCGATTCCCTGCGGAGCACGGGTCCCATCCTGCAGCCCTGCAACGAGCCGGGAGAAGCAAAATGAAAAAACCACCCGAGGCAGCATCACGCACGGGGCCGGAGCTACCTGTGTTTTATAACATCCCCCTCTGGTTCCAATTTCATCAGCTTGGCAAACGCTCTCCTGGTGGAAATAATTGAGGCCTGGGAGTCAAGAGCGATGGAGGAAATATCTGAGCTATGAAATGTCAAGTTGCTTTCCAAAAGGGTTCCGATCTCCGACCACATCAAGAAGGGTGTCTGAAAAGACAATCAGGACTTTGGTCAATTAAGTGTATTTTGGAGTTTTTCTTTCGGTTGGGAATGTGGGGCCGGAGGAATGCCCGGCCTGGTGGGGTGGTTGTCCCCCACAACCCCACAGACCTTGTTTTTCAGCTGCAGGTCCTGTTTTTTTCCCCCTGAACTGTTTGTATTTTATATAAAGCTCCATTCTAAGGGAGCAATTTGGGAGCTTGTTGTTTTCATTTTAGTTTTGCACCGGGAAGGTGAAACCTTCAGCGCTTACAAGTTGAAGCCAAGGAAGCAAAACCTGAGCTGAAGGTAAATACTTGTTCTCCAATTAACTCCTACTAAAAACACATTTTGACTTGAGAGTGCAGAGCCTGCTGCACAGGGGGATTAATTTCAGATAAATATCAGTCACATCTACTGCCCAGCAAATCTTTAAATCTTTAAATACTGCAGTTCAGAGTCAAAAAGTCATTCCTGAACACGAACCATGAGGCACCACGGATGTCTTACATCTGGATATCAAAGGTACCAACCCCTCCCTCTTCCATGGGACAACTGTTTCTCATCCCTGAAGAGGCAGGAATTCAGCAGTGAGTCTTTCAGGGTGCTTGGAAGCCTCTTAAACGTCACAAAGGGGGGGGGGGGAGAAGGATGAATATATTCTTGAATGTACCAAAAGAAAAAAAAAAGAGCCAGCTTCATTTTCCCAGGGGAATTTAACTATATTAGTTTACATCCTGTGGTATGGATACATAAACAGTCCCTAACCAATGTCAGACTGGCTGCTGTTTTGGCTGGCAGGACCTTTGCTTAGCAAGGCTCGACTAACACTGTGCCATGAGCTCCCATTTTCTCCTTCCACTCTCTTCCATGCCTCTGGGCCTCTCCTTCCACTCACCCTCCCTGCTGATGACTTTCCTTTCATGTTTCCTGGTTTCCTCTGGTTGCCTTTCCTTTAGGAGACAAGGTCCTTTCCACATCCATATTTTAATTTCCCCCCCTCTTATTATTCTCAGATTGTCTCTTGTTCCGCTCTGCCAAGGAAGTGGTCTCCATAAAATTCATGTTTATGGGTTAGGGACAAATAAAACATTTTAAAAGCCCAGAGGGTCCTGCAGGATGGCTCAGGGTTCAAGTCCTTGCAGCTTCTGCTGTCACTGAATCTTGGTGACTCCCCCCCTCTCATTCCCTGTGGGACCTGGCCATGCCTGTGCTGTGGGCACTGAGCACACCCCCCATCACAGATGAGATGTTGCTGTCACTGTGGATGGCAAAGGACTCCTCTGCACCAGGTTCCTGCAGTGCTTTAAATTCTAGAGCTGTGAGAAGCCAGAAGAAAATGAGGTAGTAAAATAACAGCCTGTAAGGTGATTAAAAGCTTAAATATATTTATGAAAATTTGGGGCTGGGTTGTGTGGGGATGAATCATTCCAGACATCAGTAGGGAAGGACCACAATGGCTCCCCACAATCCCTGGGCTCATTCCCACCACCAGCAGGTTCTGAGGGTGCCTTCAGCCACGGCTGTGGGGTGGAGGAGGATGCTGCACTCCTGGTCACACCAGGTACCTCGACTGCCTGTCAGGTGTTGGGGCTGGAGGTCACTGAGGAGCCTTTGGGAACATCACCCCTCATTTCCCTGGTCCCTGGGCTGGCTCACTGCTGCCTCCTCCCAGCCTCCAGCCCAGGACAACAGGACACTCAGGGTCACACTCTGGAAGTACCTCTATAACCCCCAGGCTGACCCCTCACCCTGACAGGTGTGGAGTGCATGGATAATCGATTCCTTTGCTCCTATGAATCCAGCAGGGAAGAAAGCCATCCCAGGGACTAAGCTGGGTTGGAAAATGCTGTTTATTCCCTTGAACTCCCTGCGAAGGACACAATAGAACAATGGGCTGGAGGCAGTGGAGAGGCAAAGCCCTGAGGTCACCCTCTCCTGTCCCAGCTGGTGCAGCATTGTTCCCTGATGGGAATTTCTGCTCAGCTCCCTGACCATGTGTTTCCTACGACTGTTACCCAGCTTCTCCCTCCCCCAAGTCCTTCCCCTCTTTGTTCCTCCCTCAGAGGCTGCGGATTATTAATTAAACCTGCGCTCAGGATTCTGGGATAGATCAGTGTAGGAACATTTATCCCATAGACGGGGAACTGGTGCAAAGCGAAGGAGAAGGAGCTCGTGAAAGCCACAATAAGAGGTGACATGGATGCCAAACCACAAGTGCAGGATGGCCTGTGGGGTTCTGTGCTCAGCAGGGACCCAAGAGCAACACTGGCCAGTGCAGCCCTGGTGGGGGAATGTTTATGGACATCCTGGAACTCCTGGACTGCCAAGAGGCCAAGTTTACTGGGGTAACACCAATGTGGTCACCATCCCCTCGGGACAGGAGTCAGGGAATGCACACGTGCTTCAGCAGAGCTTGCTGAGCACCATCATGTTGTGCTGCACTGGAGGATGTAGGACAGGCACCCTCAGGAGAAGTGTGGCCTGATGGGGTACGTGGTGCAACCTCAAACATCTGAGCTCCTGGTGGTTCTGCACAACACCCCCTGTGTGGGTGGCTAAATCCTCTGTCATTACAAACCTAAAAGAACCCCCTTTTTTTTCAAATTACCTTCAAGAACTGCCCACAGAGGGGAAAAAAATAAAAATAACCAAAAAGCAGAGCAAATTGCTGAATGAAAAAAACACTAAAATGTATCTCGTGGTTAGCAGGGGACTTAGTGGACTTTTAGGGACTCTCTCCCCTCCATTAAGCACTTGCAGGCACAGCTGCAAGTTCTTCCTGTTTCACTCAGGACTGTGTATCTCCACAACATGATTTATTTCATCAACATGCTTTATTTCAGCAAACAAACCTGTGCTTTTTGGGTAAGAGTCCAAAGGGAGGGAAGTGGCAGTGGGATTGCAGAACCTTCTTGGGAAGCACGTGTGGCCAGAAAGCAAAGGACCTTCTGTTCTTACTCGGGATCAGTGACAGGACTGACACAGGGGGCTCAGGGAGGAACTTGTCATCATTTATGAAATATCTGACACCCCCCTCTTAAGGTAGAGATGATATATCCACATATATAACACAGTGTAATGGCTTTTGCAGGACCCAGGAGTGATGCTGTTCCAGTTGTCTGAGCTGGCAGCTCCCAGTTCGTGGCCATATGGTTGGCTGTGAATTTGACTCATAAAAATGTAGTGAACTTTTTTTCTTTTTTCCCCCTCCTTTTCTTTTTTTTTTTTTTTTTTTTTTGGTTCTTCCTGACCCTACTCAGTGCCATAAATACCTGTATGTAGCAGAGGGTTTATAAATAGCACAGTAGCATCCACTGACAGCAGACTGGTGCTAAGTCTGACTGGATTGCAGTGATGTGGAGCTGGAGCGGTCTGGGAGAGGAATATGTGGCCAATAAAGATTTGTGGAGCTAAAGTCATTCAGAAAGCTCAACACCAGGCAAAACTGGGCAAAAAAATAAAACCCCAGTCTGCTGTGGGACGAGGTTCTGAAATGGAAACACCTTAAGCCAATATTGCCCCTCTGAGGTAGCACTGAAATTCCATATAAATTTACGGCGTAGCTGACAGGGAGCTTGAGTAACTCGGTGTGTCTGGACGTCTGGCCCAGTCCAATAATAACACCAAAGAGAATTTTCTACAGATCCTTTGCTGATCCTGAGACTTTGGACTTGGTTTTTGGAACTTTTTTTTTCTTTTTTTTTTTTTTTTTTTTTTTTTTTTCGACGGTTGTCTACAAATTGTCGGATTCTCAAATGAATATGTTATTGAAAATAGTTCGTAAATTTTCTCAGCAGTAGCTCCTGGTATGCAGGACCTTTGCAGTTCCAGTGCCAACCCCCAGTTACTCAGCTCCTACGGTAACATTCTGGTTCCCTTACGGGATTGCCTCGGTTACTGCCTGTCCCAGGCATTCAGAACTCGTGAGTCAATGCCCAAAACATCATTATTTTTAGTAAAAACATATCAAAAACTGGGGCTTTTGATTTGCTGTCTTGCTCCTGCGTCCGTAGGGCTTCCACATCCCATCTGCTGGAAGCCAACCTTCGAAAAGAAACACGCTGAAGTTCCATTTCATCACATAGAAATTCCCCACTTTGAAGGTCACAAAGGAAAGGTTTTCCCAAAATGCCTGTTTTTTGATGGATTTGTAGCCTGTTGGATTCTTTGACATCTAACACAAGTGTGAGCACCAGCTCATGCTTCTCCCACTGTTGGGAATTTCCTTATGTGTCTGTTTGGTGCCTGTTCCCTGAGGTTTTTGGATGGTTGGGCTCACCTTGCAGAACATCCTTCAGCGGAGCCAGCGATAACATCTCACCTCTTCCTGCTCTTGCAAAAAAATACTTGGAGTGGCTCATACCTGCAGCAGTCAGGGCAATGGCAGCCATGCACAAATTGCACTGCTTGACTTCAAAATAAACTATTTCCAGGAAAAGGCTTTTGAGTGGAAAGATAATCTTTATCTCAGCTCCGATTCAGAACAGCAGTGTTGGCACAGCAGAGCCAGCTGCCCTCTTGCAGGGCAGTCAGACCTCTCTTCTCTCTTGAAGAATTGAAGGAATTGAAACATTTGTGAAGTCTAGAGGGAAAAAAAATAGCATTTTCCTGTTGGTTGAGGGGAAAAAAGATAGCATTTTCCTGTTGGTTGAGTGGTTCTTACTGGAGTGTCTTCTAAGGGAAGACTTCTGGCTCTGCCCAGACAGGCAGCAAACACAAGGGCTCAGCTTCACCAGGAGCAGATGGGATTTTGGTTACACTGTCCATCCTCACAGCAGCACACTGCCAGGCAAACCTGAGGACATCCTCTGCCACGGGAGGAGGGTCACACACCACAAAGCACAGAGGGAGGTGGAGGTGGAAGGAGCCTGAGGGCTGTTTGCTCCTCTCTGGAAGGGGAGATGCCCACCACAGCTGCTGCTCCATTTGGCTTCAACAGTTTTCAGGATGAGAATTAGTTCTTTTCCCTTCCCTCATTTCTGTTACTCCACTGCAATCCTCTTTGATGACTCCTGGAGTGTTCAGTGCCTCACACTGCCAGGCTGAGGGATGAGCAAAGATTTTAAAATATTGGTTCCTCTTAGGTGAAGCATCTCTAGATGGAGGCAGCAAAGCAGTGAGAGCTGCATCATGTCCCACTGCAACCCAAGACTTAATTTAGCTACACAAACCCCTGCAAGTCCTTCATTCTTTCACTTCAAAACACCTCCCCTAAACAGAGCCCTTTCCTCATCTTTTTAATGGAAAATCTTGAGTACATTTTTCAACCAAGATGTCCAAAATATCTGCATTTTATGCCTCTTTCCTACCCTTCTTCTTCCCTCTTTTCCACTACATTTCCAACCTTTCTCCCTCTCATTTTATTTGTCCATTGACAGAGGATCAACTGACGTGACAACCACAATTTTCACCTTCAGTTCTTGAATTTCAGATAATTTTCTTTTTGCTTCACTCCACAACGTTAAACGTTTCTAACTCTTGGAGCAACTTTTATCTCACGAAAGAAAATGGTGCTGAGCTTACCTACAGGCAATCCCAAGCCACCCCAGACACAGCAGGATGTGCCTGGAGTGCCTTTTTCTTCGCTTCTCAAAGCAAATTCCACTTTCCTTCGGGCGTTAAAGCAGACGGGAAATCATTTGAGCCTTTGGTATATGTCAAACCTCTCCAGTAAGGTAAATGTTTTTCCTACAAATAATGCCTTGCATGTTTGATCAACTTTGTAACCACAGTATCTATAAGCACCTCAAATGTTAAACAAGGCATGAGCCAGATATATTTACCAGCCAGGAGATTTAAAAGCCATTCTTGACGTCAAGCTGTGAAGATCAAATATTCCAACTTTGATGGCTGCCAGTACAATTCCCAACCATTGTCCAGATCCAAACCCCATTGTACTTGCTTTTGTTTTTGGCTTCTGAAAGAAGTCTTTCCCTCAGACCACTGATGTTCTTAAATAAATAAGTTTCTAGGTCAACTTGCTGATGGATGTTAATATGGCTATAATTTAAAGCCAGTGGTGATATCAGCTCCTAATAAGGTATAAATTAATGGCTGTGGTCACTGTGCAAACATGTAGGGAATATCCTGGACTTCTGAGCAGCTTTTGAGGCAGGCTGGGATTTGTGCTGATGATTTCTCTGTGCAGGTTACAGAGCAATTGTGGATGTACAGGGCCAGTTCTGATATCATTGCTCAGGTTTATAACAGCAGCAGCAAGTGATGATGCTCGTGGGGTAAAGGTTCATTAAACCAGAACTAGGAGATGGTGACTCTCCACCCATTGCTATCAACAAGTACATAAAAGTCTGGCATCCCTGGGACAAATAAACCAATTTTCCATATGATAAACTCTTATGGCCTTCATGAAAACCCAACAGGGAACAATTATTGTCCATAATGCACATGGATTGCTGAATCAGACCTGGTGATAGTCTGAAATGCTGTTATGTTGTGACAAAGGCAATAAACTTCGTTTGCATTTACTCAGCTCTGCTGGAATTTATGGGTGAGGGCACCATGTGAGGATTTTTTTGTTTCCTTCTTTCTCTTCAGCTTTGTTTTAAGAACAGCCTTTTTCCCACCTGGATGCAGGAGAGACCCTATGTCCTGGGTTGGGAAAGTGGGGAGATGGGGTTCTGCTGGTGAGTTACAGATGCTCTTGGCATCGTTGTCAGTCACTCAAGGAGCTGATGGGACACCCCAGGCTGTGTCCCCTCCTGACCCCAGCATCCTGGACATCAGGTACCATGCCCAGCAATGGATGTAGCTGGTAAATAATCCCATATGGAATAATCACAGCCTGTTCTAAATGTTATTTTTAAAACGCAGAACAAGGAGAAAGGATGAAAGAATAAAACCTGGCACCCACTGTGCTGCTCAGGATGAACAGGGAGAGAAAAAAAGTACCTGGCTTAGTCATTCCCTGGGTTATCCAGACACCACAGTGCTCTGAAGTGTCTGCCTCTCCCCAAATTTAGTTTCTCAGTCTGATGCTGCTCAGCCTTTACACCCCAGCTCAAGTCTGAGCCGGATGCCCGTGATTTAGGACTTGCTGTTTGTCCAGGAACACAAAATGTGTGGAAGGTACAGAGGCACAGACTGCAGCATCCTCTCCTCTAGCCCCTGAAATACAAATTAGCCAGTCTGGTATTTGATCACGGGCTGTTCTTAAAGCAGTTTTTTATTCTGCACTTTTATTTTCCATGGTTGTTGCCAAGACAGAGTCTCTCCAGGACCCCCTCCCATCCCATCCCAGCTCGTCCAATCCCCTGGTTCCTCATCCTTGCTTTTCCCTTTTTATTTTCCAGATCAGACTTTGGCTCCTTTTACCCCTTCTCTTCCACATTGGCTTTTGTGGCCTGCTTGGGAGCTCACTGGAGTGTTTGATGCGTGCCCATGAAATCTCTCCTCCCTGGCACTGCCTCATCCCAGTGTTCCCAGCAGTTACTGGGCTGGTGGTTTTTTAATATTAAGCTGTTCTGCCTCACTCCTGGCTATTGGACTGCAATGAAAAAGGCTGTGAATTAATGAAATATCTATTGCAGCTGACTTTAAATGATCCTAAAAAAAAATAAATCTTAAGTTCTGATTAGCTCAATTACCTGCCAGTACAGGCTTCTTCTTTATATTTCCTAATTCTTTGCCCAAGCTATTATTAAATGTCTGAAGGAATTGCCTTCCTCTCCTTTCATTGAGGAAATAATTCCAGAGCCTAATAGCTCTCCCTGGCAGGAAAACTCTTCTTAAAATCTTCTTTTTTGCACCTCCTCCCTTCACCCGGACGACACTGAACAATTCCCATCTGTCCTTGAGGAATATACGTCTTCACATATTCATAGGTAATTATTATTTTTTCCACTTTCACAAGTATTTGGCCACAAAGTGGTTACACTTCAAAGATCCCAGCCTCAGATACTTTGGGAACATTGCCTCATTATCTGCACTTACCGGCAGAGGAAAGACATCCAGTTTCTCATCTCAGCTCCAAAAGTTGGCACCAAACCCAGCTCAGCAGCACTTTGGGCCCTACCCTTGACTTCAGGAGACGTTTTAGACTTTGGGAAATGACACCCAATCATGGCAGCATTTAGTCTTCCCTCTTTGCTGGGTCCCACAGCCTCAGCCATCATCCAGCCAGACAGGACATCCTTGCTTGGAAATAAAATGGAAAGAGCTGCCTTTGCTCCAGGAGCCAGTGTGCTCTTCCAAAGGGGCTCTCCATGAGCTTGGGGTCAGTCCTCGGGGAGCGAGCTGGGTCACTTGGCCTTACAGGGGTCCTTGGTGTGCCTGGATTTCCCCCCACTGGCAAAACATGAATCACATAAAGTGTTTTATTGCCCAAATTTGTTGCAACGGTGCAAAAACTGCCTCCATGGTTTTATGACATTTCTCAAGCACAATGGACACATCCAGTTCATTTTGTCACAGAGACAACATGGGGCAAAATGAAATAGAGATGTCAGGTGGAGGTGGAGCCTGAAGGAGAGCAACAGAGAGTCCTGGCACTTTACAGGGGCTGGGGAAACCACAGGAACCAACCACAGCAAACAGCTCTATTGCATTAGTACAGTAATTTAGGACAGCAATTAACCCCAGTGTGTGCCCACACACATCCCATCCCATCCAGGAGGGTGTTCCTGGTTCAAAGGTGCTGACAGAAAGTGTGACAGTGTGAAGGTTTAGGCAGGAGCTTAGTCCTGGTTTGGGGGACTTTGAGCAGGGGCTGAGCAGGGACCTGCCCACACATCACCTCTGTCACCACAGGCCACCTCACAGCTGGATGAGGGGACCAACTGCACAGCTGGATCCAGGGGAGCAGGAGCCCTGTGGGGCCAGAGCACAACTGCCCGATGCTGCTTTAGGGCTTATTCCATCACTCCTGCTTTAAAGCAGCATTTTAAAGAACTCCAGTCTCAGAGAGAAACAAATATGCTTAATTGTTAATTGTTGCTTATACAGGACTTTTGAAATCACTTTTTTAATAACCAGATCTCTTGTTCTTGTCACTTCTGGGGCTGCAAGGCCTCTGTCAGCTCCCCGGGCTGTAAGGACAAGGCAGGACGTGGCTCCTGTCGGACCAGGTGAGCTGATGGAGACATTCCCATTGATTACAAGGATTATTTGTTAAACAGCTTGGGCTCTGCTGCCTCAGCCAGCCTTTCATTTGAGCCCATCCAATGCAGAGCTCAGTTATTATTTCATAAAGTGCTCTGTAACTAAACTGATTTACGGCGTTCCTGGGGGCTGGGTGGGATGGCTGAGCATCCAGGCTCCAAACTGATGGGAATTTGAATGGCTTAGCCTTAAACTCCCAGAAAATAAAATCAAATGGTGAATGATCTGAATGGAAATTATTCCCTGCCACAATGGCATCAGCAGGAATGCCAAACTTATCTATTTATAGCCTTATCTGTGTCTAAATAGCCATAAATAGCTATGTAAAGCACTGCAGTGAGATGTATGTGTGTGTATGTCTTTTCCAGCCACTGAGATGTTAAATCAATTTTATAACAAGTTGCTTTTCCAGCCACTGAGTGGCTGTAAATGTTAAGTGTTTTTACAGGCGATTTTTTCCCCAGCTGCTAAGCAGCTTTAAATGTTATCAAAAAAAGTTGCTTTTCCAGCTGTTCAACCACTCTAAGCATTTTTAATGGATTTTTTTTTTTTTTAACTTGCTAAAACCTATTTATATTTTACTCACAAAGCAAGTGCAAAATTGTCCTGACTCTGTCTAGGTCTTGTTTTTATTGTATTTTTTCTTCTTTTTTTTTTTTTTTTAAACCTGTGAATAAAAATTTTTTCTCTGTCTGAGGATATTTTTTTTTTTTCTGAGAAGAGAAAAGGGGCTTTTGGTTTAATGAGTCCAAGATGAACATTATGAGTTCATCTTAAGCATTTAGATACCTCAAAAGCACCGTCCTCGTGGTACATTCAATGGAAACACTGTTCTCATGGTATGTTCAATGGAAATACTGCACTCGTGGTATTTTCGATGGAAAAAAATATTATTGTGGCTTTTCCAATTCAGGAAATGCTGGTCGGTCTTTAAAACCAGGGGGAAAAAAGAGGGAGAGGAGGGTGAGAGAGCTAAAATTGAGGTGACAGCGAAATGGAAGAATTATTTTATTGTAACGAGGTGGGGAGAGATGTAAGAAGAGTTTAGGGCAGGAAAAGGGAAAATTCTTGCTGCCCTTGAGGATTCACGAGAGTGGGAGAAGGAAAAAGATCTGGGGTAGAGTTAAGGAAAGGGGCAGGACAAAGCTGGGGAGGAAGAGAAGAAGAGTTGGGAGGAAAAAAAAAAAAGAGAACCAAAAAGAAATGGGACAACCTGGACATGTGTTGGAAGAATAAAGATGAGGAATCTCTTGCTAAGTCCATCAATTAAGGAAAGACATGAGCAGTCCCTTTATTTTTGGGTCCCAAGGTCAAGTATCCAAAGTGTTGCTGCATGTTCAGAGAAATCAAAGGATTGATGGCCATGATGGAGTGGCTGATGTAATAAAGGCTGGTGAAGATCCCTCCAGAGCAATGTCCAACTGCTGGCAGAACAATAAATCCATTATTTTCAAGTAGAGAAGGCTAAAAATCCCATTTCTGCCTCTAAACCCACGAAGGTTCTGGAAGAACTTTGGAATTGTAATAGTTAGAAAAAGTCACAAGGAGAAAAACTCAATTTAATTTTGATATCCATCAATTCCTTGGGGGGGAAAAAAAAAACCCCTAGGATTTGGTTTAGACAGGAAATAGTCAAGAAGTTCTCCCCAGTCTGACACTCCTGATAATAATGATTTTTAGTGATGTTTACAGGCATGTGTAGGAGACTGGTTTAGTTCTTCTCTGCTCATGGTGGGATTCAGATGCCCTCTCAACTCACATAATACATCCAGCAGAAAACACCAAACAGACACATAAACCCCATATTTTTTTTTTTTGTGTTAAAAGTGTATATTCTATATTTCCGTGCATATCAGAGTGACACAGTCCCTTTTCACTTAAAAACACGAGGTTTCCAACTGCTCCACTACCAGTTCAAGGTCTGTGCATCTTCTCCAGTCTACAAAACGTTCAGTTCTGCAGGAGATCCAACGTTTGCTTTTTAGCTGATATTGGAATCATTCACATTTGCAATAAAGTCACTTTGGCCACGTTCGCATCTCTTTGTCTTTGCTTTCTAAGAACTTCCCCAGTTATCAAGTTTTACCGGCCAAAAAAACGTAGCAGAGAGCGAATTTCGGAATCACACAGAGAAGCATTTACAGCAAGTGACATTCTGGTTTCTACCAGGAAATATTTACACCAGATGTTGCTCCCACACGCCTCCAGTCAGGACTGGGAATGCCACCATGTGATTCATCTGACCAGTCCCAGGCAAGTAACTCAGAGCAAATTTTGAAGTCTCCTAATGAGTCCCTGGAGCAAAGAGTTTAGAAATGTGGTGTTTCTGTAATGAATTTACACAATCTCATAAAATCCAAAAGCCCAGCAAGGTCAGTGGGAAGGTTTCTTGTCTCTTCAGGAGCTCCAGGTCAACACCATCATGAATGGATTTTTAAAAAAAAAAAATAAGACTTTGCTTTTAGACCATCCACAAAGAGAAGGAAAAAGGCAGCAAGTGGATTAATATCCAGAATACTATAATCTTGCTGGTGAGTCACTACAGTTGTAAATTCCTGCTGTATCTTCTTTGCCTCGTGTCATCTGCAATTACTACATAAAACAAGTTATATGCTCTCTCCCAGGCCACTCCACATGGATGAAGAAGGTTCTCTGAACCCCCATTTGCTCTCTGGGCAGGAAATCAATTCAGATATGTATATTTACTTTCCATTTTCCCGGTTTACAGTTGCTGTGTTTCCTGCTGGCATGGGAGGCTTGATGGCACCTCCTGCCTTCTTGCACTGCACAGGTTTCTCTTGAGCAGGTTCCAGAGCTGAGTCCAGCCCTGTGAGCTGAACATGGGGGAGGAATTCATCTCTCCACATCCACACCTCAGGGACGCTCTCACTCTCTGGGCACGGATGGATTGTGGTCCATGAAATCAAAGGAGGTGCTGTTGGATACATGGATTTTGGCCTCTTCACTTCACCCCCTTTTCTAGGGCAGGATTGTTTAAGATTTATTTTTAGTCCTTTGTCTAATCTGGTGGCAAACTGCTCAAAGAGTGGAGCTTCTCCCACATCCTTTGGAAGAATTTTCCACAGTCTAATAAGATTTCAGCACTTGGAAGTTTATCCCGTTATTCAGTCTAAACTTTCCTCTACATAACATTATGTTTTCAGTCCTTATACCCTTTTCACCATCCTAAACAATTCATCTTCTTCTCAGTGTTTACAATCCACAAGATTTCCTTCTGCCTTCCAAGAAGAAGTTTCCAATCAGTATTTATAAAATGGAAAAATAAATGACAAACAGAAGGTTCAGTGGAGAAGAACCTCCTGCACTGCAGCAGGCAGATGTTTGTGCAACAACTGTGTGTGCTTCAAAACAGGCTCTATTTCCACACCCCCAAAGGTGCTGGACACATCTTCAGTCCAAACAAACTTTGGGAACCAGAGAGCTGCATACCTTCAGCTTCCAAAGCAATGCTCTATTTAAAAAATAAGAAAAAAAAATAAAATTAAAGCCAAACAAACCCAGGATTCATTCCCCCCCCCCCCTTCCTATTTTGCTATTGTTATTTTTGACTGAGCATGAAATGATTGAGTTTACATGGTCAAGGGCTTGTTTGTGTTGAGTGAGGGTGCTTGGGCATCATGTCCATATAAACAGTTAACCTCCCAGGATGCAGGATCTTTGTTGTGTCTGATGAAGGCAGACTTTCATTAGGCCTTTTACCACCAGCTCTTGGAACTCTTCCACTTCATGCAAGTAAGAAAACCACAAATATTCCTCTACTTATATCAGTACCAGAAGCTGGGAGCATGGAATGCTTCAGAATGCTTTGAACCCCGTAATTGTCTCTTGTAATAATACATTTTTTACATTCGAACTCGTGAGTTATCAGGGAGGAGGAAGGGAGCAAGTTGGTTTTAAAATAAAGAATTAAATTATGGTCGTGGAAAAAAAAAAAAAAAAAAAAGAAGGTACTTTCCACTGTTCTCAAAGGAAATGATTTGGGAAAAATGAATCAGAAGGGATCTGTCCCTCCCTGTATGGCTTTGTGTTGTACTCCATGGAGGGAGGGATGGACAGTGGGAAGGCCAAGGTTGGATAGACCTGAGGACAAGGGATTCCTTGTCTTGGAAGCATCCTGTGCTATAACACCTTCTGTGAAACAGAAAATAATTGAGATTAAGTGTAGGTTTCTAGGTTATATTAGACAATATGAGGGAACAGGTAAATATCATCCCCACGCCAAGAGCTGTTCTGCACCTTGTCCAAGTGCCTGGAATTATTGCAGCTCAGACCCTTGGCTGTATTCCCTGGCCCTTCCTAGGCCTGCCTGACCCCAGCTCTGTTCCACAAAAAACTAAAACCCCTTTCTGCCTTGATTTTGCACCTTATTTCTGTATTCTGAGATCCAGATTTGTACCCAGAGGGTCCTTTACAGGAAAATGCCCCGTTCTGTTCAGTTTGGTGATTGTGGGTGTGAACACTGTGCTCTGAACAACTGCTGAACACTTGGCTTTTTCCTTCTGGAACATCTTCCTCCTGTAGAGTCCAGATGAGATTTCACTGCCATGATCTTCCCAAACTGTATTACAGAATTCCTCTGGAGGGATCCTCTAATATTTGTATGAATGTACCTCAGGAAAGATTTTGGCCATGGGAGTCTTCATCCTCCCATCACACCCTGTGGTAAAATGTGTTGCCCCCCTGAGAAAGGCTGTGATGAAGCAGCCAGAGAGGAAAAACAGTGGTTCAAGGAGGTGAAAAAAAAAATAAAAAGCCATCTTTCAGAAGCTAGTTCAAGTCATTGTTAGTACCCTGTCATTTGTTTGTGTCCCAAATCCACAAACTACATAAGAAAATGAAAAACAAAACCAAAAATGAAACCTAGCAATGTTATAAAAGAATTTACAGCACAATAATTTTGTACTAAATTAAAGGAGTATTTACATCTGGAAAAATGTAGATGAAAACAGAGTCTTCTTGTTTTTCCTAGACTGATTTGATTAAGTTTTCTGGGTTAAGACATCAGTGTTCAAAACAAAATGAGAATCTTTGAGCTCTTTGGTTGTCAAATCATCTGGAGCAGGAGGTTAACACAGGTGGCCAAAATGCCTGGATTCCCTTTGGTGCTGCATAAACACATCCAGTTCTAAATTCTGTTTTGAAGAGTTTAGAAATTCAGACAACAGTGCAGACCAAAGTGCAGGAAAACAGGCTTTTGTTGGATTTCATGTACATGATTCCAAATTATCTTTGGAGAGGGAGTTGGGATGTAACACCAAAGAATTGTCCTAGAACTGTTCACAGCTTTGCTTAATTCAGGCCATAACTTGCCAGCAAAGCAACCAAGAGGTACCTGGATGTGAGAAGGAGCTGAGGAGTAACAATGAAGGAAGAGAAGGTTAATTATGACATTGTCTTGTCAGCATTTCAAGATTTATTTATAATTTTAGGAATTTTATTAAAGGATATAGAAAATATTCCTGGTTCAATATCATTAAAATTCCCCTTAAACTGAAAGAGGACCTGTTTAGATAAGATATTAGGAAGGAATTCTTGGCTGGGAGGGTCGAGAGGCCCTGGCACAGGTTGCCCAGAGAAGCTGTGGCTGCCCCATCCCTGGAAGTGTCCAAAGCCAGGTTGGAGCAACCTGGGTTAGTGGAAGGTGTCCCTGCCCATGGCAGGGGGTGGAATGAGATGATTTTTAAGGTCCCCCCCCTCCAACTCAAACCGTTCTATGATTAAAACTTGGTGAGAACTTTGCTTCTTTGTTGTTTCACCCTCAATATCCCCTTGGGAAAACTGTCCCTTGTTGTTTGCTCAGGGCAAAATCCAAGCACTGCCCCTCTGCTGTCACTTGGGATGTGCCCAGGGGAACCCCAACCTCTGAGACCTGGGCCAGCTGCTGCCCAGGCCTGGATCAGCATCTCCTGCCCCTCCATGGCAGAGGATCAGAGCAGGCAGAGCCCTTTGATGGGAGGGTGAATTCCCTGGCACTCCTCACTGCGGATTAATGAGCAACAAAACCCTTTGTTACCAGGCTGCCTTTGCTATCAAGAGCAGGGCCAGATAAGGTGAAAAAAAAAAAGCCATTTCTGGGACTGTTTTATGTCCAAACTGCCTGTTTTGGCTCTGCAGCCTCACGTGGCAATAACTCACTGCCACGGTTATCAGACCCTGACCAGCCCCATCAGAGCCACACAGCAAACTCTGGGCACGGGAAGAGAGTGTGCCAGGCTTTGGGGAGGAAAAAGAGCTTTCTCTCCCAGGAACCCAGTAAAAACAAAGCCTCCAGATCTAGGAGGAATATATAAAAAAATCTCTTGGAGATAACTTTACATCCCTCTCCACCCACAACAACAGGAGCTGCCTTTCAGCTGCTGCTCCTGGTGGGATCCCCCAGGGAGAGCAGGGCACTGAGGGTCCAGCACTTTTCACTCCTCCTTGTTCACTTTTCACTCCTCTTTGTTCCTTTATCTTCCTTAATCGCCCACAGCAAAACTACAAGAAGCTGTGGGGAGTAAAAGCAGCACGAAGACAAGTCACAGCCGTGACTCCTCCACAAGGATCTTCCCCCTGTGGGAACCTCCTGCTCATCCACCGCTCCCCTGACTACAGCCAGTGGAAGTTTCTGTGCTCTCCTGCATCAACGACGGGCTTGGGAACTCACACAACCTTTCATTTCCGCCCTTTTATTTGTAAATTACTTTCCTTTAAGAATTCTGCTGTTCGTGATGTCAAACCCTTTAATAAGAGCTGAGCTTTTCCCTCCGCAGTTTTGTTTTTATTCTGAACGAGATTTTATTTTTTTTCCTAAACAGACACAATTTTAAGGGGGGGGAAAAAAAAAAAAAAAAAAAAAAAAAAAAAAAGGCAAACATGACCAGAAAAGACCTTATTTGTTATGGAAAAATTATAACAAAGATTTTTCTGTGGTTTATTTTTCTCTTTGCTCTTCCTGTTGTTGGTAATAAAAGAATTTTTATTGTTCTTTGGTGGTAATCCTAGCTTTATGTTGAAAATCAGAAAGGATTTTTTCCTTGTTTCTTTTTTTTTTTTTTTTTTTTTTTTTTTTTTTTTTTTTAAATTTCTCTGTTTTTGGTTTGGTTCTCTGGTTTGTAGCCTGGATGGAACTAAACCAAGCATTGAAAAATCTTGCCACACACGGTCAGAAGTGGCTCTGCTCCTGAGCTGGCCGGGCAGTGCCGCTTCCCAAAATGCTGCTTCACATCCAATCATTAAGAGGGAATGAGGAGCATCTGCTCCGTGCTAAATGGAATATTCTGAGTTATACATCCATAAGTACAGAGTAACATCCCAGAATTTGGAAGGTTGAGGCCAGGTTGCCATCACTAAATGAGGCCATGAGTGATGAACACCAAGAACGGCTGAAATTTCTGCCTTGACATCTTCTCCCAGGTCGACATGGCCTTTGCAGAGATTTATTTTGGAGGACTGGCCTGTATTCATTCTATTTTTTTTTCCCCTTTTTCTTCCCTCCTGGTGGTGGTGGTGGAAAGCAACAAACGGTTGGAATTTTTTCTTTCTTCAAAACTGGAAAATTAAATTTGATTTTTAATATGAAAAGTACCGGCAGCTGAAACGTTATAATTTCAAAACTAATTTAACTGATCCACTGCCTAAGTAAAATCATGTGATGACCACGATAACCTTTGCTTTTCCTCTCCCATATCAGTCCTTCTGCCAATATTTATGCAAAGTAAGCCTAAATTTGGATCGCTGCCTCCTTTAAAATAAAAAAAATAAAATCCCGTCCTTAATTAATAAAAACATAAACCAACAGCAAAACAAAGAGAAGCAAAGCCAGAGGAAGCTTTCCCGTTAAGAGTGATGACATTCCAGAGGGAGGGTGATGAGGCTTGTCCGTGGTGGGATGTGCCTGAGCTGGCTCTGCTCCATCCCAGGGACATCCCTGGGAGCCCTCCCAGCACCTCAACCCCTCAGCCCAGCCCCAGGAGCTCAGGACAAGAGCTGAGCCCCAGGAGGGAGGTGGCTCCCAGCACTGGGAAGTGCTTTTCCACTTGCCTTTCCCCTTTACATGATAACACCGAGAGGAAACAATTACAAATAACGTCTCTTTTATTATAACCCAGTCCACGGCTTTTTGACATGACGGCTCTGGCAAGACTTGGAGAGACATCAGACTAATAAAACATCCTTAAATATCAGGTTTGGGAGTTAATTCATTTGGAGCCACACTCTTTTGCCAGAAAGGGGATTTTTTTTTTTTCCTTTTTCTTTTCTCTGCGAGTGTTTGTCGATTTTCAGGCGAGTGGAATAACACGGCGGGCCCAGAAAGGCTTCTGGAAGTTATCAATAGCCAATTTGCCACTTGAACCTTCTCATTCACCCTGCAAATGACCTCTGCAAACATATCCTTTGTAGGGGGGTGAAGGGCCAAGCACCGGGAATGGGGGCAGGAAGGCTCAGCCTCTGCTGTTCCCTCCTCCTGCCCCTTCCCAAGGAGCCCTTGGAAATCACAGAGCCCAACAGCAGCCCCAAATAATGTTTCCATTGCTCACTATTTCAGATGGAGAGCATATTTTTCTTGGAGCATTCTTAGCCTTTGGGATCTTTTCATGTTCTCTAGCCATTGTGTTTGCTTCTTCCTTGTTTTCTTACAGGGAAAGCCGAAATGACTTACAATTAAAATCTTTTTTTAACAGCTTTCTCCTGTTCCTCTGGCAAAACAAGTTTGGAGCTGTTGGAACGATTCGGGGCCATTTACTCCTTCCTCAAATAGTTTTCCCCTTTCTTCCAAGAAATCCTGCTCCTTTTGGATCTGATCATTTGCTTGTGTAAGGAGGGACACCTCCAGGGTCTGAAACAGAACTGGAGAGATCTGCACCAGCTGAAAATTGTCATTGTTAAGGCAAGGGACAAATACTGGGCCAGATTCTTTCAGTGCTGCTTGTTTGTTTTTAAATTTTGCAGGATCAACCAGTGGAACTGAGAACAGAACCTGGCTAAATAATGGGAGGTGTTAATGCCCAACCAGGCTGGGACTGGAGGTAAATCAGAGCCACAAATGGCTGATGTCACCCACAATGAGAAATGTGGGAGGATTTGGGATTTAGGAGTCTGGTTTCACCCATCCTGGTAACAGAACATGCCATGACACCCCTGGGTGAAGGCAGGAGGGCTTTGCTGTGGAGATGTTGAGATGCACAGATCACCTGCAGGTGCTGGAGGTTTCCTAAATCCAAGTTTGGACTCATAACCCACCTCAACCTTCAGCCCAGACTAAGCAGTGACCCCTCTGCAAAGTCAGCTCCAAGGAGCTCTGCAGCACCATCTGCCATGACCCACCCTGACCCCAAAACCTTCCTTTCCACAGGGTAATAGGCTTGATAATTTTCCTCAATGAGTGTGTTTACCCCGAGGACAGACACCAGTAAATCACACCAGCTGAAACCCAGGCAAGCACATGACAAATACGGTGTTTTTAAAGGTTACTTGTTGTTCTTTTTAATGAAAGAAAAGCAAGAGGATGGGGTTGGACATTTATGATGTGCAAAAGAGGTTGTAACCACAGAAAAATCTGCCTCCAAAAGCCAAATATTATTCATTTTGGTGGAATGCACTGTTAAAATAGCTCAGCCTTTCAGGAAGAGGCACGCTTATGTAAACCATCTCGTTTGCTTTCTTTTGAACAGACAACCTTAGGAATCTTTATGTACATGTGGTGTCTTCCTATAGACTTAGAAATGTCCACTTCATGAGTTTTGGCCTCCAGCAGACTCAGAGAGCAGGTTGAAGAAGAGGTAAGCACAGAGGAAGGCAAGGTTGGAAGGCACAACATCTCACTGGTGCCACTGATCAGCATCAGCAAATCCCAGGGTTTTAACAGGAGTCAATAATTCCCTCAGGCACCTTCCTGGGCCACCACTCACTTCATTTCAAAAGGGCACAATAGGGCTGAAAAGTCACCTCCAATCCTGTTCCAGACTGGCAAACACCTGCCACGAGCAGTGTGTCCATCAAAAAGGATCATTAGAACACGGGCATGTCTTCAAATTCAGAGTTCCTTTAATGAACAACCAACTCTCTGCAGTTTCACACTGGAGTTCAACAGGCAGGACACTGAAGAGCTCAGTCCTGTGGGTGTTTATGTTGAGATTTTCAGCTTTCTAAGGATCCTTAGTGGGTTTAAGGAATTGGTGAATACATTCACCTCAACATCAAACTTATCTCACGTTGGTTCCACCTGTCTTTTGTTCCCTGTGGGACCTTCTCCCCTTTCATGAAGCCCCTTTATTCCTTCAGTGCCAGCACTCTGACATCTGATCACAGCCACAAACACTGATGCTGCTCTTTAGTTCCCTCCTGCTGCCTATTCCCCCTTCTCAGCCTCAGGATGGTCCAAACTCAACCCCCCACCCTTCCCTCAACCTCTTCAATATAAAACTGGAGCTGGGTGAAGCTTCCCCTGGAACTCACTGGAATTTTCCATGATGCCATTTAATAACTGCCCTGCCTGCAGCGGGGAGAGCTGAGTGGAAGGGCCCAGCAAGGGGGGAATTGTGTCCATAAATTTAATTATTGTCCATAAACCCCACAGCACAGGGGACTGTGTGTGGCCCTCAGGTGCCAAAACACACAGATTATGTTTCAAAACAAGCACTGTTGGATCTTTGCTTCTTTCCCTTTTAGTTCTCAACACTGTTGGACTTCACTGGAAAATAGTGACCAGTCCAGGCAGGTGAAGGAGGAGACAAACAGCAAAGGTGAGCACTGGGCAAAGTGTGAGGAGCAACCTGATGCTTCCCATGGTTGAATGACTGGCTCTGCAGAAAAGAGCAGAGAGAGAAACAATGGGATCCTCCTCCTTGTCTTCATGTGGAAGTGTGGAATGCTGCTGAAAACCTGTTTTCCTTCTGAACCGAATTTTTATGGAAATACATGAACTCACATTTATATTTCTTTCACAGCTTGAATCCTGCAAAATACTTCAGGTAGCTGGGCATGTTACTCCAAAGGGGATCTTCCTGGTCTTCCTATCACCCAAACCTTCCTTTTGTTGTCCTCCATTCCTCAGAATAAGGCTCATTTTTACAGAATCATGGAATGGTTTGGGACAGAAGGGACCTTAAAGGTCATTTAGTTCCAACCCCCAGCCACGGGCAGGGACACCTTCCACCAAACCAGGTTGCTCCAACCTGGCCTGGGACATTCCCAGGGATGAGGTGTTTTTTTTCAGGATGGTTCCTCTGCAGATGTAAGATCCCTCATTCCCATTATTAATGGGAAGATGATGAGCCCTCCTGGATAAGGATGCTCTCAGGAGTGACTTTGCTGCTGTTCTGCCCTGCAGCAGCCAGGAAACTGCATTTTGAAAAAGCCAGCAAGACTCACACACGTGGATTAAATATTAAATATTTATGTTCCTATTTTTCATCCTCTGATTTTTCACCCTTGTGGCTCTAGGGGGGAAAAAAACCCCTGAAAATATGATCATTTAGTCGAATGTTTAATTTGAAAGAGCTCAGAAACATTTAAAATAGAGGACAAACTGCTTGGGGTGATTTCTGTGTGCTTGATGTTGTTCATTTTCGTGCTTCGGCTTCTCTTCTCCCACCATTTTCTGTCCCCATCAATTAGATTTTTTTATTTATTTTTTTTTTAAATCCTGCTTAAATCTTGCTGGGAGTGGATGAAACGCTGTGGCTGCTTTTCTTGGCCTAAGGAAAAGTTCTGTGTGTGCAGTAAAACTGCTCCCTGCCATTATCACCCTGGGAGTTACACACATAAACCCTGGGTTTATCCATGGAATAAAGGAGATTCGGAAATGCTCATAACTTATGATAATTGGTGAGAAACGTTGAATTCTATAGGTGACCTGCACTGCTGTAAGTGGAACTGTGCTGATTTACACCACTTAAGGTTTTCACCCACAATAAAAAGAAAAAAACACAAACCACTTCAGCATTTTCCAGGGGGAAAGAAAGAAAGAAAGAAAGAAAAATTAATCATTTCTGACTGTGAAATCCAGTTTCAAAGGGCAAAGTGTGCAAAGCACATAAATTTAGGGTTTGAAAAATGGCAGAAAGGCAAAATAGAAGGGAAATAATCCAACACAGGTGAGGGATGAGGTTACTTTTGTGATAAACCTCATGATTACATTGCCCTAAAGTACAGTCACACTCAGAGCTCTCAAGGAAATTTTTTGATTAAAAAAAAGGTAAAACTGGTGACATTTGCAGTGCTGCATTTAAGATGATTTAAGATGAGCAAAACTCTCATTGAAAGGGTGGGTTTCAAACAGCCATGGAGAAGACCTGAAGAAAATGGGACTGGGAATACTCCACAGAGGGTGGTGGGAATTGTCACTTAATAGTGACAATAGCGTGACAATAAAGCATTAGTTTGCTTAACTTAAAGGTGTCACATCACAGGGTATTTAGGCAGTGAAAATGGAGTTATCTCTCAGTATTTGTGGGATCTATATGATATTTAATCCGTTACTGAGCCTTCACTGCTGTCTGCTCATGGACACACTCCCCTGCCTCACCTGAGTTATGCTGGAAGCACAAGGACACGGGTCCCAAGGACACCCCAGGTTCCTGCCCTGGTTTCTGCAAAGCAGAACCTTCACAAGAGGTCAGTTGTGCCTCACACTGTGGTTTGTGCACCCTCTCCTTCAGCAAACAACAGGACATTTACAGTTTGATGACGGGGGGAAAAAGGGCTTTGATAAACACCAAACCCTGTCATTATCTCATTTTGGTGCACTCTGTATTTTTCCCAAACAAATTCCATGGAAAACTCATGTAGGAAACCATAGCTTTCTACAAAAGAGAAGCCACAGATTGATTCCTCCCCCCCCTCCCATCCCTAATATGCAAATACAGGGATACAGTTACTTCATTGAGAAATACATGGCAGGAAAAACAACAGAGGGATAAAAGAAAAAAGTTACCCTAAATCTGCCAATGTCTAAACCAGTTTTTATGGGGGAAAAAAATCCTGTCTTAAAACCCTCCTGTGCCACAGTACCTAACAAAGATAGTTTGAAATGGATGAGATGAAACAACTGTTCATACCAGTGAGCAATTATTTATTTTAAAATTATCTATTATTTACTTCTTGCCCTTCTTTTTTTTCTGGTCCCAGTGATGATCTTGAACACATTTGTTAATCATTTTGATATTAATTTACAGGCAACATGGAAAATATGCCAGTATGGTAAAGAAAGGAGTAGAATCATAGAATTATAGAACGTTCTGGTGTGGAAAGGATCTTGAAGGTCATTTAGTTCCGACTCCCTGCCATGGGCAGGGACACCTCCCACTAGCCCAGGTTGCTCCAAGCCCCATCCAACCTGGCCTTGGACACTTCCAGGGATGGGGCAGCCACAACTTCTCTGGGTAACCTGTGCCAGGGCCTCCCCACCCTCCCAGGGAAGAACTTCTTCCTAATATTTTATCTAAACCTACTCTCTTTTAGTTTGAAGCCATTCCCCTTTGTTCTGTCACTCCATGGCTTGTAAACATCTCTCTCCATCCTTCCTGGTGGTTCTCTTCAATTACTGGAAGGCCACAGTTAGGTCACCTCAAAGCCTTCTCTTTTCCAGGCTGAACAATCCCAATTTTCCCAGCCTTTCCTCACAGCAGAGGTGTCCCATCCCTCTGATCAACTTGGTGAGTTTGTCTGGGCTCACTCCAAAGCTGGTCTTTAAAATTCCCAATCAAAACACTGAACCCTCAGTTTAAATGAAATCAGTATTCATAGAATCAGGAAATCACAGAATAGGTCGGGTTGGAAAGGACCTGAAACCCACCTTGTTCCAACCCCCTGCCATGGGCAGGGACACCTTCCACCGAATTCATATCAAACTGTTTTTCATATCAAGTTCAACTCAAAGCCTAAAAATGCCCCAAGATCAACTTAAAGGCTTTGCAGTCCCTATAAGACTTGGGTCAGGATATTCTACAGTGTCACTGGAGGGTGACTCAGCCACGCTCAGATATCCCTAAGTTGGTTGTGGATGTGTTGATTCCCCCCCTGATGAACTGCTCACCCCCAGGATCAGCCAAGCACAATAACGTGGGGTTTGGTGCTGTGGAAACACCCACAAATTACACCCCAACAGCCACCACAGGGTTGGTCTGCCCTCTGGGGAGGGGAACAGATACAGGTCTCCCTTGGTAAGAAAATGAATGCTTTGTCATTTTTTGGTCTAGTGTTGCACAGGATGTCCATCGAGCTGGAAATTGCTCCGTGGAAATTGTTAGAAAATGCCAACTTTCCATGTCTTAATTTCCTGATGGAAGTGTCGCTGAAATGTGTCTGGAGTCCAGCAGAACAAACAGGAGCAGCAAAAAAACCACTCCAAAACCAGCCAATTACAGGGCATTCAAAAATACCACATTTAGATTCTTGCCATGATCTCCCTGATTCCCGTCAAGGTACCGGGAATTTTAGGTAGAACTGGGCTTAGGCTCCGTTTGGAAATCACCCAGGGTGGATAATTCCTCCTTAGCTTGGTCCTTCCCACCTAGAGCTCACGGAATAAAAAGGCAACACTAAGTTCCCCCTGTCAGAGAGGAGCAGCAATGGTTTCAGAGGCCCAGGATTTTTTGAAATGTGACTCTTGCCATCCTGGTGACTCTGGTGTCTGTCCTTCTGCCAGCTGAAATCAAATAATAGCCTGGTTTATTGAAACATTTATTAATCATCAATTACTGTCTGCCCAGCTCTTACAGATCCTTTAAATTTACATTTCCTGCTTCTTTTTATCCCTTCCTAGGTCAGTGCTGCTGGCATTTTCTGAGCCTGGAATTCTGCACCAAGGAATCCACAAGACACCAAGAGCAGTAATACTCCTTTGCAGCTCCTCTCTTCACCTCTCCAGTTAAAAACACTCTCCTGGGGTTTTAGATGTTGGTTCAGCCCTCCCACAAGGTGACAAATCCTTGGAAACAGGGGTGCACGGAAAGGAAAGAGGCAAGGATGCAGCTGGATATCCAGTACAGCTTCCTGGGGGCCCAGGAACACGTGGGGGTGGGATTGCAAAGGACTCCTCGCTTCTTACAGGAATTCTTGTTATGGTGTCAGAAATAAAACAGCTTTAACTGATTTAACTCTTTGTGGTGGCTTTAAAGTCACTTCAGGAATGGCAGTGAGCAAAATCCCACTCCCTAATGCACTGGGAATCCACATCTACAAGCAGGGGAGTCTCCACACAACCTCCCCACTGGAGCTGGGACCAGAAATCAGGGTTGATGCTGTTGCTTTAAAAGCTCTGGTGCTTCAGCCACCCCAGCAGCTCCAGTGCTACTCCTGGGGAATTCTGAGCTGTGCACAAGCTGTGATTTGCCATGGAGAGGGCAAGGACAGCATGGGGACCGTTCCAGTTGTCATCAAACACCAAAATCATACAATGTTGTTCCTGTTCCAACCACGAATCCTTTTGGAAACATTCTCCATCAGCTTTGCCATGTCCATGTAACAGGGAGGTGAACTCCAACAAGCTTCACTTCCCACTTAATACTTACTGAAGGAAAAAAGGGCTTTTCTGTAGGGCTGGTTTTGTCTAAACTCCTCCTGGTGAGCAATCAGGTTTTTAACTTTCCTCTCGTTGATGTAAAAACAAGTGCCTGTGTCTCCGAAAAATCCTGAATTTTTACTGGAGACTTCGGGCAAAAAGCAAAGCTATCTTGGCTCCTGACCAAAAACTTTAAGCTTAAAATGGCAAACCTCTCATTTTCAGCCAAACAATGAAAAAACGTTGGTTTTGGCTGGACATTTTTGGTTTTTCAACACAAGCGATTTTTTTTTTCCCCTCGGTCAAAAATTTTCCATGAGGTGAGGAATAAACAGCATGGGTGAAAGGCTGGTGTAACTGGAAGGAAGGAGGAAAGGGAGAGATAAGGAATAAAAAAGGGTTTATCACAACCATCATGAAGCTACTGTTACCAAGGTCTGTCACAAGGCACTGCACCAGCCTGGTAAAGAGACCCTGAAACCTATAGCCTGGGATATTTATAGAGTGATTCACGGTCACTGAATGTTCCATGAACAAATTTATAGAACTGTTTTTCTCTCCGTTGCTTCCTTTTTTAGAATGTTATCACCAGGAAAAGCACTTGCAGACTCCTCTACCTGGACAGAGTTTTCATAGCTGTCCCGGTGATCTCAGCTGCTGCTCAGGCAATAAAAAGTCCCGGGCGCTTGCGAGTGGCTTTATAATTCCCCAAAAAATCCCAAGCCCTGTGCAGGCACCCAGCAGGCAGAGGAGATGTCCTGTCACCTCTTTCCCAAGAGTTGTAGGGAGAAGGGGGTGTGTTTGGAGACGGCAAAGCCATTTCAGAGCAAGGTTTGAGCCACCCTGGCACCACACACGGCGTGCACAGGTTGTCCCTGGGCTCGATGATCCCGTGGGTCCTCCCAACTGATTTCTCTGATTCTGTGACTCTCCATCACAGGTGGGCTCCCTGAACTGGTCACTCTTGCAGTGTAAATCACAGCACAAATCACATCCACCTCTGCTGTTGTGACCTGGTGTGTTCCACTGAGGATGAGCAACCTCTGCAGCAGGAATAAGATGGGAAAAGGTGGGAGGCTGTGGATCCTCCAGGTCAGCAGAGGGAGAAAGGGAAAGGTGTTCTGCAGCCCAGAGGGGACCTGTAGTGAAGCTTTTATTGATGGTCCATACCTGGGTTATTCAACTGCTTTTTAATTTTCTGCCAAATATTGGCTCTAAAGAGTGTGTTTGAGCTCAGCACAGCACAGCTTGAGTTCTGGGATAAAGAACCAGCTGGGCAGTGCCAAGAGAAGAGTGTTGTCCCATTTTACCAGTCCTTGTCCTGGTGTTTCCCTTCTCTTTTTCCAGGAAATACTCTGCCATCCATGAAAACGCTTCTTCTTGCACCACACGTAAAGTCTGACTACTTGGGAGGACAAAGATGAATTAAACTGCCAGGAACTGATGCTTGCCCCTCTCCCTCTTGGTTTTCGTGCACAATCCACCACCAGAGGCAGTTTTTTAATCACTGTTAGAATGTTTCCCCACCAGTCCATAAAGCGGCTTTCGGGACGTGACGCAAACCAGCAGTTTAAAGCCATAGATATTTCTAGTTAATCTAAAAGATTAAGCACCTCACAGCCCCTGGAAAGTGCTCCTTGCAACTACAGTATTATGGCCTTGGATAAATCTGGTTTTATAATCCCGCTTAGTCTACAGTGATCTGGATAAAAAGAGCCCCCTGGTTTGGGACTGAAGCCCAAAAAAGCAGTATTTAGGGAGGAAAAGAGGAGCATGTACTTCCAACAGGGACAGGAAGGTGGCATAGGATGTTAAACCGTGTTAGGGACAGGAGATAATCCCCAGCTGCCCTTTCCAATGACACTTCACAGAGTCACCTTCCCATTAAAGTCCCTGCAGGGAGAAAGAGCTGATGGGATGGGGGAGGAAGGATGTGGAGGATGGGGATGATGGGCAAGGAGAGGGGGCTGTGCTGGAGGTTCTCACACCTGCAGCAGGTACAGCTGCCTCTCCAGGGACCCTGTGGGCAGGTCTCACCCAGACACAGCCGGATCTCTGAGCTCAAGGAATGTGTAGGGCAGCCAAGGCACTGCTGAGGGGAAAAGCAAATGATGCTTATCTACCTCCTCACCTTGGGGAAAGAACCGAGAGCAGAGGTGAACAAGTGCACAAACCTGTTGAGTACCAGGAATCCCAGTTTACCTACCAGGAATCCCAATTTTCCTACCAGCATGGAAACATGGGGACATTTCTATCCAGCAGAAAACTGTCAGGGAGCTCAGGTTCAGTGCTCTCCGTATCCTGCACCAAGAAACCCTCCATTCCACAAAAATTGCACTTGACTGAAGTGAAGTTTTTATTGTCAGCTCAAGTTTAAAGTGCATGAGATCATTCCTTACATCACCAGCTTATCTGTGGGGTTACTGAAGCGCTGATCAGATGACAAGAGCTGGAAACATTTGGATCTCAGGAAACACTTTTTTAGCACTTCTGCAGAGGGAACACTTGCCTGCATGAGTAGTCGTGAATAGTGTGAAATAAATGAGTACTAAATGCATCTTTAAATCCAGTGTTTCCTGTGTTGCTGAAGGAAAATGACTGTTGCCTGCATTTCTGAAGATGTGCAGCTAAAACATAATTTCCTAACTCAATACACAAATTACTGGGCAAAACTCCCTTGCCTGTGTTTTGCAGCTCATCAGATCAGCAGGTCACAATAGCTTTATATTCTGAAGAAGCTGTGAACAAACAAGCTGGGCACTGGGTCTGCACATGCAAACAAACATTTCACAGCTATCCCACAAAGAGAAATGATTTGGGGTTGCAGATCTTCCTGCCATATAGCCTTTGTCTATTTTGAATCCATGCAGGAATTTTGGCAGGGAAGGCAAGGGACTGGAAGTGTTGAATGTACCAAAGTTAGCTCCTACTCACCCTGAGTGATAATGCTAAAATAATAAGCCTGCCACAAACTTTATGGCAGCAAAATCCAAAAGGAAGCTTTCAGAAAACAAAGCAACTCATGAAACTCATTACTATGAGACACAAATTACTACTGCTATTATTATCATCTAGTGCCTATAAGCTGCTATGATGAATAAGGACTCTTATGCTTTGCACAAATAAAAGGATGAAAGATCATTGTCATGACAGATTTAGTGGATTAAGAAAATGATATGTGCATAATGAGTCTCTTTAAATAGAATATTGGCAGGATTTTTTAAGCTTGCTAGAATTCATTGTGTCACACATGGTTTGAGCTGACCACTGATTAATTTATACTTGAAAAAAAAAAAAAATCTCACTTATGTAACTTAAATCTGCCTTACGTGGCTGTTTTTAAAGATCTGGTAGGGTTTGCCTTGGGAAACAGGAATTGTTCTCCCTGCTGAGCCTGGAATTCCATTGGGGTCCACCAGGAGGTGAGAGAAGAGCAAAGACTTCCAGACTGGTGGGATGTCTGCTGGAAAGGAACATGCCTTAAAGATTAACTGAACAAGCTGCCAGCTTTTCTGGGAGCACTTTCTATAATGAACAAGTGCTAATTACAAGTATAAGATCATCGTGTTGTTTTGAAAAATATGAGATTTAAATAAACAAACCACTATTTTTACCAGTAGGGAATTTAGTACCACGGGAAGAGGACATTTTTCCATTTATGCTTAGCAGAAAACAAGAGACCCCAAATGAGCCCCTGGAGGCCAGTAGGTACTAAACCAAATTAAAGCATAAGAATTGACTCCATCCAAAGTGACCATCCATGGTCCCACAGGGCCTTTGCACTGTCCTGACCACGCTCCTGATGCCAAAAATTGAGCACAGGCAAGTGTCCCTTTTGGTTTATTCCTGTGAGTAAGATGCTGCCTGGCATGGGAAGGACACATTTCCATGGTAACACACTTGTGGAAATCAGCAGTGAGTTGGTGCTTTTGGCTCACAGCCCCGATTACTGTGTGTGTTGTGATTACCTGAGTACCTTTTTGGCTCAGAAAAACTGCCATGGGACTGTGATAAGGAAGGAAAGATGCAGTTCTGACCATGCTTTGCATTAACCAGAAACTCAGTTGTCATGGGAAACCTGGAGCCAGTCTCTTCACTGAAACCATCAGAGCTATGGTTTCAGAAAACTTTGGGATGGAGTTTTCCTTTCATTCTCCTCATCACAAAGTTTGTGGCAACTACGTGACAAAAAATGCCAGCTCAGCACTGGAGGTGTTTCTTCTCTCTGCCCTGACACTTCTCTTTCCATTGCCTTAGAGGAAAACTGTCCCTGCTGGTGTTAAAGGAGTGGGATCCAACTGAAGCAGAGGTTACACAAGCTTGTACAATTACTAGAGGCTCCATATTTTCCCAATAACGAATCCTGCTCTAATTCAGAAGATCTGCCCTGCCTGGGAAACAGCGCGGGGTCGAACGAGGACGGAGCAAAGAATGACAAGTCATAAAAGCCTGATGTCCCCGAGTGCCAGCAGAGCCCTTCCCTTCTGATGGGTGCTCTTGGGTAGCTAATTTGAGGCATTTGGAGCATTTGGTGGACAGCTGTTCCTCTCAGAGTGCCATGGCAAGAGTCTTCAAGCTGAAACCACAAAAATGAGCTGATGATGCCGTTTGGAAGCCACGTTCAGAGAACTCACCTCCTCCGACTACGTTGCTGGTTTTTAGGAACAGAATTCGGCTTTTTACCCTCTCCCTTCCCTGCTGATTTCCCTTTTGTGCTTCTCTGAGCAACCAAACCTTGCCAGGGCTGCAGATCCCACAGAGGAGGCAAGGCTGGCTCTGAAGGGGGAAGGAAGAGCAGCTCCACCACGTTAGGTGGTGGGACAGAGGGAGGAAAAAGAGGTCTTGTTCTGCCAGCACCTTCTGTGCCTCAGAATCTGTGCCTGGAGCAGTCAAAAAGGAGCACATGCAGTACAAGGTGTACTTTGTGTCCCACTGCCAGGCACTGCCTTCTCTGAGAGTTGTCCAGCAGAAGGGATAAGAGTCAGAGAAGGTTTTCCCAAGGTCACTTGTTCCTGTTAACTCCAAACCTGTTTGCTGTTAACTGTTCACTGATCTTCTGCAGACAGTGGCTGCAGATTTACCTGAACTGCCACAAATATATTCATTAAACTAAAGATCAAGGCTTGTGGAAGAGATGGAAGGAGAGGGTGTTTCGTTCAAAGGTAACCCATGAGACAGGAACACAACTGTGAGGCTCCGTGGGATCAGTCCTCGAATTAATCTGATTTTAAAATTTTCATCAGTGATGCTGAGCTTGTTAAAAAGCTGGGGTTGAAAGGGAGGTGCTGGAGGAGGGAAATACCAAAGGGGAAGAATCAAACAGTCCCAAGGGGCTGAGCAATGGCAGTGAGATGGAACTTTAACAACACACAGTGTCAAAGCATAAATGGCAAGAGCAAGATTTTTTTGCTACACGTTCAGAATATAACACACAGGAAAAAAGGGAAAAGAGGAAGATGTGGTCATGAATGGAGGAAAAAGATGAATCTAGCCCTAGAATGTATCAGAGGAAATATTGCCAGACAGGAAGTTATTACTGTGGTATTAATGGAAATTACTCTTTCAATCTGAAAGGCTCTGTCTTTTGCTTTTTAAATACAATAATTTCTTTGATATTCTGCAAATATCAGAATATACTTTTATATATTCTTTTTATTCAGTGGAACAGAGCACCAAGCATGAAATTGGCCCTGCAAAGGGGATGCACCAGTAGTTCTTTAACTCTTAATACCTTTGAAATGCTGCTTTGGCAAGTGCGAGGATGCACGAGCGACTTCCAAAGAAGAAACCCTGTTATTTCCTTTCCTTCCTTTTATTTTTTTTCCTGGTATTTCTCAAGTACCTCCCTAAAGTGATGTTTAGCCTGTGCCTGCTGTGCAGAGCACACTCGCTTGCCTATTTTTCACTTCCTTTTCACATCATTCTTAATGGGCCTTTAAGGACATCTCCGTATTCCCGTGGTGTTATTTATGGCTCTGACATCATCCCTCAAGGTGAACAGCACTTTGCCGTGGAGTATTTACTCTTTCATAGTAAATCTGCCTGCTGCTTTCTATAAAAACAGGAAAACAGCTGCAGCTTTTATAGGTGAGAAGGAAGGTTTCTCCCTCTTCCGAACGCCCCATCCCGTCACGGGGAAGTTAAGGGGGATCTTGGGGGGGAGGAACACAATGAGTGTGGTCTTTCAGGGCTGAGTTTGGTCTGTAATCCTTCAGCAGAAGGCCCCAGCAGATGTTTTTATTATCATTCATTACTTACAGGAATGTAATATGGGCAAGCACAGCCCAGGATAGGGGAGGAAAAGGTGCCCTTGGCACATGGGACCAGATTCTTCTTTACAAATATATTTTTAAATAGTTAAGTGTGTGCACAATGTCTTTGGATTAATTAATGTGGAGTGAGACATTAAGAAATAAAGTCAAATGAAGAAACAGCCAAGTGGCTGCCATGATCTGGAGAGCAGGGAGACCTGCCCTCATTAATATTGACACTAATTGCCCGAGGAGCTTTAAATCCCATTCAGCTTGGCCAAAATACAGGGACCGGTATTTCAACTGCAAACCAGCTGACACATTTAGGAAGGACAAGTTCATCTTTGAGGCATTTGAATACTGGAGGGAAAGGACGAGAGATCTTGACTTCTGCCCCAACACTTTGGGTAATTTGGGGAAGAGTCTCTTAATTAACCCACTGAGATCAGCCTTTGCAGGCACCATTGACACTTTGAGAGCTCCAGCAGGCATGAGAGAGACTAAAGCATTTTGTACCAAGTCCCACCGTGCTGAAGCAGCAGGAAATTCATGTTCTCTACAGGCAGATGCTGAGAGGCTGGAACAGAAAGGGTATGGAAGGGAAAAAATCCAAACTTGGATATCTGGGGAGCTGAACTGGAAGTCTGAGAGAAAAAAAACTTCATTAAAAGATATCAACAAATCACAGGCTTTGGGAGTACATTTACATTTACTTCAGAGGCAGAGGAGGGGCAGGAGGTTTATTAGTTTTCTACTTGCCACTCCAAGAACCTGTTTGGTAGAGAGAGTTTGCAAACACCATGTAAAAAGTAGCTCTGGAGTGGTTTCTAACACCTACATATAATGAGAAACAAAATTAAATTGAATTACTCTTAGGTGGCTCCTTTTTCCCCCTCTTTTGTAACTGCAATTTTAAAAGAAGTTGCTTCTATTCTTTGCACTTGCATCTGGCCTGAAAAAAGTGGTATCATGTAGGACATAACACACCCCTCCCTCCAACTGCCTCCAGCCCTTTCTGCACTTAACCCAACAAAGCTCTGGAACAGCTGGGAAGGTCTGAATGGCTGAGTGGGTCAGATGGAAAATTCTGAATATCATCACCTCTAGGATATGTCTTTGTATTGGCAATTAATGAAAATGAGATAAACCCTTTTGCTCATCCGTGGGATGCTGATCCATCCAGGTAGGTTTTCGTACCAGAACTTTACACCCTCAGAGCAACGGGGAGTAAATCCAGGGGGAAAACAAGAACCAAGAGTATCCTGATGGAAAACATCCATCAGATAAAAACTTAAAGCTCGAGTGTTCCTAAATTAAGAACTGACACCTAATTACCTACAGATGATGAATTGTGTAGGTGCTTCTGTCTCCTTTTCAGTTGATACCAAACCTCCCAGTTTTACCCCAAATTGTGGATGTGGAGTTTGCCACACCACGTGCAGCTCTAACATTATCTTGCAGGACTCCTCAGGCTTTTAGGCCCCTGAGTCTTTCTGCCTCGATTTCTCCTCACAACACAGATAAAAAAGAATCTCAGGTGTGCCAGGGCAGTGCTGAGCTCCTCCAGGCTTCAGAGAGACTTCATTTTGCCAATTGACTGATCCAACATTATTTCTGGAACTTCAAGCAGCTTTCCTTCTGAGTTCTCCACCAGCTCAGGGGGATGTGTGAGTGAAAATCCGTTCAAATAAAGACAACTCGTGGAAAAGTTTCCCAAGGAAAATGCTGCCTGTCCTGAGGAGTGGATCTTGCTGATGTGTGCACACTGGATGCTGCCACCACAGCTTCCTCAGAACTTTAGAATTTGCTCTCTCCTCTTTTATTTTTTTTTTCTTTCCCCCACTGTCAGCTGGCCAAACATTTCGAATATTTTCCTTTCACAAATGTGTCCTTGTGGGGAAAAGTCCATTAATAACAGAGTAGTTGCATCTTGTCAGGACCAGACTTTAATGGCTGTTTGAATTTTAACTACTATTTGCTAACTATTTCTGTTCAAGCCAACTAAGACCATAATAAAAGCCATTAAATCCCAAGTAACTGGCCTCAGTGTAGCTGCAGGGTATAACACTGAGCATGATTTGAATTTATCCACTGCAAGAAAAGACTTTGACCCTCACAGACTTTTTAGAGATGGAAACTACTCTTTTTTTTTTTTTTTTTTCCAGAAAAGATTGCCTAGAAGAATAAAAGTGCTCTTCTTTGCCCCCAGGGAAGGCCAAGCAGAGTCTGAAGGTAACATGACACACTGTAATCCATTTTCCTTTTTACAGGATGAATGAAGACACTGTAAAATATCTGGCACTGAATTGACAAAATATATGGGACAATGGAACCCAGTGTTTGAATGGGTGGAAAAGTACATTGTGCAGAAGGGTAGAAAATACTGAATGTGGGGAATGGCCAGTGCTGGGTGAGCAGGGCAGGGGGCACAGACTGAACTTGGTGTTTTTTCATCCTTTTCCTCCAATTATTGCTCTCTGAGCAGCTCAGGGCACATCCAGCATCATCCTGGGAATCCCTGCCCAGTCCCACAGCAGAGGAGCAGCTGGAAGGGAGAGGAGTGGAGGTGGTTGTTCACAGGTAGGTGAAGCCCTGGGTGTGCCTCAGAGAACACACCTGAAAAAGGCCAGAACATCTTCCAGAACATCTTCCACGGGTCTAAGGACATGGATTCTGCTCTTTTACCCCCTCACACAGACCCTCCTCCAGCACAGCCTTGTCCTGCCCTAACCCGAGGCAGGAGGCTGAGATAAGAGTGGGAACACGTTGTCCATCTCCTGAGCCAGGGGAATAAATAAAATAAATAAAACACAATCCCTTGACAGATTTATCCTCTACATTCTTATCAGGTTTTCTGCAAAGATATGGGGACAAAAATTAGCATTTTCACTTTGTCAGCATTTTCACTTACACAACAATTCTGATCCTAACCCACTGAAGGTGATGAGAACTAATAAGTCAAAAATCTGTAAAAGCTAAAGGCAGAAAAGTTAAAGGCATGAATCTGAAGCTGAAGAATTTTTTATCTTTAAACATAAGTGTGAGGTAACAAAGGCAGTCAAATAGTCAGTGGAGGAAAGGAGAAAGGTAGAGCAAAGGTTAAAATAATTAAAATTTCCTGGTTATTTACTTATGGCCCAATCAACGTCTATTGAAGAAAAGAGAAAGCCTCAGTGGGCTTTGGAATAGGCTGCTAAGACATTTGCACATCTTAAATGATCACTGGATGTAACCAGTGCACTGGGCCTGGAGTACAGAATGGAGAATTAAAAACAAACAACACATTAGCTCGAATGGGAGCATAACAGAGAGCTCACAAAGCAATTTTCCATGCAAAGCCCTTAACTCACAAAAACAGCCCCAAAAAAAGACCAGTCCAGAACAGAACCCAGCCCTCACAAGTGATGTTCGAAACAATGCCTGGCGAGAGAGAAGAGCTTTGCACAACGTCCCAAACTCCACAGCTGGAGACACTAATCCCCAAATGTTCCCTGTGCGAGGGGATCCCTGCAGGGATGGGGAAGGAATGTATTTCCCTGAAGAACAATAACACGCTGGGAAGGTGTTGCACAGGAATTCTTCACCTCTGTGAGCCGGTGGGTGTTGCTGGAGCTGGATGACAGCCCTGACAGCCCATGAGCTGTCACGTGTCGGGGCAGCATCGGTGCAATAGTGAAGGTGGCCCAGGAAAAAAATGTTATTGAGGAAAAAGGGCTCAAAACATCATCCGGAATAAATGGTTCTCTTGTGTAACCCAAAAGTGAGATTCTTACTCGCAACGTTCTAAGTCAATCACAGCACAGGCTTTGCTAAATCATGGAATCCCAGAGTGATTTGGGTTGGGAGGGACCTTAAAGATCCAGTCCCACCCCCTGCCATGGGCAGGGACACCTCCCACTAGCCCAGGTTGCTCCAAGCCCTGTCCAACCTGGCCTTGGACACTTCCAGGGCTGGGGCAGCCACAGCTTCTCTGGGCAACCTCTGCCAGGGCCTCACTACTCTCACAGGGAACAGTTTCTTCCTAATATCCCACCTAACAATGCCCTCTGGCAGTGGGAAGCCGTTCCCCCTTATCCCATCACTCCAGGCCCTTGTAAACAGTCTCTCTCCATGTCTCATGTCAGCTCCTTCAGGTCCTGGAAGGCCACCATTAGGTCATCTCAAAGCTTCTCTTCTCCAGGCTGAACAATCCCAATTCTCTCATCCTTTCCTCACAGCAGAGCTGCTCCATCCCTCTGATCATCTTGGTGGCCTCCTCTGGAGTCAATCCAACAGCTCCATGTCCTTGCTGTGCTGGGAACCCTTTGCAGCACCTGGGGGAGCAAGGCAGAGTTGCCTTCCCTTCCTTGGATCATTTATGTGTTCAGAGTTGCCTCTCTCTCACCAAAAAGCACAATCTGTGTCATTCCCCAGGGCTGAAAAGCCCACACACCAACACACGTAAAGGCTTCAACTGCTTGTAGGGAGCTCAGATGATCCCTGTGGTTGTTGTCACTCAGGCCCAGGAATGCCTTCAGAGCAGCTAATCACACCAGCAGTGGTTTCACAGAATGATATTGCAGTGCCTGACTTACAAGGCTCATTTGCTTCTCAATATGTTCCTTTTTTTTTTTTTTTTTTTTTTTTTTTTTTTATTAGAATCAGCTCAAGGGTTTGCATGGTTTCAGTGCTGCTTAATGGGGATTAGTTTGAAGTGAAAATGTGTTTTCCATTTGTCTGAGAAAGACACAACAGGGAGCAGAGCCCTGGAGATTATTGAGAGCTTTTGGGTGGTTCTAGGAGGCCAAAGGCCAAGCGACTTCAGATTTCAGTGGAGTGTAATAACACCCTGGAAATGCACAGCCTGCTGTGCCTTACTGTGCAATTATGGGATGGAAATTGTAGTGTGTGTCTGACCTGTGGATTATTTGCTGTGTATCATTAATGCAGGTACAACACGATCATTAAGCACCAGGTGCCTCTGGAGCCACCAGCAGAACGCTCTCCATCCCCATTCCCCCTGCTCCCGGAGGATGCAGAGCCCCTCCCTCAGTTTAACAAGAGTTTAACCACAGACTAGTAAATAATGGAGGTGGTAAAGCTGATTCCCCGATTCCTGGATAACGAGTGAGTAATTTCACCCACCTCAGGGTATTTATTCAGCTAATTAGTGGCACAAAGGATTCCTGCTGCAGGGCTCAACGAGGCTACGCTGTGCGTTGTTTCTCTATTCAGTGATGCCTGTGACATATGGTAGATTTAAATCTTTGTACTTGTTAATTGACTTGTCAACAGAGGAACACACCGGGCTTGTTTCGTCCTATTTTATTTATTCCCTTAGAGGTGGTTGCTAAAACAAACGTTTTCCTGGCCTGCAGGGCTTTGATCTCTGCGCGTTGCTGGAGGCACAGGAAGGATGCTGAGCAGCCCAGGCTTTCTGCCTGCGAACACCTCTAACGCCGCAGAGACATTCTGCAGAACACAGAGGAACGTTTTCCTGGAGAACCTTCCCACCTCATCATCCTGACAGAAAGGTTTTGTATCCCCTGGGGTGGGTGCAGCATCCCTGTGATCCCCAAGCATCCCTTGGATGTTTGCACCAGGAGAGCCGGGCTGCTTTACCCGCGGTGTGAGGGACACAACGATTTGCTTCCGCTGCTTCTCTCCTCCCTCCCAGCTCTTTGTGAGCTGCGTTTCTTGGGGCAGGTTTGAGTGCTGTTGGTGACCTTGTGAAAACACCGTCTTCATTATTAAAACCAGGCCAGAAACACCCCTGGGCACAATGAAATACCTCACCTGCAATTCTTCAAATAGTTTCCACTGCCATTAATTCTTCGAGGCGCACGAGGCCTCGCACGTGTCTGTTCACTAAATAGATATCATCTGGAGGTGGCTGAATGGATCATTTTGGCACCAAATAGCCTGGATATAGAACACCTAGAAGTGTTATGGGTGGATTTATCAGTGCACCCAGTGATTTCCTGGGATAACTCATCCGGAGGGAGGAAGCCCAGCTTCAAACAGGAAAGGGAACGCTCCCAAAGTTCATTGGTGCTGGAGGTCAAGCTTCAGCTCAGCTCCTTACAGAGACAGATGTTAAACTCACATTAGGAGTTTTATTTTGGGAAAGTTTAAGAGGTTTTGGGATCTGTGGTTTTGGCCTAACCCAGTCTTTAATCAAAAATGACATCCCTGGGCAGGAGCCTTGAGCTCTCTCGTGCCTCTCCCAAATCTGCACTTGAGATGTCCAGGAGCTCTTTCACTCCCCATGAGGAAGCTCAGGTCACATTTATTCCCACAGTACAGGTGAGTAATCTCCTCCAGTTCCCAAGAAAACCGTTTTCCCCACCCACATTTCATTTTTTTTCCCCCCTGACTTTTACAACCCCATAGGTGTGTTTAGTTTCGATAAGAAAAGCACTTTGATTATGGTTGTCAAGACGAACATTAAGTTCCAATGAAAAATCAAAAAGAGGACTTTTCTGTTTTGTCAGCCTTGCCTTCTACTAAGGCAGCAGTTACTATAAATTATGTTATAAATGTGCTCTGGCAGACAACGTTTTTGTTGGTTTTAATTACCTTTATGAGAAATGCAGTGACTGAAGTGATGTTTTATTTAGAAAACAGCTTCAAGAAATTCTCTCACACCCATTCCACGGCACATCCGGGGGTTTGTGTCCTCCACTTAAAGGTCTGCAAAACTACTAATATATTGTTTATGCAAAACATGTGGATATCAAAATAGATAGAAATCTGGCCTGTAGAAATACTGTGCCAGGCATCCCTGACCAACGTGGCTCTGTGCTCTCACCTACTGAAATTTCCTGGAAAAGTTCCTCAATTCCTTGCACGGAGAAATTCCCTACAGAGAAAGGCACCAAAAGGGGACTGTGAATAAAAAAAAGCTTGTGAAGAGGTGGCCTCAGTGCTGTGCTGTCCACCAGCCACCTCCTGCCAAAGGGAAGTTACTGGGCTGTACTGTTTACTCGTTTAATAAAAATCAAACCTGCAGATAACAGCCAATTTACAAGCTCTCGTTCCAGTCACAACTGAAAATCTGACTATCGTGGTGTGTTGTGCAAACAGCATTTATGAATGCCTGCAGAAATGAATTTGGCTACTAAATGTTACCTTTTCAAAGCAGGTAAACACAATTTGCATTTTTATATGCAGGGGAGCAGCACAGTTGGCCAAGTCATGTGAAACCTGGGGCTGACCCCAGGCTTCAGGCCCTGCTTTTTTGGTTGAACATTGCTCTGCACAGGAGAGGAATTTACTGATATATGTAACATTTTCCATCCACTAGATATGCCAAATAATTAGAAAAACAAGTTCAAAGAAGGCAGGTGAAAGAAAAAGGAAACATTTCAATGACTGTTTGTAAAGACATGAGAATATTTAGTGTTTAGCAGGGAAAACTTTCTGCAGCTGCTGTTTCTTAGGCCTCAAGAGTCTGCAAAGAGAAATAACAGAGGCCACACCTCTCAGAATATTTGAAATGAGCTTCACCAAAGGACCAGAAATACAGAGAGTGGTTCTGGCTTGGCAGGGGAGCTGATGGATCAGCAAGGAGGACGTTCCTGGGGCTGCCAAGAGGCTCCTGTGGGGGTTTCGAGCTATTTTTGCCTTTTAAACAACCGTTTGATGAACAATTCCACTATTTCACGGTTGTCAATGGACAAGAAGAAAGAGCTTCCTACCGAGTGAAATGTTTCCTCCAAGGTGAAGAATCAATTTGAGACAAATACCAGTGTCACATTCCAGGGCTTCAGCCCTTATTGTGCTTGGCTTCCTCCCCCCAGCCCTGCCATTGGCCCACACCAGGACACCACCAGCCTGCTCCCTCTAATAAAATTTTATTATGCTGCTTTTCGAAATAACAATTCCCATCCTGGTACTTGGAAAGCCAGGAAGGCACACAGGGAAGAAAACACACATGCCTGCAGCTCAGAGAGGCTACTGGAATAGCTGCAGAAAAGGATCTGATAGTGCAGCACAGTTTGTCATTCCATTTCCATTCCATTAATTGTTTGTTGGCTGGTTTTTTTTTTTTTAATGAAGAACTATTACCCCAAAATAAACTGTTTCCATAAGAAAGCACAAAGATTAAATTGGAAATAAAATATCATTAAGTCTTATTATCTGTACAGTCAAGCCAACTTTTTTTTTGGTTTTGTTTGGTTTGGGTTTGTTTGTTTGTTTGTTTGTTTGTTTTTTTATTTCCAACGACCTTCTCAGACTCTTTCTTCTGTCAGTTGTACCCTTTTAAATCCCAGAAACGCGGGAGGGTATGTGCAAGCTCCCAGGAAACACCAGGAGCTGCAGGCCAGTGGTGCTGTGCATCAGAAGGGTCTGCCTTTTCACCCTGGAAATGCTGCGAAGCCAAGGAAGTGAGGGACCATATTTTCACTTCACTTGAAAACAACAAAAAGCTGCTACATCTTCTTTCTGATCTCCTCTCCCTTTCTCTCACATCCTTAAAAGCCCAGTGAGACATCAGTTGAGGATGGGAGAAAACCTTTTGAAGGGGCTGGCGAACAAACTCTGTAATATTAAACAAAAATTTAAAAAACTGAAAAAAGCGTCTCCACGTGATTCCCTCTGTTTGCAGCGAGGTGAGCTCCTCCTGCTTTTGTTACACCCTGAGCAGTGGCACTTGAGGTCTGTAGTTTTGTCATTTCTTCTCCTGGATGATGGGAAGGAACCCAAGGTGTCTTTGGCTGCTGCAGGAGCTGAGGAGGCACAGATCCCCCCCACCACGTGCAGAGCAGCTCCAGCCTCCACAGGCCCCTTTGGCACATGGAAAAAGGTGGGTCCCTGCCAGGCACAGCCCGTCCCAAGGTTCAGGCCACAGAAACTCTCCCGGCATCCGAAGGTGGGCGTGGGGACAAACCATCCCATGGGGGCTGGCACTGCCCTTGTGCTGCCTCAGCCTGGGCTCTGCCTGCCTGGATCCCTCTGCCAACGCTGACAAGAGCTCTGGCTGAAAAGGGAAAGATGGAAAAGCAAAGCAAAGCCTGGTGCCACGGAGCCCTGAGGGGGCTGTGGAGTCCCTGCCTCGTTCCCCAGCTGTTTGCTCTGGGCCCTGGGGACTTATAAATCCTGGGAGCAGGAGAGCAGAACAGAGGGACAGACATTCTGTAAATGGAGCCCTGAGCAATGTCCTCGTTTCAGCCCCAGTGAAGGCAATAATGGCCCAGAATCCACCTCCATCATGTGCAGGTTATTACAGCAGAATAATGAAAGTGTGCCTGGATTTTCACAAGTTAAAGCCATAAAGAGGAGGGAAATTATACATCTGCTCTGCCTTCCAGTCAGTTCTTCTGGCTTTTATTGTAACTTTGCTCAGAGAAGAGAAGGAAGGAGAAATATTGGCCATCCCTGGGTAAAGAAATAAAATGAGAGGGGGAAAAAGACTTGAGCCTAACTTCAGTCAGTAATAATAATCATATAAGCAAGTCATGATCTGTTCCAGTGGCTTTCAGTCATAGACTGGAATAAAGGAATAAAGGAATTAACAACAGAAACACTGTTGATTATCAAGAACTATTTGCCAGTGCAAGCAATATTTCTTCATTATTACTGAGGATTTCATTATTACTGAGGACTTCATTACTACTGCTAGCAATTATTATTATTATTATTAGAGATAGTAATTATTATTTATTAAATTATCAGGTATTACAGAGATTATTACATAAATAATGGACTATAATTATGCATTAAATTATTATGTCCTAAATTATTACTGTTAGTCATTCTAACAGAAAGTTTGGAGCATGTAAGTAGTTAATAGCAAATGGGAGGTGTCATAAAGTCATGGAATATCCTGAGTTGGAAGAGTCCCACAAGGATCATCAAAGTCCAGCTCCTGGCCCTGCATAGGACACCCCAACAATCCCACCAAGTGCCTGAGAGGTGTATTATGGTCTAGAAAGAAAAAAATTATGTAATGGGGCTTTATGTAGTATGGAATTACAGATATAACTCCTGCTATTCCATTGAGGAGTATCCCAGTATCAGTGTCCTGCAACCAGGATTTGTGTGTGGGTGAGTAAAGAATAAGTTAATTGAAATTTCCCTCTTGGATCACATTTTGCTCAATTTTATTTTTTTTTTTTTTTAAACTTTAAGTGAGGTAGAATTCTATTGTAAACCAGCGTTGTATTATCTGCTCCAAGATGGTCTTGTTTTCACTTTTACCTCGTGGGTGTTGTCACCTCCTGCTTTGCAGAGCTCCAGCCTTGTCTTTGCTACAAACACGAGGCTTCACTAAGGTAATTAAGCCCTTGGAGGGTCATGCATATTTTAATTATTACCTGCTTTCCTGTTTTCTTGTCAAAGGCTTGCCCTGAACTCCACGTGGGCCCCGGAACATCAGCACATCCCTTCAGAACCCCAAATAGGAGGACAACATGGATTTATTTTGAGCTTTACACCTTTTAGATGGGCACAAATCAAGGTGTATAATGGTGAAAAAATTCCCTCCACGTGTTGGGAAGTCGAACTAAGATGTTAAGTGACAAAAAGTCACTTTTCTCACAAGAGAAAACGATGCAAGGATTTGTTTAGCCCTTGTGCAAGGCACGAATGCCCCTTGCCTGTGCAAAAGCAGAGGAATGATTGGTTTTCCACCAGCCAGGGCTGTGAATTTTAGCTCTATTCCCTCGTGGATTCTGACGTTCTCAGGTTCCAGCTTACACAACAGCAGAGTCTAAATGCAGACCAGTTTTTCATCCATGAAATGGGAGTTAAATAACACTTGACCGAAGTAGACAAAACAAGAAGATACGTAGACTAAGTGGAAACATCAAGATTTGAAAATTACCTGATAGGAAAAGGGAGGGGAGGGGGATCAAAGACGTCCCAGGGAATGAAAAATTCCTTTGCAGTGCTTCCTGTTCTCTCTGTTATGCTAACCAAGGTAGGATTAGGTTTCAGCTGCCAAAAGAAATAACATTTGTAGATTTTTTTTATTTTTTTTTTGGTCTGGGGAAGTGGGATAGAAAGATTTAAGACAGCTTTTTCCAAACTATTTGCTTTTTGTCAAGCAGTCAAGTCTAGTTATTGTTATTAATTTGAATTACAGAAGTACCAGAGTGTGACTGGAATTCCATTGCATGAGGGGTGTGCAAATCTCCAGGAGGAGCCTGGTCTCACCTCAAAGGGTGAACAGATAAAGGGCATTTTGCCCTGTGTTGTGCAGCTGTGGGAGTTGTTCTCCTCTCTCCTGAGTCCCTGAGCTGCTGGAGGGCAGTTCTGGAGAGCAGAGATGACATTAAAAGAGATGAACCTGCCTTCTTGTGTCTAAATACCAGGTAGGGTCAGATGGATTGAGGAAAATCAAGATTAATGTGATTTAGCATAACTGACCCCCGTGGACAGCAGGCTGTGGGAGCCGGAGGAACCTCACACCACCTTGCACCAGCTCATTCCTCTGTTTACTCCTCACTGTTTGCTCTTGGTTTGCTTTGCTCTTACAGGTCATTTCATACTTAAGGTTCAGAAATCCTCCGTGCAGGGAGCACGTCCTGCCCTGCTCCTGAGCCATACCCAGAAATTCAAATGGCTTTAATTCACCTCTAAGTGCCCACATTAGTCTTCAAGTGCCTGAATAAACAGCCTGAGCACAAAGTGAAGAGTGAAAAGGAGGAGCTAATGCACTTTCTGAAAGGTCACCAGACTCCTGTGGGGGGATGAAGGCTGAACTTCACCCTCCCCTTTTTCCAGGTATCTGCCTGTAATTCTGCCTGCCCTGTGACTTCCATGGAAAAGGAAATTGCACTGGAAGTCTTTACCTTAACGTCACGCTAATCTAGAAACAAAAGGCTTTCTGTAGGGGGGGAAAAAAAAAAGTCTGAATAAATAAAACAATATAAGTATAACCTCGAACCTGTTTATTCTAAAGTTGTCTATCTGTGGGTAATTCCAAATCTGGGGCCGCGTGTAAATATTTGAAGTACCATTTGAATGATGAAGGGCTTTTATTACCTGGGAGAATTTCCTGTTTCTCATGTTTGCAATCCCAACCTGGATGTGCACAGGGGACTCCAGGTTTGTGCCGAGGGGAGACAGGGAAGGGGCTGAGGAGCATTCCACTCATTTCCCTGCTTCTCGAGATTCCAGCAGTTTGCTGAGCAGCCCCTCGGAGTTTGCTCACAAGAACAAACTGGAGTAAATGTTTAACTTGAGCCTTTGGAGTTTACAGCTTGTTCCTTTCTTGATTATTAACCCAGCCCCTGTTTTTTCTTTACAGTTGCACAGCTGCTGGACACGGGAGACAAAGGACCCTTGAGAGAACTTCCCTGTGGCAGCATAAGAGAGGTAAAGTACCTTTTGTGTCCTTTCCATACCTGTGCAGGGGAGAGCAGGGGCTCATTCCTGTGTTCTGTCAGGGCACAACAACCTGCCCACAGCAATCCACCTTTGATTGTGTTTTTTTAAATTAAATCACTAGGTACATCCAGCTGATTTTGTCCTCATTGGACTCAAACTGAAGGAGTGTTTTTATCCCCAGTGCCAGAGTGTGCACAGGGAGTTTATTTGGTCATTCACATACCAGAACACACACTCTGCTTTCCACCACCTTTTTCTCCACAGCAATAGCCTTGTCTTTGCATCTATTTTTCCCTTCCTAATAGTTTTTCTGTACTGCTCAAGTCTGTAAAGGTCTGTGTCATCTTCACCAGTCCTTTCTCTGAGCTCGCACAAACCAGCTGTACCATTTTGTTTTTCATTCATCCAACTCCCTTGTTTTTTTTTATCCTGTTCTTGGGTAAAGTGAATTCTAGAAGAAAACTCCTTGGTGAGGCTGGTGCCACCAGCAGAGTACAGAAGGGACAGGGACATTTATCTGAGTTGTTCTGGTTACTGTGTCAATACTGTGTGAATATTTGTTTTAAAATGCTGTTATATATGTGTGTGCTATGTGGTGGCTTTATTCACAGAGAGAAGGATTCACTTGCTCAAACCTTCTTTTTTTTCATTTGCTGTAATATAAATTTACATGGAAAATAATGTAATTGGACTTTAGGCAAAGTAGTGCAAGAAAGGAAATTTGAGTGAATATCAAGAGTGGAGGTTAAAATAAGGACTTAAAGATTTCCAAAAAGTAGCTGTTCATTGTAACTAGAAATCAACTAAATGTTGCATATTTTTGGAAACAGTGACATTTTAATAGAAATGGGTTTTACAAACTTTGGTAAAAGAAGAACCAAATTGTTCCTGCTTCCAGCTCTCAGAAATCCATTTTACTCCAGGAGTAAATATTTTAGAACAGGTCTGATCTCCACCTAAGCAAAAAAATCTCAGTCCTGATGCATTTTTTAAGAGCATCCTCCTCTCTGTACTCTGCCTCTGTGGTGCCTTGGGAGACAGACTGATATTCAAATATTGGTGGAATAAATTAGGATGTATTGGAGGAATGTCAACACAGGCCCAAGTCACCACAAAAATCTAAATCATAACACAGAAAAAATAACTGAGGAGCTGCAGGACTTCAAGAGATGAAAATCTTGGTAAGGAAATAGGTGGGAAGTCGGTTGGGAAGCTTTGAACCTGTTTCTACAATGGCCAAAGGCAGATGTTGCAATTTACTCAAAGATTAAGAGATAAACAAGCAAAGAAAACAGATCAAAACACAAACCTGTTCTCTAAAAGAATGGGAGAACTGGCAAGTGGATAAAGAAACTTGTGCCTGCCCAAAGGTGACCTGGGTCAGCAGAGGAGGAATTTGCCTTCTTTTTTTATCAAGAGTTTAATGTTTGTTCCCTGAGCACTTTTTTTTCCCACAATCTGGCAATTCTGCAAAGCATATATTGGACTTTAAACACATTTAGGATAAAGGATAGGATACATTGGATTTCACCTTATTGTGCTTCAGAGCTGTACAAACAGAGAGCAGAAAAGCCTCATTTTCCAGCCCTGTGGCCTCATCCAGGCTTGGTGCCATTGTCATGACAATAAATAGATTAGACTTTCTTGGGGGAAAAAAAGTGCTAATCAGTAACTGCTTTTTATGCCTCACTCCAACTTCTCATCTCCTGTAAAACTCCAGAGCAAAAGACTCCATTGGCTCCCAGCAATCTGTGGCACCAAGTGTCAAAATGCCCTGGTGATCACAGAAATAACAATTGCACTGTCCCATGATATGATCAGGCTTTCTTTTTCAGAATCTAATGATGTTAAAATAAATGGAATTATGCTGCTTTTCCTTTTTTTAAGTCAGTAAATTCCAAAAGAGGATTTGCCCCATTTTTACAATGTGCTTAAGGACTTAGAGAGCACAATCCAATGCAGATTTACCAGGGGCATGAGGGGCTGGCACAAGGCAGCCTCTGCTTAAAGCTGCTCACTGCCTCTTCCTTCTGCTCCAGGAGGAGGTTTTTCCACCTTAATCATGATTCTTGAGGGTTCTTTTATTGCCCAGAAAAAAGTGATAAACTCTTGACTATAAACAGCAAACAAAACTGTCATTATGGACAGGACCTAGAAAACATGAACTGGAGAAAACATCTCACCAACATCTCTAGTGGAAGGTTTTCCCTTCTTTTTATTGACATGGTCAGTGAGAATATTTCCAGTGAGTTCAGGGGATCCCAGTGTCTCTCTGACTCTCCCCCTCTGCTGGTAATTCTGTCCCTGCTGTGCTATCAGAGCTGCTCAGGATCTCTGAGCTCTGCCAAAAAAGCTGTTTGGGAATCATGTAGTAAGTGCCATCCCTTGAGTCCAGGGATGAAAACTCTGGGGTGGTGGAAAGCAGGAAAATTAACAGGTGTTAGGGAAGGGCAGGGAGATCCTGCAGCATCTGTTTGCTGTTATAGATACTGGAACCAAACACACAGACTGGGACTGATAAATCCTCCTCAAGAAAACAGGGATTCTGTTCAAACAGAGGGAGCATTCAGGAGGGGCACCTTAGACCTTTACAGTACTTCATTTGATAACCCAAATCAGTTCCCACCACTAAGCCAACAAAGCATTACATTTTTTTCTATCTCAAGACACAAAATCACAGAATCACAGAAAAATGCTGGTTTGGGAGGGACCCACAAGGATCAAATAAATAACATACAAAGCAGTGGTGCAGATAAGAATATTTCACTTTTGAAAGGCACTGCAATGTACAGACCATACAGCACTGGTCCATGCTCTGCAATATCATAGGTTGGAGATATTAAAACTGGAGCTCTGTGAAGTGCAGGAGGATGGGATGGCTGTCCCCTGAAATGCTGAGCCTGCTGTGTACATGAGGGGAGAGTGGCTTGTCTGACAAGAATATTTTCCTATTCCTGTTTCACAGGCCCTCTTGATGAAGATCTTTATTAATTCTTAATCTGCCCTGCACAATTCTTTGCTTTGTTAAGCACAAAGGCTCAAAAGTTGCCAGATATAAATGATGAACCTTATTAGAGGAAGAGAAATCCAATCCTTTAAATAAACTTTTCCACCAGTGTTTAGAAGTTTCCTCTCTAAATTGAAGCAGAGACATTTCAGTGTTTCTTCTGACCAGCTATGAATTGAATATATTTAAAATGTATAACACAGAAAAATGGATACTATGGAGGTCCTGATTTTGAACAGAGTTTCGAAAACCTTTGTCTTTTATGGAAAATTTCTTGCCTGAAAATAAGTGCACCAAGTATTTTTGGTGTCATAGGAGGCTGTTAAATTCCCAGGTATTGGCTCAGTTTTAAAGGCAGCTGTTTCCACCCCTCAGGCCTGACTTGCAGCAAACAATGAAGTGCATCTATTTATTTGGTGGAAGGTTATTTTGCAGTAGTGGAGTGTGGAGGTTACCCAGAGAGGTTTTGGAGTCCCCATCCCTGAGAGTGTCCAAGGCCAGGTTGGATGGGGCTTGGAGCAACCTGGGCTGGTGGAAGGTGTCCCTGCCCATGGCAGGGGGTGGAAAGAGATGATCATTAAGGTCCCTACCAAACAAACCATGCTGGGATTCTATGATTCTATGAAACAATCTCAGCCAAAAGTGAAATTGTTGATGTTCAGGAGAGTGGCAGAGATTTATGACTTCGATAAACGAAGTTCTGGCTTTCATTAATCCAAATGATAGTTTCATCTAAATTTCCAGATCAGATCCACAGATTGCATGGCTGCTGAGTTTTCTTTGATGCAATTCTATGAAGAGAAGCATTTTTTTTTGAGAAGAGGAGAAAGCAAAACTAATATTTTACTGAAAATAGTTTTTTAGATAATCTTTTCTGTTACCTCAAAGAAAAGCAAAGCACCTTTTCTCTCCGTATTCTTTCAGTGCTGATGAAAGGGCTCAGTAAGAGCATTCAGAGAAAGGATTTGCTAGTTGGGGCCTTGGGCACACTTTCAAAATTCAGACACTTTCACCTTGTCTTTTATTCCCAGCTCCAATTCCGAAAATCCTCTTAGGTTAATTTGTTTTCCAGCACGAAACCATATGAAACTTAAACCGCCAGAAAGGCTTTTTTCCCCTCTTTCTTCCCAGTCCCGGGCGACAGGCTGAGCTCACCCGCTCGGTGCGGGGGATGTCGGTGGTTTCCCTTCCAGCGCCGCCGGAGCCTCCGTGGTGCTGAAGGGACAGCGCCGGGTGTTTCCCACTCGTTTTACACGAAGGGAGAAGATGCCCAAGCGCTTCCACAGCATTTTCTGGAAGAAAACTTGTCCAAAGCAGTGTTCCTGCCCCAAGGCTTGTTTTACTATAGATTCAAAGCGTCGCTGAGGTTGGGAAAGACCTTCAAGGTCGTCGATTCCAGCATGAACCCAACATCGCCAAGGCCACCACACGTGTCCCCAGTGCCACACCCAAACTGCTTTTCAATCCCTCCAGGGATGGGGACTCCACTGGGCAGCCTGTGCCAGGGCTGGGTAATGTTTTTTTAGGGGGAAATTCCTCCTAATATCCAATCTAAACCTCCTCTGGATGACTCGAGGTTGTTTCCTTCTGTCCTATCACTTGTTACTTGGGAGAAGAGGTGGATCCCCATCTCTCTCCACCCTCCTGTCAGGGAGTTGTAGAGAGTCAGAAGGTCCCCCCAGAGCCTCCTTTTCTCCGGATGAGCCCCCTGAGCTCCTCAGCCCCATCTCATAGCACTTGTGCTCCAGACCCTTCCCCATCTCTGCTGCTCTTCTTTGGAGTCCAGCACCTCAGTGTCTATGGACAATGCCCACAGTGCTCCACAGAACTGAGGTTCTCCTCCCTTGCAGAAAATACTGAGATCTGAAGTCTCCCAGCAGTGCCCAGTGCCCCCAGTAATGGGCTGTTGAGCTGCTTTACCAGCACAGAGCATAGACTTGGTGTCCAGCCTGAATTGCCCGGAGCTTAATGAGGTGGGACACACGTTCCTCCTGGTGCTGAACTGCTGCAGGGGGGTGTTGGGTGTTGTTGAACAGCTGCTGGATTCTGCCCTGCAGGGAAACCTCTTTCAGGGTTGTATTTTGGGTTGTAAAGTTCACAGCTCTGCCCAGGGAACAGCAAAGCCACAGGGCTGGGCTGAATTATTCCGAATGTTCAGTCACACAGGACAATAACCATAAAACAAGGGGTCATGGGCTGGCTGGGCCCGGGGGGTGTGCAGGGACAGAAAGCACAGGTCACCCTGAGGGCAGGAGCAGCAATACCTGAGTGCTCAGAGCCCATTAACAGTTACCCTCTGGCCCGTGGGACTGGCTGGATCCAGGCAGCTCAAAAATAATGCAACACTAGTGGAGAGACTGTACTCATGCAATGGGAGGTTCTGGGAGAGGTTTCCTGACTCACTAAGGAATCCAGTACAAATGTGAGTGAAAATTCAGATTTTTTTCTTCTTCCAATACTTTGGAAAAAACCGAACTTTCTGACTCTCAGTGACACCTTTAAGGCCAAGGGGCCAGCTCTGTGGTTAGCAAGGGCTGGGCTATTTCTATTTATCAAGGATCCCATTTGAATTCCCCTGTCAAGGACTGAATATTTAGGATTTCCATGGCAACACATTTCTGAGCCCATATTACAGTCAGACTGATGCTGTCAACTGATCCAGGGATGCAGGAGGTAGGGGCTGAATTTATTCAAGCAATCACATTCTCTTTCCCAAGGCTAATGCACATGAATACTGAGGCAGCAAACTGAATTGACAGGGATTCCATCCCGATGAACATGTATAATGTTCCAGCCTTGGAGAGCAGCATTTAATTGATGAGAGGGATTATATTTACATAGCAATTATAACAAAGCCAAGGTTGGCCTTATGTGAAAGACTATTTGCTGTAATGTCTTGGTGCTTGGTTGTCCAGGAAAGCTGTTCCTTTATGGGCAAGGGAAAAAAAAAAAAAAAGAGAACAGATGCACTCAGCCCTTTCTTTTCATACTCTGCAAATATTCCAAGAAGCCAGCTGAGGAGTCACAATGTGGTTGCCTTGGCTACATACATTAATTTACTCCATTATAACTTAGATGCTGATTGTTTAACCCCCAAAGTATTAATAGTTAGTCCCTGCTGTCCTCAGATGGCTGTTCAGGGGCCGATGGAAATGAGTAAGGGCTCATTCTAAATCCCACATAAGTCAATGGGCATCTCTGTCCCCGTTTAATTCAGAGCTGGAATTAGCCATCCCCGCTGCACTGCCCCTAAATATTGATTTTTTGTCCTCAAGACACCTTTGCAAGGTAAGGCAATGCCACTGACTCAGGTCACAGATGGAAAGCTGGGGCCAGAAAGGTGGCCTCAGAATCACCCAAAAGTCCTGACCCTCATTGTCCCTTCAGTCTGGATTTCTTTCCATGGAAAAGTGCATGCCCAAGTTTTGCTCCAGCACAGAAGAGGATTCAGGAGAAGGAAAGCAGCTGGATCTCAGAGCACTTCCCATCCTGTAGTTCTGTGCAGCCAGAGACCAACAGGGGTATCCAGGTCTTTTCTTACAGGGTCTGGCATGGAGTTCAGTTCTGCTGGTGGATCTGGGAACAAGAGGGTGGTGAGGAGCCCAGACCATCCCTGATTTATGGCAAGGCAGGGAGAAATCTGCCTGACACTGATGTTGGGTGCTCAGAGTTCCTGTAACACCGAGAGGAACCAAGAGCTGTGATCAGAAGCCTGACACAAATTCCACGCTCACCTTTCTTGGCTGCCATACAGGGGGCCAGGTCCTGGCATCCTTAAATTCCCAGGTGGCCAGAAGTCCTTGTCCTTCTCTTGAACTCTGCCAACAGACATTGGTTTAGGTCCATCTTGGTTAGTACAGGAGGAGGATCTCCCCTACCTAAGGATACACTGTGCCAGAGACAGGGAGATACACTGGGCTGTCTTGAGTCTTTTAGCACAAAAAGGAGTTTTTTTCTCTTAATCCAAGCTTTCACTGCTCTTAGTCTGTGTGACATGGAAATTTTCTCCTTAACAGGCATTAGAATTAACTTGTTGACATCATTAACAGAGCACATAATAGATGGCTGAACTGCTCTGATATTTATCTTCAGGTCAACAGCTCTTGAGACTCCAGAGGCAAATTAGAAAAAAAGCATAGGCTCTTTATTAGTAGAACTTAATTTAACTGTATTTAAACTTCATTAAGGAGTAAAAAAAATGACCTTTCTTAATGCACTCTTGCTTTATAAAGTATGAAATGAGAATATTAGATTAGTTTGATCCTGGTTCTTATTATGCACACACAGTAGAGGAGAATGCAAAAATTCCCTCCTTCAGTTAGGTCCTCTTGGATGTCAAATCAAAGACCAGGTGCTCCACAACCCATTTCCTTTCTTCAGTGTTTTATGTTTCCTAGCCCTGTAACTCTCCCCAGGAAACCAGCAGAAATCTTAATTTCTTAACCCCCCCCTCTGCCTAAAGTAACAGCTCTGATCATTTAAACCATCCAGCACATGTTCCTCCACTGTCTGCACCTCATGCTGTCCATAAATGGGGATGTGGTAAGAAAAAACCATGGAGGAGAGGAAAGGAAATGACATTAACCTTTTCCATCTGATAAATAAGGGCTCTATTCAGCTGCAATAATCCACATCCTTCCCTAGAGATCCAGTTAATGTAATACCTGAGGGCTCAGTTCAGTTAAAATGATTTCCACACTGGCCAGCTGATTTCTTGGTGAATTATTCAGTCCCCAGACCGAACCATTCTCCCTGGGCAACAGCACATGGAAAAGGACTGGAGCCCTCCTGTTGCTCCCGAGAGTCTGAAGGACCTCTCGGAGGGTCTGTGACACCCACATGGTTTATCTGTGCCCCCCAAGAGGAATTTTGGTGTTGATTTTCATGGGACCACCGGCCTGTAAGAGCTGAAGATCCCACACCTTGCCCCATTTGCTTCTCTTCTCTGCAGGGCTTTCTCCCTGCCCTGTCAAACCCTCAGCACCTGCAGTTTACAGGCAATAAAAAAACCAGTTTGGACTTCGAATGGGTGGAAATTCCGGACTCAGGGAGAAAGGCAACCTGGGTTGTGCACGTGGCTGCTGGGTTTGAGGTGAGGATGTGGATCAGGGTGGCTTGGGGGATCCACACCCCCAAAAAATAACCACTGGAGCTGAACTGCGGGGGTTTTGTTTCCCTTTCTCCCTTTGCAGTGCAGAGGTGGCTCCAGTGGGAGTGGGATCTGCCCAGCTGGTGACAAGCGAGGTTTGAGTGCATTGAGGGAGATGTTTCCAAGGCAGGCCAGGGAATCAGGACATGCAGATCCACTTGCAAATCCACGGGAAACACTGGAGTGACATGAAAATCTCAGCTTTATCTTACCTGTATTGATCCACAGTCGATTGAAAGCCATGGGAATCGTGTCATTAGTATCAAGACATTTTGGACTAAGTTCCTACATTATGAGACACATTCCTTCCTCCCCCTTTTTTTTTTTTTTTAGATTTTAGGGAGTGTACCTAATTGAGCACAATAAACCAGAGTTGTATGCAATTTTGCAACCTTTCTGATGGTGTAATGAGCTCTGCTCTGAGGGTTCATTACTGGGCTGCCTCGAAACTTGCTGGTTAAACAGGAAAAACAAGAAATCTGACCTCATTGTAGTGTTTAATTGAAGTGAATTTATTGACTGGTTTTAAGCTCTTGTAGCAACTGTGTTTGCTGAGAACTGAGGGCCAGCTCTTGGTTTGATGCACCTTTAGCTCCCGGGGCAGACACAGCCTTGACACACAAACCCATCCTGCTCCAGGCTTGGACTGGGACTGGGCAGGAAGCTAAAGCTGGAGATTGGCATATTCCTCTGGCATATTCCCCCCCATGGGCTGACTGTTCTGTGGGGTCCTGGAGAAGGGGAGAAGCTGAGGAATGTGGCCATGAGGGAGAATGTGCCACAGGTGAAGCAAGAGCATCGTGCTGGGCATGGTTTTGATGTTCTCTTTTGGTGCTGGGGCAGGTAACATGAGTCAATAAAGAGAATAAACCCCTTTGAGTCTAAAAGATCTTAAAGATTTGGCCAGTGTGGATGTCCAGGCTCATAATTCTGAGGAGGGAGGACTGAGAAGATTGCTATAAATCAATGCCAAAGCAAACTGCAGCTGGATCTCTCTGCCAGTGAGTCTCCCTTTGATAGGGTGACCCTGAGACTGGTGTGTGCTTAAAGCTCTGCATTCTCCTCCCCATCCCATCTGCAGCAGAAATCAAGGCAGAAACCTGATGTGTGTAACCTTAAGAACAGTTTCTCACTTCAGACTCCCTGGGCAGGCAGTGGGGGTGCAGCTCCAGTTCATTATCACTGGATTTTGGGACTGGTCTGAGCCAGTTTTCTCTGGATTCAGGTGACTCGTTCCACTGGAGCATTCACGTTATCTCTCTGGAGATCTTAAGTGGGGAGCTGAACACGACTGAGAGCAGTTGCCTGATAAAAGGGGCTGAAAGCAAATGCATTCTGCAGGAGACAGGGAATGGAGATCAGTCCTGGGATATTTGGACATGGCCCTCCCCTGGCAGAGGAGATAAAGCTGAGCTTGCAAGAGGTGGAACTGGACATTTTTAGATATGATGTCATACTGATTTTGTGTGATGCCCACTGAATTCACCTCTGATCTAGCTCACTATAATTTTAATTTAAACTGGCTGGGTGTTTTTTCCAGAAGTTTTGGAACACTTTTGGCTTTGAGGAGCTGTTACAGGGGGGGTTGGAACTCCAGCCCTGTGACGCAGGTAAACGAATTCTCTGAATCTTCATTGTTACAGCCCAGCTGCAAGTCTGACCCAGAGGAGACAGGATTCTATCCAAGGAGTCTGGGATGCAAATTTATGCAGATGACAGCAATTAGTCTACTGTATATTTGTATTTGTTTGCTTGAAACAGCGGGTGAGGGAGAGGCAGCTACTCTGCAGAGAACATGGAAATTGCAGATTTGTGCCCAAACTGCCAACTTAAGAAAAGCAGCAGAGAATGAAAGACTTGCCTGTCAATTCTGTTGGTAGATTGCAGGGAAGTGGGAGGATAGAAGATATTTCAGGATCAGCCACCAACCTCTTGGCTCCTCTTTCTTGACATTTATTAACAAATCCTTGTGCCAGGAGTGCCCAGAAGCAAAGCCAGGAGGGCACGGGCAGGAGCAACAGCCGTGCACAGAATTAGGAGCAGGGAAAGTCCATTTGTCAGGGCTCTAATCTGAAAACCCTCTTTGAAAAGCCTGGGGTGAGATCTCTGCATCTCTGACAGGGTCCATTCAAACACTTGGTAGCAGAGCAGTTCCCAGGAATGTCCAGGTGGGCCAGAACACCCGTGGAAGTGGAAGCACACATGGCTAATGTGCCCTGTGCTGCATCCACCTCTTTTCCCTCTGACCTCGTTTCTGTGGCCAGAGTGGTCTGCTAAAAACCTCCCCCAGCTCTGGGGTTCCTCTCAGACCTCAGGTGACAGGGGCAGAAGGTGACCTGCTCCCTGTGCAACCAGCTCAGAGGATGGAGCAGAACAGTTTAAAATCACCTGCTTTCTGCTGGGAGTGCAGGTTGGCAGCACCTGAGGGCTCCTGGGGGGAAAATGAGGACTTCAGACATCTGGTGACTCTTATTACACACAGTGGTGGTGGGATGCAGGGATAAAACCCAAAGCCCAAAGATATTTGTGCTGCCTGCAAAAAGCCCTTTCCACTTGTGCAAAAATCCTCTTGTCAAGGCTGCCTTAAAGGGGCTGTTGGATCAGTTATCAGGGAAATGGGAAAAATTCAGGGTCAAGTTAGTTCCTGGTGTAAATCCTTTGGTTGCTTCATACCTATTGCAAAGTAGACCTTGAGCCTTTTGGAGAAAAACAGTTGGAAAACTGCTGGGCTCCCAAAAGTAGCATATTTCTCACCTCAGTTCTGCTGTGCTGAAAGGATGGGATTTTCTGTGAACTTTTCCCAGTCTTGCTTTTTTTTTTTTCTTTTTTTTTTTCCTTCTCTTTGAGAGGGGGAGGAGTTGTGCCTAAAAAAAACAAACCCAACCTGTCCTCCTCAGCTCTGCCAACCTGTCAGTCCAGCCATGCAAGAGAGAGAGACAGAGAAAAAGAAAGGAGGGAGTGAAGCAGAGATTCCTTCAAACTTCAGTAGGCACTAAGGTAAAGGCCATTTCTCACTTCCTTAATTGCACTTTTCTCTGTGTCTGTTGTGTGTAAACAGAAATTCTGTTACCTT